>NC_137122.1:63575672-64175672 GCF_949319135.1 Squalius cephalus | reverse complement strand
ACATACAATAACTATCTCAACTATCTACATTCCATTGCATAAAATATCTAACTGATATAGTTAGATATAATAATAAAACATTATTATTAAACGCTAATTCTTAGATCGTTTGTGCAATGCAACACTCATGTTATGTTTTCATTGCACATGAGGTATGAAGTAGTTTATTCTATGCATTGTAATGCAAGAGGTAAATGCAATAATTTCCCTTAAAAGAATAAATAAATAAGTTAGTTATTGTGCAATGCCAATGCACATATGTCATGTGTCAAATCAGGCCTACAGAGGTCCCTCTTGTCTTATATAACATCACAAGAAGTCAGTCTTGTATGTTTAGTAAGCCAGACAGTAGTCCATATTTGACTGATTGAACATATTTTTGGCAAAAGAGTCCTTTGACCAGAAATAAGTTCAATTGATCAAATATGCACCTCTATATGGCTGATTTAACATCAGAAGGAGTCTATAAGTTTATAATATACACAAATAGACTCCTTCTGATGTTAAATCAGCCATACAGAAGTCCATATTTGACCCAAGGAACATATTTTTGGCCATAGAGTCCTCGATCTTGGGCTTTCTATACATACTCATAGACTCCTTCTGATGCTTCATAAGCCCTATAGATGTCAATATCTGACCTTTTGAACTTATTTGTGGTAAAAGTGTCCTAACATTTTTTCAAACTATATAAAGTTATAGACTCCTTTTGATGATAAATCAGCTATACAGAGGTCCCCTTTTGACCTCCTGTACATATTTCTGGCCAAAGAGTCCTCGATCTTGGGCTTTCTATACATACTCATAGACTCCTTCTGATGCTTCATAAGCCATATAGATGTCCATATCTGACCTTTTGAACTTATTTCTGGTCATGAAATTTTTTAAACTATATAACGTTATAGACTCCTTTTGATGATAAATCAGCTATTCAGAGGTCCCCTTTTGACCTACTGAACATATTTCTGGCCAAAGAGTCCTCGATCTTATGCTTTCTTTACATACTCATAGACTCCTTCTGATGCCTCATAAGCCATATAGATGTCCATATCTGAATTTTTGAACTTATTTGTGGTCAAAGTTTCCTAAAAAAAATTCAAACTATATAAAGTTATAGACTCCTTTTGATGATAAGTCAGCTATACAGAGGTCCCCTTTTGACCTCCTGAACATATTTCTGGCCAAAGAGTCCTTGATCTTATGCTTTCTATACATACTCATAGACTCCTTGTGGTGCTTCATAAGCCATATAGATGTCCATATCTGACCTTTTGAACTTATTTGTGGTCAAAGTGTCCTCAACATATTTCAAACAATAGAAAGTTATAGACTCCTTTTGATGATAAATCAGCTATACAGAGGTCCCCTTTTGAACTCCTGTACATATTTCTGGCCAAAGAGTCCTCGATCTTGGGCTTTCTATACATACTCATAGACTCCTTCTGATGCTTCATAAGCCACATAGATGTCCATATCTGACCTTTTAAACTTTTTTCTGGTCATCAAATTTTTTAAACTATATAAAGTTATAGACTCTTTCTGATGATAAATCAGCTATTCAGAGGTCCCCTTTTGACCTACTGAACATATTTCTGGCCAAAGAGTCCTCGATCTTATGCTTTCTTTACATACTCATAGACTCCTTCTGATGCCTCATAAGCCATATAGATGTCCATATCTGAATTTTTGAACTTATTTGTGGTCAAAGTTTCCTAAAAAAAATTCAAACTATATAAAGTTATAGACTCCTTTTGATGATAAGTCAGCTATACAGAGGTCCCCTTTTGTCCTCCTGAACATGTTTCTGGCCAAAGAGTCCTTGATCTTATGCTTTCTATACATACTCATAGATTCCTTCTGATGCTTCATAATCCATATAGATGTCCATATCTGACCTTTTGATCTTATTTGTGGTCAAAGTGTCCTAAAAAAAATTTCAAACTATATAAAGTTATAGACTCCTTTTGATGATAAATCAGCTTTACAGAGGGCCCCTTTTGAACTACTGAACATATTTCTGGCCAAAGAGTCCTCGATCTTATGCTTTCTATACATTCTCATAGACTCCTTCTGATGCCTCATAAGCCATATAGATGTCCATATCTGACCTTTTGAACTTATTTGTGGTCAAAGTGTCCTAAAAAAAATTCTAACTATATAAAGTTATAGACTCCTTTTGATGATAATTCAGCTATACAGAGGTCCCCTTTTGACCTCCTGAACATGTTTCTGGCCAAAGAGTCCTCGATCTTGGGATTTCTATACATACTCATAGACTCCTTCTGGTGCTTCATAAGCCATATAGATGTCCATATCTGACCTTTTGAACTTATTTGTGGTCAAAGTGTCCTCAACATATTTCAAACAATAGAAAGTTATAGACTCCTTTTGATGATAAATCAGCTATACAGAGGTCCCCTTTTGACCTCCTGTACATATTTCTGGCCAAAGAGTCCTCGATCTTGGGCTTTCTACACATACTCATAGACTCCTTCTGATGCTTCATAAGCCATATAGATGTCCATATCTGACCTTTTGAACTTATTTCTGGTCATCAAATTTTTTAAACTATATAAAGTTATAGACTCCTTTTGATGATAAATCAGCTATTCAGAGGTCCCCTTTTGACCTACTGAACATATTTCTAGCCAAAGAGTCCTCGATCTTATGCTTTCTGTACATACTCATAGACTCCTTCTGATGCTTCATAAGCCATATAGATGTCCATATCTGACCTTTTGAACTTATTTGTGGTCAAAGTGTCCTAAAAAAAATTCTAAATATATAAAGTTATAGACTCCTTTTGATGATAAATCAGCTATACAGAGGGCCCCTTTTGACCTCCTGTACATATTTCTGGCCAAAGAGTCCTTGATCTTATGCTTTCTATACATACTCATAGATTCCTTCTGATGCTTCATAAGCCATATAGATGTCCATATCTGACCTTTTGAACTTATTTGTGGTCAAAGTGTCCTCAACATATTTCAAACGATAGAAAGTTATAGACTCCTTTTGATGATAAATCAGCTATACAGAGGTCCCCTTTTGACCTCCTGTACATATTTCTGGCCAAAGAGTCCTCGATCTTGGGCTTTCTATACATACTCATAGACTCCTTCTGATGCTTCATAAGCCATATAGATGTCCATATCTGACCTTTTGAACTTATTTCTGGTCATGAAATTTTTTAAACTATATAAAGTTATAGACTCCTTTTGATGATAAATCAGCTATTCAGAGGTCCCCTTTTGACCTACTGAACATATTTCTGGCCAAAGAGTCCTCGATCTTATGCTTTCTTTACATACTCATAGACTCCTTCTGATGCCTCATAAGCCATATAGATGTCCATATCTGAATTTTTGAACTTATTTGTGGTCAAAGTTTCCTAAAAAAAATTCAAACTATATAAAGTTATAGACTCCTTTTGATGATAAGTCAGCTATACAGAGGTCCCCTTTTGACCTCCTGAACATATTTCTGGCCAAAGAGTCCTTGATCTTATGCTTTCTATACATACTCATAGACTCCTTCTGGTGCTTCATAAGCCATATAGATGTCCATATCTGACCTTTTGAACTTATTTGTGGTCAAAGTGTCCTCAACATATTTCAAACAATAGAAAGTTATAGACTCCTTTTGATGATAAATCAGCTATACAGAGGTCCCCTTTTGAACTCCTGTACATATTTCTGGCCAAAGAGTCCTCGATCTTGGGCTTTCTATACATACTCATAGACTCCTTCTAATGATTCATAAGCCACATAGATGTCCATATCTGACCTTTTAAACTTTTTTCTGGTCATCAAATTTTTTAAACTATATAAAGTTATAGACTCTTTCTGATGATAAATCAGCTATTCAGAGGTCCCCTTTTGACCTACTGAACATATTTCTGGCCAAAGAGTCCTCGATCTTATGCTTTCTTTACATACTCATAGACTCCTTCTGATGCCTCATAAGCCATATAGATGTCCATATCTGAATTTTTGAACTTATTTGTGGTCAAAGTTTCCTAAAAAAAATTCAAACTATATAAAGTTATAGACTCCTTTTGATGATAAGTCAGCTATACAGAGGTCCCCTTTTGTCCTCCTGAACATGTTTCTGGCCAAAGAGTCCTTGATCTTATGCTTTCTATACATACTCATAGATTCCTTCTGATGCTTCATAATCCATATAGATGTCCATATCTGACCTTTTGATCTTATTTGTGGTCAAAGTGTCCTAAAAAAAATTTCAAACTATATAAAGTTATAGACTCCTTTTGATGATAAATCAGCTTTACAGAGGGCCCCTTTTGAACTACTGAACATATTTCTGGCCAAAGAGTCCTCGATCTTATGCTTTCTATACATTCTCATAGACTCCTTCTGATGCCTCATAAGCCATATAGATGTCCATATCTGACCTTTTGAACTTATTTGTGGTCAAAGTGTCCTAAAAAAAATTCTAACTATATAAAGTTATAGACTCCTTTTGATGATAATTCAGCTATACAGAGGTCCCCTTTTGACCTCCTGAACATGTTTCTGGCCAAAGAGTCCTCGATCTTGGGATTTCTATACATACTCATAGACTCCTTCTGGTGCTTCATAAGCCATATAGATGTCCATATCTGACCTTTTGAACTTATTTGTGGTCAAAGTGTCCTCAACATATTTCAAACAATAGAAAGTTATAGACTCCTTTTGATGATAAATCAGCTATACAGAGGTCCCCTTTTGACCTCCTGTACATATTTCTGGCCAAAGAGTCCTCGATCTTGGGCTTTCTACACATACTCATAGACTCCTTCTGATGCTTCATAAGCCATATAGATGTCCATATCTGACCTTTTGAACTTATTTCTGGTCATCAAATTTTTTAAACTATATAAAGTTATAGACTCCTTTTGATGATAAATCAGCTATTCAGAGGTCCCCTTTTGACCTACTGAACATATTTCTAGCCAAAGAGTCCTCGATCTTATGCTTTCTGTACATACTCATAGACTCCTTCTGATGCTTCATAAGCCATATAGATGTCCATATCTGACCTTTTGAACTTATTTGTGGTCAAAGTGTCCTAAAAAAAAATTCTAAATATATAAAGTTATAGACTCCTTTTGATGATAAATCAGCTATACAGAGGGCCCCTTTTGACCTCCTGTACATATTTCTGGCCAAAGAGTCCTTGATCTTATGCTTTCTATACATACTCATAGATTCCTTCTGATGCTTCATAAGCCATATAGATGTCCATATCTGACCTTTTGAACTTATTTGTGGTCAAAGTGTCCTCAACATATTTCAAACGATAGAAAGTTATAGACTCCTTTTGATGATAAATCAGCTATACAGAGGTCCCCTTTTGACCTCCTGTACATATTTCTGGCCAAAGAGTCCTCGATCTTGGGCTTTCTATACATACTCATAGACTCCTTCTGATGCTTCATAAGCCATATAGATGTCCATATCTGACCTTTTGAACTTATTTCTGGTCATCAAATTTTTTAAACTATATAAAGTTATAGACTCCTTTTGATGATAAATCAGCTATTCAGAGGTCCCCTTTTGACCTACTGAACATATTTCTGGCCAAAGAGTCCTCGATCTTATGCTTTCTTTACATACTCATAGACTCCTTCTGATGCCTCATAAGCCATATAGATGTCCATATCTGAATTTTTTTAACTTATTTGTGTTCAAAGTTTCCTAAAAAAAATTCAAACTATATAAAGTTATAGACTCCTTTTGATGATAAGTCAGCTATACAGAGGTCCCCTTTTGACCTCCTGAACATGTTTCTGGCCAAAGAGTCCTTGATCTTATGCTTTCTATACATACTCATAGATTCCTTCTGATGCTTCATAAGCCATATAGATGTCCATATCTGACCTTTTGAACTTATTTGTGGTCAAAGTGTCCTAAAAAAAAATTCAAACTATATAAAGTTATAGACTCCTTTTGATGATAATTCAGCTTTACAGAGGGCCCCTTTTGAACTACTGAACATATTTCTGGCCAAAGAGTCCTCGATCTTATGCTTTCTATACATTCTCATAGACTCCTTCTGATGCCTCATAAGCCATATAGATGTCCATATCTGACCTTTTGAACTTATTTGTGGTCAAAGTGTCCTAAAAAAAATTCTAACTATATAAAGTTATAGACTCCTTTTGATGATAATTCAGCTATACAGAGGTCCCCTTTTGACCTCCTGAACATGTTTCTGGCCAAAGAGTCCTCAATCTTGCGTTTTCTATACATACTCATAGACTCCTTCTGGTGCTTCATAAGCCATATAGATGTCCATATCTGACCTTTTGAACTTATTTGTGGTCAAAGTGTCCTCAACATATTTCAAACAATAGAAAGTTATAGACTCCTTTTGATGATAAATCAGCTATACAGAGGTCCCCTTTTGACCTCCTGTACATATTTCTGGCCAAAGAGTCCTCGATCTTGGGCTTTCTATACATACTCATAGACTCCTTCTGATGCCTCATAAGCCATATAGATGTCCATATCTGAATTTTTGAACTTATTTGTGGTCAAAGTTTCCTAAAAAAAATTCAAACTATATAAAGTTATAGACTCCTTTTGATGATAAGTCAGCTATACAGAGGTCCCCTTTTGTCCTCCTGAACATGTTTCTGGCCAAAGAGTCCTTGATCTTATGCTTTCTATACATATTCATAGATTCCTTCTGATGCTTCATAATCCATATAGATGTCCATATCTGACCTTTTGATCTTATTTGTGGTCAAAGTGTCCTAAAAAAAATTTCAAACTATATAAAGTTATAGACTCCTTTTGATGATAAATCAGCTTTACAGAGGGCCCCTTTTGAACTACTGAACATATTTCTGGCCAAAGAGTCCTCGATCTTATGCTTTCTATACATTCTCATAGACTCCTTCTGATGCCTCATAAGCCATATAGATGTCCATATCTGACCTTTTGAACTTATTTGTGGTCAAAGTGTCCTAAAAAAAATTCTAACTATATAAAGTTATAGACTCCTTTTGATGATAATTCAGCTATACAGAGGTCCCCTTTTGACCTCCTGAACATGTTTCTGGCCAAAGAGTCCTCGATCTTGGGATTTATATACATACTCATAGACTCCTTCTGGTGCTTCATAAGCCATATAGATGTCCATATCTGACCTTTTGAACTTATTTGTGGTCAAAGTGTCCTCAACATATTTCAAACAATAGAAAGTTATAGACTCCTTTTGATGATAAATCAGCTATACAGAGGTCCCCTTTTGACCTCCTGTACATATTTCTGGCCAAAGAGTCCTCGATCTTGGGCTTTCTACACATACTCATAGACTCCTTCTGATGCTTCATAAGCCATATAGATGTCCATATCTGACCTTTTGAACTTATTTCTGGTCATCAAATTTTTTAAACTATATAAAGTTATAGACTCCTTTTGATGATAAATCAGCTATTCAGAGGTCCCCTTTTGACCTACTGAACATATTTCTAGCCAAAGAGTCCTCGATCTTATGCTTTCTGTACATACTCATAGACTCCTTCTGATGCTTCATAAGCCATATAGATGTCCATATCTGACCTTTTGAACTTATTTGTGGTCAAAGTGTCCTAAAAAAAAATTCTAAATATATAAAGTTATAGACTCCTTTTGATGATAAATCAGCTATACAGAGGGCCCCTTTTGACCTCCTGTACATATTTCTGGCCAAAGAGTCCTTGATCTTATGCTTTCTATACATACTCATAGATTCCTTCTGATGCTTCATAAGCCATATAGATGTCCATATCTGACCTTTTGAACTTATTTGTGGTCAAAGTGTCCTCAACATATTTCAAACGATAGAAAGTTATAGACTCCTTTTGATGATAAATCAGCTATACAGAGGTCCCCTTTTGACCTCCTGTACATATTTCTGGCCAAAGAGTCCTCGATCTTGGGCTTTCTATACATACTCATAGACTCCTTCTGATGCTTCATAAGCCATATAGATGTCCATATCTGACCTTTTGAACTTATTTCTGGTCATCAAATTTTTTAAACTATATAAAGTTATAGACTCCTTTTGATGATAAATCAGCTATTCAGAGGTCCCCTTTTGACCTACTGAACATATTTCTGGCCAAAGAGTCCTCGATCTTATGCTTTCTTTACATACTCATAGACTCCTTCTGATGCCTCATAAGCCATATAGATGTCCATATCTGAATTTTTTGAACTTATTTGTGTTCAAAGTTTCCTAAAAAAAATTCAAACTATATAAAGTTATAGACTCCTTTTGATGATAAGTCAGCTATACAGAGGTCCCCTTTTGACCTCCTGAACATGTTTCTGGCCAAAGAGTCCTTGATCTTATGCTTTCTATACATACTCATAGATTCCTTCTGATGCTTCATAAGCCATATAGATGTCCATATCTGACCTTTTGAACTTATTTGTGGTCAAAGTGTCCTAAAAAAAAATTCAAACTATATAAAGTTATAGACTCCTTTTGATGATAATTCAGCTTTACAGAGGGCCCCTTTTGAACTACTGAACATATTTCTGGCCAAAGAGTCCTCGATCTTATGCTTTCTATACATTCTCATAGACTCCTTCTGATGCCTCATAAGCCATATAGATGTCCATATCTGACCTTTTGAACTTATTTGTGGTCAAAGTGTCCTAAAAAAAATTCTAACTATATAAAGTTATAGACTCCTTTTGATGATAATTCAGCTATACAGAGGTCCCCTTTTGACCTCCTGAACATGTTTCTGGCCAAAGAGTCCTCAATCTTGCGTTTTCTATACATACTCATAGACTCCTTCTGGTGCTTCATAAGCCATATAGATGTCCATATCTGACCTTTTGAACTTATTTGTGGTCAAAGTGTCCTCAACATATTTCAAACAATAGAAAGTTATAGACTCCTTTTGATGATAAATCAGCTATACAGAGGTCCCCTTTTGACCTCCTGTACATATTTCTGGCCAAAGAGTCCTCGATCTTGGGCTTTCTATACATACTCATAGACTCCTTCTGATGCCTCATAAGCCATATAGATGTCCATATCTGAATTTTTGAACTTATTTGTGGTCAAAGTTTCCTAAAAAAAATTCAAACTGTATAAAGTTATAGACTCCTTTTGATGATAAGTCAGCTATACAGAGGTCCCCTTTTGACCTCCTGAACATGTTTCTGGTCAAAGAGTCCTTGATCTTATGCTTTCTATACATACTCATAGACTCCTTCTGATGCTTCATAAGCCATATAGATGTCCATATCTGACCTTTTGAACTTATTTGTGGTCAAAGTGTCCTAACATTTTTTCAAACTATATAAAGTTATAGACTTCTTTTGATGATAAATCAGCTATACAGAGGGCCCCTTTTGACCTCCTGAACATGTTTCTGGCCAAAGAGTCCTTGATCTTATGCTTTCTATACATACTCTTAGATTCCTTCTGATGCTTTATAAGCCATATAGATGTCCATATCTGACCTTTTGAACTTATTTGTGGTCAAAGTGTCCTAAAAAAAAATTCTAAATATATAAAGTTATAGACTTCTTTTGATGATAAATCAGCTATACAGAGGGCCCCTTTTGACCTCCTGAACATGTTTCTGGCCAAAGAGTCCTTGATCTTATGCTTTCTATACATACTCTTAGATTCCTTCTGATGCTTTATAAGTCATATAGATGTCCATATCTGACCTTTTGAACTTATTTGTGGTCAAAGTGTCCTAAAAAAAAAATCAAACTATATAAAGTTATAGACTCCTTTTGATGATAAATCAGCTTTACAGAGGGCCCCTTTTGAACTACTGAACATATTTCTGGCCAAAGAGTCCTTGATCTTATGCTTTCTATACATACTCATAGATTCCTTCTGATGCTTCATAAGCCATATAGATGTCCATATCTGACCGTTTGAACTTATTTCTGGTCATCAAATTTTTTAAACTATATAAAGTTATAGACTCTTTCTGATGATAAATCAACTATTCAGAGGTCCCCTTTTGACCTACTGAACATATTTCTGGCCAAAGAGTCCTAAAAGATTAACACTATACATTTAGACTGATATCTTCGGATGTTATATCATCCTGACAAAAGTCCCTATTTGCCCTACCGATTTTTTTTCTGGCCAAGGAGTGAGTACTCGAAACTTGACCTTTCCATATTGTTGACTCTTTCTGATGTTACGTCAGACATACAGAATTCCATATTTGACCCAAGGAACATATTTCTTGCCAAAGAGTTCTCGATCTTGGGCTTTCTATACATACTCATAGACTCCTTCTGATGCTTCATAAGCCATATAGATGTCTATATCTGACCTTTTGAACTTATTTGTGGTCAAAGTGTCCTCAAAATTTTTTAAACTATATAAAGTTATAGACTCCTTCTGATGATAAATCAGCTATACAAAGGTCACCTTTTGACCTTTTGAACATATTTCTGGCCAAAGAGTTCTTGAACATTATCTTGCTTGAACTTTTGACTTTTGACTACAGATTGACTTGTTGTGATGTTATATTAACCAGCCTGTAGTCTATTTTTGACCTACTGAAAATATTTCTGGCCAGAGTCCGTGAACATTAACTCACTATACAATATAAACTGACTTCTTGCAATGCCAAACCAGACAGGCAGTAGTCCATATTTGACCGATTGAAAAAAAAATTTGACCAAAGAGTTCTCAAAAGGATTTTGTCTGTCATAATCTATAGACTCCTTCTGATATCCGAAAATATTACTGGCCAAAGAGTCCTTAAAGATTAACACTATACATTCAGATTGATATCTTCGGATGTTATATCATCATGACAAAAGTCCATATTTGACATACTGAATTTTTTTCTGGTCAAAGAGTCTCAACTTGACCATTCTATATATACTCATTGACTCTTTCTGATTCTTCATTAGCTATATAGATGTCCATATCTGGCGAATTGAAAATATTTTTGGCAAAAAGGTCCTCACAAGTTAACTTACTAAATACTCATAGACTTCTTCTGATGATACATCACTTTAACAGGTATGTGACCCTCTGAATATATTTTTGGCCAAAGAATCATTGAACATTAACTCTCTATACATATTGACTCAAGAGTCAAAATTTGACCTCTTTTGGTCTGATTTATCATCAGATGGAGTCTATAATTTTACACAGTTTAAAAACTTTTGAGGAACCTTTGACCAGAAATAATAATAAGTCATAAATATGGACATAAATATGGCTTATGAAGAATCAGAAGGAGACTATGAGTATGTATAGAAAGTTCAAGATTGGCCACAAATATGTCCCTTGGGTCAATTATGGACTTCTATGGCTGATGTAACATCAGATGGAGTAAACGACTATGTGTAGAAAGAAACAGCATAAGGAGTCAATGAGCATGTATAGAATGTTCAAGATCGAGGACTCTTTTACTAGAAATATGTTCAGTAGGTAAATTATGGAGTACTCTCTGGCTGATGAAGCACTAAAAGGAGTCAATGAGCATGTATAGAAAGTTCAAGTATATAGACTCGTTGGCCAGAAAAAAAAAAAAAAAAAGAAAAAAGTCATTATGGACAGTTGTCTGGCCGATGTACTATCTGAAGGAGTCTGAATAGAAAGTTCAAGATCGAGGACTCTTCGGTCAGAAATATGTTCATTATGTCAAATCAGAACTACTGCATGGCTGATGAAACACCAGAAAGAGTCTATGAGTATGTTTAAAAGGTTCAAGATCGAGGACTCTTTTGCCAGAAATATGTTTAGTGGGTCAAATATGGACTGCTGTCTGGCTGATGAATCAGAAGTCAATGAAGATTGAGGAAGAAGATTATGAATAGAAAGTTCAAGTTCAAAGACTCTTCAGGTAGAAATATGTTCAGTGGGTCAATTATCTATATGGAGTCACTGAGAATATATAGAAAGTTCAAGACAGAGGACTCTTTTACTATAAATATGTTCAGAGGGTCAATTATGGACTATTGTCTGCTTGTGAAACATCAGAAGGAGTCAATGAGCCTATATAGAAAGTTCAAGTTCTCTTCCAAGGACTCTTCCAGCCAGAAATATGTTAAATTGTCAAATATGGATAATAGCCTGGGTGATGAAAAATCAGAAGGAGATAGTAATTATGTATAGATAATTAAAGTTCTAGGTCTCTTTGGCCAGATATATGTTCAATGGGTCAAATTTGGACTAACAATATGGTTGATTTAAAATCAAAAGTATTCGATGAGAATGCATATAAACATACCTTTTGACGACTCTTTTGGCCAGAAATATGTTCTCTTGGTCAAATATGGACTACTGTATGGTGGATGTAAAATCAAAAATAGTCTAGGAGAAGGAACAGTAAGTTAAACTTTGATGATTCTTTTGCCAGAAATATGTTCAGTAGGTCAATAACTGACTTCTGTCTCAATGATGAAACATCAGAACAAGCCTATGATTATGTATAGAACGATCAAGATCGAGGACACTTTGGTTATAGAAATGTTCAATAGGTCAAATTTGAACTATACTGTATGGCTGAGGAAACATCAGAAGGATTGTAAAAGCAATTAGTCTCATGTCTCATGTCTAGAAATATGTTCAAAATATAAAATTTGAACTACTGTTCAAATACATTGGATAGCAGATAATTAATTAACAAGTCTACAAGTATGTTTAGAAAGTTCAAGATCGAGGACTCTATGGTCAGAAATATATTCAATGGGTCAAGTATGGACATCTTTCAAGCTGATGAAACATCAGAAGCTGTCAATGAGCATGTACAGAAAGGTCAAGATCAGGGACTCTTTGACCAGAAATATATTAGTAGGTCAAATATGGACTTTTGTATGGCTAATGTATTATTAAGAGAAGTCAATAAGCAGAGAAAGTTAACGTTCAAAGACTCTTTGGCCAAAAATGTGTTCAGTAGTTCAAATAGGAACCTCTGTATGGCTGAATTAACATAATAAGAAACCCTTTGAGGACCATTTGACCAGAAATAAGTTCAGTAGGTCAAATATGGAATTCTATATGTGGCTTATGAACCATCAGAAGAAGTCTAGGAGTGAGAATGCAAAGTTCAAGATTGAGGACTCTTTTTTTATCAGAAGGAGTCTATAACTTTATATAGTTTGAAAAAATGTTAGGACACTTTGACCACAGGTAAGTTCAAAAGGTCAGATATGGACATCTATATGGTCTATGAAGCATCAGAAGGAGTCTATGAGTATGTATAGAAAGCCCAAGATCAAGAACTCTTTGGCCAGAAATATGTTCAGGAGGTCAAAAGGGGCCCTCTGTATAGCTGATTTATCATCAAAAGGAGTCTATAACTTTATATAGTTTGAAACATTTTGAGGACACTTTGACCACAAATAAGTTCAAAAGGTCAAATATGGACATTTCTTATGAAGCATCAGAAGGAGTCTATGAGTATGTATAGAAAGCCCAAGATCAAGGACTCTTTGGCCAGAAATATGTTCTTGAGGTCAAAAGGGGACCTCTGTATAGCTGATTTATCATCAAAAGTAGTCTATAACTTTCTATAGTTTGAAAAATTTTGAGGACACTTTGACCACAAATAAGTTAAAAAGGTCAGATATGGACATCTATATGGCTTATGAAGCATCAGAAGACGTCTATGAGTATGTATAGAAAGCCCATGATCGAGGACTCTTTGGCCAGAAATATGTTTGGGAGGTCAAAAGGGGACCTCTGTATAGCTTATTTATCATCAAAAGGAGTCTATAACTTTATATAGTTTGAAAAATTTTGAGGACACTTTGACCACAAATAAGTTCAAAAGGTCAGATATGGACATCTATATGGCTTATGAATCATCAGAAGGAGTCTATGAGTATGTATAGAAAGCCCAAGATCGAGGACTCTTTGGCCAGAAATATGTTCAAAAGGATAGATATGGACATCTATATGGCTTATGAAGCAGCAGAAGGAGTCTATGAGTATGTATAGAAAGCCCAAGATCGAGAACTCTTTGGCAAGAAATATGTTCCTTGGGTCAAATATGGAATTCTGTATGTCTGACGTAACATCAGAAAGAGTCAACAAGTATATATGAAAAGGTCAAGTTTTGAGTACTCACTCCTTGGTCAGAAAAAAATTCGGTAGGTCAAATATGGACTTTTGTCAGGATGATATAAAATCCGAAGATATTAGTCTGAATGTATAGTGTTAATCTTTTAGGACTCTTTGGCCAGAAATATGTTCAGTAGGTCAAAAAGGGACCTCTGTATAGCTGATTTATCATCAAAAGGATTCTATAACTTACATAGTTTGAATTTTTTTTAGGACACTTTGACCACAAATAAGTTCAAAAGGTCAGATATGGACATCTATATGGCTTATGAAGCATCAGAAGGAGTCTATGAGTATGTATAGAAAGCCCAAGATCAAGGACTGTTCGGACAGAAATATGTTCTGGAGGTCAAAAGGGGACCTCTGTATAGCTGATTTATCATCAAAAGGAGTCTATAACTTTATATAGTTTGAAAAATTTTGAGGACACTTTGACCACAAATAAGTTCAAAAGGTCAGATATGGACATCTATATGGCTTATGAATCATCAGAAGGAGTCTATGAGTATGTATAGAAAGCCCAAGATCGAGGACTCTTTGGCCAGAAATATGTTCAGGAGGTCAAAAGGGGACCTCTGTATAGCTTATTTATCATCAAAAGGAGTCTATAACTTTCTATAGTTTGAAAAAATGTTAGGACACTTTGACCACAAGTAAGTTCAAAAGGTCAGATATGGACATCTATTTGGCTTATGAAGCATCAGAAGGAGTCTATGAGTATGTATAGAAAGCCCAAGATCAATGACTGTTTGGCCAGAAATATGTTCTGGAGGTCAAAAGGGCTCTGTATAGCTGATTTATCATCAAAAGGAGTCTATAACTTTATATAGTTTGAAAAATTTTGAGGACACTTTGACCACAAATAAGTTCAAAAGGTCAGATATGGACATCTATTTGGCTTATGAAGCATCAGAAGGAGTCTATGAGTATGTATAGAAAGCCCGAGATCAAGGACTGTTTGGCCAGAAATATGTTCTGGAGGTCAAAAGGGGACCTCTGTATAGCTGATTTATCATCAAAAGGAGCAATAACTTTATATAGTTTGAAAAATTTTGAGGACACTTTGACCACAAATAAGTTCAAAAGGTCAGATATGGACATCTATATGGCTTATGAATCATCAGAAGGAGTCTATGAGTATGTATAGAAAGCCCAAGATCAAGGACTCTTTGGCTAGAAATATGTTCAAGAGGTCAAAAGAGGGGACCTCTGTATAGCTGATTTATCATCAAAAGGAGTCTATAACTTCCTACAGTTTGAAAAATTTTGAGGACACTTTGACCACAAATAAGTTCAAAAAGTCAGATATGGACTTCTATATGGCTTATGAAGCATCAGAAGGAGTCTATGAGAATGTATAGAAAGCTCAAGATCGAGGACTCTTTGATCAGAAATATGTTCAGGAGGTCAAAAGGGGACCTCTCTATAGCTGATTTATCATCAAAAGGAGTCTATAACTTTATATAGTTTAATTTTTTTTAGGACACTTTGACCACAAATAAGTTCAAAATGTCAGATATGGAAATCTATATGGCTTATGAAGCATCAGAAGGAGTCTATGAGTATGTATAGAAAGCCCAAGATCGAGGACTATTTGGCCAGAAATATGTTCAGGAGGTCAAAAGGGGACCTCTGTATAGCTTATTTATCATCAAAAGGAGTCTATAACTTTCTATAGTTTGAAAAAATGTTAGGACACTTTGACCACAAGTAAGTTAAAAAGGTCAGATATGGACATCTATATGGCCTATGAAGCATCAGAAGGAGTCTATGAGTATGCATAGAAAGCCCAAGATCGAGGACTCTTTGGCCAGAAATATGTTCAGGAGGTCAAAAGGGGACCTCTGTATAGCTTATTTATCATCAAAAGGAGTCTATAACTTTCTATAGTTTGAAAAAATGTTAGGACACTTTGACCACAAATAAGTTCAAAAGGTCAGATATGGACATCTATTTGGCTTATGAAGCATCAGAAGGAGTCTATGAGTATGTATAGAAAGCCCAAGATCGAGGACTCTTTGGCCAGAAATATGTTTAGGAGGTCAAAAGGGGCCCTCCGTATTGCTGATTTATCATCAAAAGGAGTCTATAACTCTATATAGTTTGAAAAAATGTTAGGACACTTTGACCACAAATAAGTTCAAAAGGTCAGATATGGACATCTATATGGCTTATAAAGCATCAGAAGGAGTCTATGAGTATGTATAGAAAGCCCAAGATCGAGGACTCTTTGGCCAGAAATATGTTTAGGAGGTCAAAAGGGGCCCTCCGTATAGCTGATTTATCATCAAAAGGAGTCTATAACTCTATATAGTTTGAAACATTTTGAGGACACTTTGACCACAAATAAGTTCAAAAGGTCAGATATGGACATTTATTTGGCTTATGAAGCATCAGAAGGAGTCTATGAGTATGTATAGAAAGCCCAAGATCGAGGACTCTATGGCCAGAAATATGTTTAGGAGGTCAAAAGGTGACCTCTGTATAGCTTATTTATCATCAAAAGGAGTCTATAACTTTCTATAGTTTGAAAAAATGTTAGGACACTTTGACCACAAGCAAGTTAAAAAGGTCAGATATGGACATCTATTTGGCTTATGAAGCATCAGAAGGAGTCTATGAGTATGTATAGAAAGCCCAAGATCGAGGACTCTTTGGCCAGAAATATGTTTAGGAGGTCAAAAGGTGACCTCTGTATAGCTTATTTATCATCAAAAGGAGTCTATAACTTTCTATAGTTTGAAAAAATGTTAGGACACTTTGACCACAAGCAAGTTCAAAAGGTCAGATATGGACATCTATTTGGCTTATGAAGCATCAGAAGGAGTCTATGAGTATGTATAGAAAGCCCAAGATCGAGGACTCTTTGGCCAGAAATATGTTCAGGAGGTCAAAAGGCACTGTATAGCTGATTTATCATCAAAAGGATTCTATAACTATCTATAGTTTGAAAAATTTTGAGGACACTTTGACGACAAATAAGTTCAAAAGGTCAGATATGGACATCTATATGGCTTATGAAGCATCAGAAGGAGTCTATGAGAATGTATAGAAAGCCCAAGATCGAGGACTCTTTGGCCAGAAATATGTTCAGGAGGTCAAAAGGGGACCTCTGTATAGCTTATTTATCATCAAAAGGAGTCTATAATTTTCTATATTTTGAAAAAATGTTAGGACACTTTGACCACAAGCAAGTTAAAAAGGTCAGATATGGACATCTATTTGGCTTATGAAGCATCAGAAGGAGTCTATGAGTATGTATAGAAAGCCCAAGATCAAGGACTCTTTGGCCAGAAATATGTTCAGGAGGTCAAAAGGGGCCCTCCGTATAGCTGATTTATCATCAAAAGGAGTCTATAACTCTATATAGTTTGAAACATTTTGAGTACACTTTGACCGCAAATAAGTTCAAAAGGTCAGATATGGACATCTATTTGGCTTATGAAGCATCAGAAGGAGTCTATGAGTATGTATAGAAAGCCCAAGATCGAGGACTCTTTGGCCAGAAATATGTTCAGGAGGTCAAAAGGCACTGTATAGCTGATTTATCATCAAAAGGATTCTATAACTATCTATAGTTTGAAAAATTTTAAGGACACTTTGACCACAAATAAGTTCAAAAGGTCAGATATGGACATCTATATGGCTTATGAAGCATCAGAAGGAGTCTATGAGAATGTATAGAAAGCCCAAGATCGAGGACTCTTTGGCCAGAAATAGGTTCAGGAGGTCAAAAGGGGACCTCTCTATAGCTGATTTATCATCAAAAGGAGTCTATAACTTTATATAGTTTAATTTTTTTTAGGACACTTTGACCACAAATAAGTTCAAAATGTCAGATATGGAAATCTATATGGCTTATGAAGCATCAGAAGGAGTCTATGAGTATGTATAGAAAGCCCAAGATCGAGGACTATTTGGCCAGAAATATGTTCAGGAGGTCAAAAGGGGACCTCTGTATAGCTTATTTATCATCAAAAGGAGTCTATAACTTTCTATAGTTTGAAAAAATGTTAGGACACTTTGACCACAAGTAAGTTAAAAAGGTCAGATATGGACATCTATATGGCCTATGAAGCATCAGAAGGAGTCTATGAGTATGCATAGAAAGCCCAAGATCGAGGACTCTTTGGCCAGAAATATGTTCAGGAGGTCAAAAGGAGACCTCTGTATAGCTTATTTATCATCAAAAGGAGTCTATAACTTTCTATAGTTTGAAAAAATGTTAGGACACTTTGACCACAAATAAGTTCAAAAGGTCAGATATGGACATCTATTTGGCTTATGAAGCATCAGAAGGAGTCTATGAGTATGTACAGAAAGCCCAAGATCGAGGACTCTTTGGCCAGAAATATGTTTAGGAGGTCAAAAGGGGACCTCTGTATAGCTTATTTATCATCAAAAGGAGTCTATAACTTTCTATAGTTTGAAAAAATGTTAGGACACTTTGACCACAAGCAAGTTCAAAAGGTCAGATATGGACATCTATTTGGCTTATGAAGCATCAGAAGGAGTCTATGAGTATGTATAGAAAGCCCAAAATCGAGGACTCTTTGGCCAGAAATATGTTCAGGAGGTCAAAAGGCACTGTATAGCTGATTTATCATCAAAAGGATTCTATAACTATCTATAGTTTGAAAAATTTTGAGGACACTTTGACCACAAATAAGTTCAAAAGGTCAGATATGGACATCTATATGGATTATGACGCATCAGATGGCGTCTATGAGTATGTATAGAAAGCCCAAGATCAAGGACTCTTTTGCCAGAAATATGTTCAGGAGGTCAAAATGGGACCTCTGTATGGCTGATTTATCATCAAAAGGATTCTATAACTTACATAGTTTGAATTTTTTTAGGACACTTTGACCACAAATAAGTTCAAAAGGTCAGATATGGAAAACTATATGGCTTATGAAGCATCAGAAGGAGTCTATTAGTATGTATAGAAAGCCCAAGATCGAGGACTCTTTGGCCAGAAATATGTTCTGGAGGTCAAATGGGGCCCTCTGTATAGCTGATTTATCATCAAAAGGAGACTTTAACTTTCTATAGTTTGAAAACTTTTGAGGACACTTTGACCAGAAATAAGTTCAAAAGGTCAGATATGGACATCTATTCAAAATCATTCCCAAGTTCATTATAGAGATGATATGTGTGGTTGCATTGCATTGCGATCTAACGTTGTGCACTGAAGAATAACATATGTTATGCACTTTTTGCATTGCATTGCACACCAGAACTACCTCATTCCCATGTTGATTAAAAACATAACGTGTGTTGTTGCATTGCATTGCATTTATTTGCATTGCATTGCATTACATTGCATTGTATTGCATTGCATTGCATTGCACTAACGATCTAACGTTGTGCACTGAAGAATAACATATAGGTTATGCACTTTTCGCATTGCATTGCACACCAGAACTACCTCATTCCCATGTTGATTAAAGACATAACGAGTGTTTTTCATTGCATTGTATGGCACTATATTGATTTGCATTGCTTTGCACTGCATTACATTGCATTGCACTAATGCTCTAACGTTGTGCACTGAAGAATAACATATAGGTTATGCACTTTTTGCATTGCATTGCACACCAGAACTAAATCATTCCTATGTTCATTAAAGACATAACGTGTGTTGTTGCATTGCATTGTATTGCATTGCATTGATTTGCATTGCTTTGCATTACTTTTGCACTGCATTGCATTGCACTAACGATCTAGCGTTGTGCACTGAAGAATAACATATAGGTTATGCACTTTTCGCATTGCATCGCATTGCACACCAGAACTAAATCATTCCCATGTTCATTAAAGACATAACGTGTGTTGCTGCATTGCATTGTATATTGCGTTGCATTGCATTGCTATGTATTGCAATGCAATGTATTGCATTGCATTACATTGAATTGCACTGCTTTGCATTGCTTTGCACTGCTTTGCATTGCACTAACGATCTAACTTTGTGCACTGAAAAATATAGAATATAGGTTATGCACTTTTCGCATTGCATTGCACACCAGAATTACCTCATTCCCATGTTGATTAAAGACATAACAAGTGTTTTTCATTGCATTGTATTGCTTTGCATTGCTTTGCATTGCTTTGCATTGCTTTGCATTGCTTTGCATTGCTTTGCATTGCTTTGCATTGCTTTGCAGTGCATTGCTTTGCATTACTTTGCATTGCTTTGCATTGCTTTGCATTGCATTGCTTTGCATTGCATTGCTTCGCATTGCTTTGCATTGCATTGCATTGCATTGCATTGCATTGCATTGCTTGGCATTGCATTGCTTCTCATTGCATTGCATTGCATTGCATTGCATTGCTTCGCATTGCATTGCTTCGCATTGCATTGCTTCGCATTGCATTGCATTGCTTTGCTTTGCACTCCATTGCATTGCACTAACAATCTAACGTTGTGCACTGAAGAATAACATATGTTATGCACTTTTTGCATTGCATTGCACACCAGAATTACCTCATTAAAATGTTGATTAAAGACATAACAAGTGTTTTTCATTGCATTGTAATGCACTATATTGCTTTGCATTGCTTTGCATTGCTTTGCATTGCTTTGCACTGCATTGCATTGCATTGCATTGCATTGCATTGCATTGCACTAACGATCTAACGTTGTGCACTGAAGAATAACATATAGGTTATGCACGTATTGCATTGCCTTGCACACCAGAACTAAATCATTCCCATGTTCATTAAAGACATAACGTGTGTTGTTGCGTTGCATTGCATTGTATTGCATTGCATTACTTTGCATTGCTTTGCATTGCTTTGCATTGCTTTGCATTGCTTTGCATTGCTTTGCATTGCTTTGCATTGCTTTGCATTGCTTTGCTTTGCTTTGCTTTGCATTGCATTGCATTGCATTGCATTGCATTGCATTGCTTTGCATTGCATTGCATTGCATAACAATCTAACGTTGTGCACTGAAGAATAACATATAGGTTATGCTCTTTTCGCATTGCATTGCACACCAGATCAAAATCATTCCTAAGTTCATTATAGAGATGATATGTGTGTTATTGCATTGCATTGCATGGCATTGCATTGCATTGCATTGCATTGCATGGCATTGCATTGCATTGATTTGCAATGCTTTGCACTGCATTGCATTGCACTAACGATCTAACGTTGTGCACTGAAGAATAACATATGCACGAATTGCATTGCATTGCACACCAGAACTAAATCATTCCCATGTTCATTAAAGACATAACGTGTGTTGTTGCGTTGCATTGCATTGCATTGCATTGCTTTGCTTTGCTTTGCATTGCTTGGCATTGCATTGCTTCTCATTGCATTGCATTGCTTTGCATTGCTTTGCATTGCATTGCATTGCATTGCATTGCATTGCATTGCATTGCTTCGCATTGAATTGCTTCGCATTGCTTCGCATTGCATTGCATTGCATTGCTTTGCTTTGCACTCCATTGCATTGCACTAACGATCTAACGTTGTGCACTGAAGAATAACATATGTTATGCACTTTTTGCATTGCATTGCACACCAGAAATACCTCATTCCCATGTTGATTAA
This sequence comes from Squalius cephalus, assembly GCF_949319135.1. Taxonomy (NCBI): domain Eukaryota; kingdom Metazoa; phylum Chordata; class Actinopteri; order Cypriniformes; family Leuciscidae; genus Squalius; species Squalius cephalus. The sequence continues at coordinate 64,154,045 of NC_137122.1, read as the reverse complement.
AGACATAACAAGTGTTTTTCATTGCATTGTATTGCACTATATTGCTTTGCATTGCTTTGCATTGCATTGCATTGCATTGCATTGCTTTGCTTTGCACTCCATTGCATTGCACTAACGATCTAACGTTGTGCACTGAAGAATAACATATGTTATGCACTTTTTGCATTGCATTGCATACCAGAACTAAATCATTCCCATGTTCATTAAAGACATAACGAGTGTTTTTCATTGCATTTCATTGCATTTTTTTGCATTGCTTTGCACTGCATTGCATTGCATTGCATTGCATTGCATTGCATTGCATTGCATTGCACTAACGATCTAACGTTGTGCACTGAAGTTGCCTTGCACACCAGAACTAAATCATTCCCATGTTCATTAAAGACATAACGTGTGTTGTTGCGTTGCATTGCATTGTATTGCATTGCATTGCATTGCATTGCATTGCATTGCTTTGCATTGCATTGCATTGCATTGCATAACAATCTAACGTTGTGCACTGAAGAATAACATATAGGTTATGCTCTTTTCGCATTGCATTGCACACCAGATCAAAATCATTCCTAAGTTCATTATAGAGATGATATGTTTGTTATTGCATTGCATTGCATTGCATGGCATTGCATTGCATTGCATTGCATTGCATGGCATTGCATTGCATTGATTTGCAATGCTTTGCACTGCATTGCATTGCACTAACGATCTAACGTTGTGCACTGAAGAATAACATATGCACGAATTGCATTGCATTGCACACCAGAACTAAATCATTCCCATGTTCATTAAAGACATAACGTGTGTTGTTGCGTTGCATTGCATTGCATTGCATTGCATTGCTTTGCTTTGCTTTGCTTTGCATTGCTTGGCATTGCATTGCTTCTCATTGCATTGCATTGCATTGCATTGCATTGCATTGCATTGCATTGCATTGCTTCGCATTGAATTGCTTCGCATTGCTTCGCATTGCATTGCATTGCATTGCTTTGCTTTGCACTCCATTGCATTGCACTAACGATCTAACGTTGTGCACTGAAGAATAACATATGTTATGCACTTTTTGCATTGCATTGCACACCAGAAATACCTCATTCCCATGTTGATTAAAGACATAACAAGTGTTTTTCATTGCATTGTATTGCACTATATTGCTTTGCATTGCTTTGCATTGCATTGCATTGCATTGCATTGCATTGCACTAACGATCTAACGTTGTGCACTGAAGTTGCCTTGCACACCAGAACTAAATCATTCCCATGTTCATTAAAGACATAACGTGTGTTGTTGCGTTGCATTGCATTGTATTGCATTGCATTGCTTTGCATTGCTTTGCATTGCTTTGCATTGCTTTGCATTGCTTTGCATTGCTTTGCATTGCTTTGCTTTGCTTTGCATTGCATTGCATTGCATTGCATTGCATTGCTTTGCATTGCATTGCATAACGATCTAACGTTGTGCACTGAAGAATAACATATAGGTTATGCTCTTTTCGCATTGCATTGCACACCAGATCAAAATCATTCCTAAGTTCATTATAGAGATGATATGTGTGTTGTTGCATTGCATTGCATTGCATTGCATTGCATTGCATTGCATTGCATTGCATGGCATTGCATTGCATTGATTTGCAATGCTTTGCACTGCATTGCATTGCACTAACGATCTAACGTTGTGCACTGAAGAATAACATATAGGTTATGCACGTATTGCATTGCATTGCTCACCAGAACTAAATCATTCCCATGTTCATTAAAGACATAACGTGTGTTGTTGCGTTGCATTGCATTGTATTGCATTGCTTTGCATTGCTTTGCATTGCTTTGCATTGCTTTGCATTGCTTTGCATTGCTTTGCATTGCTTTGCATTGCATTGCTTTGCTTTGCTTTGCTTTGCATTGCATTGCATTGCATTGCATTGCATTGCATTGCATTGCATTGCATTGCTTTGCATTGCTTTGCATTGCATTGCATTGTATTGCATAACGATCTAACGTTGTGCACTGAAGAATAACATATAGGTTATGCTCTTTTCGCATTGCATTGCACACCAGATCAAAATCATTCCTAAGTTCATTATAGAGATGAAATGTGTGTTGTTGCATTGCATTGCATTGCATTGCATTGCATTGCATTGCATTGCATTGCATGGCATTGCATTGCATTGATTTGCAATGCTTTGCACTGCATTGCATTGCACTAACGATCTAACTTTGTGCACTGAAGAAAAACATATAGGTTATGCACTTCTTGCATTGCATTGCATTGCACATCAGAACTAAATCATTACCATGTTCATTAAAGAGATGGTATGTATGTTGTTGCATTGCATTGCACTAACGATCTAACGTTGTGCATTGAAGAATAACATATAGGTTATACACTTTTTGCATTGCATTGCACACTAGAACTTAACCATTCCCATGTTCATTAAAGAGATTATATGTGTGTTGTTGCATTGCATTGCACAAACGATCTAACGTTGTGCACTCAAGAATAACATAAGTTATGCACTTTTTGAATTTCATTGCATTGCACACCAGAACTACCTCATTCCCATGTTGATTAAAGACATAACGTGTGTTGTTGCATTGAATTGCGCTAACGATCTAACGTTGTGCATTGAAGAATAACATATAGGCTATGCACTTCTTGCATTGCATTACAAACCAGAAGTAACTCATTACCAAACTACATTGCGTTTTGCTTTGAGGAAATACAATATGTGCTATTGTATTGCATTTCAGACAAGATCAAACTCTGTGCATTGAAGAATAACATATAAGCTATGAGTGCATCACAAACATACAATAACTATCTCAACTATCTACATTCCATTGCATAAAATATCTAACTGATATAGTTAGATATAATAATAATACATTATTATTAAACGCTAATTCTTAGATCGTTTGTGCAATGCAACACTCATGTTATGTTTTCATTGCACATGAGGTATGAAGTAGTTTATTCTATGCATTGTAATGCAAGAGGTAAATGCAATAATTTCCCTTAAAAGAATAAATAAATAAGTTAGTTATTGTGCAGTGCCAATGCACATATGTCATGTGTCAAATCAGGCCTACAGAGGTCCCTCTTGTCTTATATAACATCACAAGAAGTCAGTCTTGTATGTTTAGTAAGCCAGACACATATTTGACTGATTGAACATATTTTTGGCAAAACAGTCCTTTGACCAGAAATAAGTTCAATTGATCAAATTTGCACCTCTATATGGCTGATTTAACATCAGAAGGAGTCTATAAGTTTATAATATACACAAATAGACTCCTTCTGATGTTAAATCAGCCATACAGAAGTCCATATTTGACCCAAGGAACATATTTTTGGCCATAGAGTCCTCGATCTTGGGCTTTCTATACATACTCATAGACTCCTTCTGATGCTTCATAAGCCCTATAGATGTCAATATCTGACCTTTTGAACTTATTTGTGGTAAAAGTGTCCTAACATTTTTTCAAACTATATAAAGTTATAGACTCCTTTTGATGATAAATCAGCTATACAGAGGTCCCCTTTTGACCTCCTGTACATATTTCTGGCCAAAGAGTCCTCGATCTTGGGCTTTCTATACATACTCATAGACTCCTTCTGATGCTTCATAAGCCATATAGATGTCAATATCTGACCTTTTGAACTTATTTGTGGTAAAAGTGTCCTAACATTTTTTCAAACTATATAAAGTTATAGACTCCTTTTGATGATAAATCAGCTATACAGAGGTCCCCTTTTGACCTCCTGTACATATTTCTGGCCAAAGAGTCCTCGATCTTGGGCTTTCTATACATACTCATAGACTCCTTCTGATGCTTCATAAGCCATATAGATGTCCATATCTGACCTTTTGAACTTATTTGTGGTCATCAAATTTTTTAAACTATATAAAGTTATAGACTCCTTTTGATGATAAATCAGCTATTCAGAGGTCCCCTTTTGACCTACTGAACATATTTCTAGCCAAAGAGTCCTCGATCTTATGCTTTCTGTACATACTCATAGACTCCTTCTGATGCTTCATAAGCCATATAGATGTCCATATCTGACCTTTTGAACTTATTTGTGGTCAAAGTGTCCTCAACATATTTCAAACAATAGAAAGTTATAGACTCCTTTTGATGATTAATCAGCTATACAGAGGTCCCCTTTTGACCTACTGAACATATTTCTGGCCAAAGAGTCCCAGATCTTATGCTTTCTGTACATATTCATAGACTCCTTCTGATGCTTCATAAGCCATATAGATGTCCATATCTGACCTTTTGAACTTATTTGTGGTCAAAGTGTCCTAAAAAAAAATTCTAACTATATAAAGTTATAGACTCCTTTTGATGATAAATCAGCTATACAGAGGGCCCCTCTTGACCTCCTGTACATATTTCTGGCCAAAGAGTCCTCGATCTTGGGCTTTCTATACATACTCATAGACTCCTTCTGATGCTTCATAAGCCATATAGATGTCCATATCTGACCTTTTGAACTTATTTCTGGTCATCAAATTTTTTAAACTATATAAAGTTATAGACTCTTTCTGATGATAAATCAGCTATTCAGAGGTCCCCTTTTGACCTACTGAACATATTTCTGGCCAAAGAGTCCTCGATCTTATGCTTTCTTTACATACTCATAGACTCCTTCTGATGCCTCATAAGCCATATAGATGTCCATATCTGAATGTTTGAACTTATTTGTGTTCAAAGTTTCCTAAAAAAATTCAAACTATATAAAGTTATAGACTCCTTTTGATGATAAGTCAGCTATACAGAGGTCCCCTTTTGACCTCCTGAACATGTTTCTGGCCAAAGAGTCCTTGATCTTATGCTTTCTATACATTCTCATAGACTCCTTCTGATGCCTCATAAGCCATATATATGTCCATATCTGACCTTTTGAACTTATTTGTGGTCAAAGTGTCCTAAAAAAAATTCTAACTATATAAAGTTATAGACTCCTTTTGATGATAATTCAGCTATACAGAGGTCCCCTTTTGACCTCCTGAACATGTTTCTGGCCAAAGAGTCCTCGATCTTGGGATTTCTATACATACTCATAGACTCCTTCTGGTGCTTCATAAGCCATATAGATGTCCATATCTGACCTTTTGAACTTATTTGTGGTCAAAGTTTCCTAAAAAAAATTCAAACTATATAAAGTTATAGACTCCTTTTGATGATAAATCAGCTATACAGAGGTCCCCTTTTGACCTCCTGTACATATTTCTGGCCAAAGAGTCCTTGATCTTATGCTTTCTATACATACTCATAGATTCCTTCTGATGCTTCATAAGCCATATAGATGTCCATATCTGACCTTTTGAACTTATTTGTGGTCAAAGTGTCCTAAAAAAAAATTCTAACTATATAAAGTTATAGACTCCTTTTGATGATAAATCAGCTATACAGAGGGCCCCTTTTGACCTCCTGTACATATTTCTGGCCAAAGAGTCCTCGATCTTGGGCTTTCTATACATACTCATAGACTCCTTCTGATGCTTCATAAGCCATATAGATGTCCATATCTGACCTTTTGAACTTATTTCTGGTCATCAAATTTTTTAAACTATATAAAGTTATAGACTCTTTCTGATGATAAATCAGCTATTCAGAGGTCCCCTTTTGACCCACTGAACATATTTCTGGCCAACGAGTCCTCGATCTTATGCTTTCTTTACATACTCATAGACTCCTTCTGATGGCTCATAAGCCATATAGATGTCCATATCTGAATTTTTGAACTTATTTGTGGTCAAAGTTTTCTAAAAAAAATTCAAACTATATAAAGTTATAGACTCCTTTTGATGATAAGTCAGCTATACAGAGGTCCCCTTTTGACCTCCTGAACATGTTTCTGGCCAAAGAGTCCTTGATCTTATGCTTTCTATACATACTCATGGATTCCTTCTGATGCTTCATAAGCCATATAGATGTCCATATCTGACCTTTTGAACTTATTTGTGGTCAACGTGTCCTAAAAAAAAATTCAAACTATATAAAGTTATAGACTCCTTTTGATGATAAATCAGCTTTACAGAGGGCCCCTTTTGAACTACTGAACATATTTCTGGCCAAAGAGTCCTCGATCTTATGCTTTCTATACATTCTCATAGACTCCTTCTGATGCCTCATAAGCCATATAGATGTCCATATCTGACATTTTGAACTTATTTGTGGTCAAAGCGTCCTAAAAAAAATTCAAACTATATAAAGTTATAGACTCCTTTTGATGATAAATCAGCTATACAGAGGTCCCCTTTTGACCTCCTGAACATGTTTCTGGCCAAAGAGTCCTTGATCTTATGCTTTCTATACATACTCTTAGATTCCTTCTGATGCTTTATAAGCCATATAGATGTCCATATCTGACCTTTTGAACTTATTTGTGGTCAAAGTGTCCTAACATTTTTTCAAACTATATAAAGTTATAGACTTCTTTTGATGATAAATCAGCTATACAGAGGGCCCCTTTTGACCTCCTGAACATGTTTCTGGCCAAAGAGTCCTTGATCTTATGCTTTCTATACATACTCTTAGATTCCTTCTGATGCTTTATACGCCATATAGATGTCCATATCTGACCTTTTGAACTTATTTGTGGTCAAAGTGTCCTAAAAAAAAAATCAAACTATATAAAGTAATAGACTCCTTTTGATGATAAATCAGCTATACAGAGGGCCCCTTTTGAAGTACTGAACATATTTCTGGCCAAAGAGTCCTTGATCTTATGCGCTTTCTATACATACTCATAGATTCCTTCTGATGCTTCATAAGCCATATAGATGTCCATATCTGACCTTTTGAACTTATTTCTGGTCATCAAATTTTTTAAACTATATAAAGTTATAGACTCTTTCTGATGATAAATCAGCTATTCAGAGGTCCCCTTTTGACCTACTGAACATATTTCTGGCCAAAGAGTCCTCGATCTTATGCTTTCTTTACATACTCATAGAGTCCTTCTGATGCCTCATAAGCCATATAGATGTCCATATCTGAATTTTTGAACTTATTTGTGGTCAAAGTTTCCTAAAAAAAATTCAAACTATATAAAGTTATAGACTCCTTTTGATGATAAGTCAGCTATACAGAGGTCCCCTTTTGACCTCCTGAACATGTTTCTTGTCAAAGAGTCCTTGATCTTATGCTTTCTATACATACTCATAGACTCCTTCTGATGCTTCATAAGCCATATAGATGTCCATTTCTGACCTTTTGAACTTATTTGTGGTCAAAGTGTCCTAACATTTTTTCAAACTATATAAAGTTATAGACTTCTTTTGATGATAAATCAGCTATACAGAGGGCCCCTTTTGACCTCCTGAACATGTTTCTGGCCAAAGAGTCCTTGATCTTATGCTTTCTATACATACTCTTAGATTCCTTCTGATGCTTTATAAGCCATATAGATGTCCATATCTGACCTTTTGAACTTATTTGTGGTCAAAGTGTCCTAAAAAAAAAATCAAACTATATAAAGTTATAGACTCCTTTTGATGATAAATCAGCTTTACAGAGGGCCCCTTTTGAACTACTGAACATATTTCTGGCCAAAGAGTCCTTGATCTTATGCTTTCTATACATACTCATAGATTCCTTCTGATGCTTCATAAGCCATATAGATGTCCATATCTGACCGTTTGAACTTATTTCTGGTCATCAAATTTTTTAAACTATATAAAGTTATAGACTCTTTCTGATGATAAATCAGCTATTCAGAGGTCCCCTTTTGACCTACTGAACATATTTCTGGCCAAAGAGTCCTAAAAGATTAACACTATACATTTAGACTGATATCTTCGGATGTTATATCATCCTGACAAAAGTCCCTATTTGCCCTACCGAATTTTTTTCTGGCCAAGGAGTGAGTACTCGAAACTTGACCTTTCCATATTGTTGACTCTTTCTGATGTTACGTCAGACATACAGAATTCCATATTTGACCCAAGGAACATATTTCTTGCCAAAGAGTTCTCGATCTTGGGCTTTCTATACATACTCATAGACTCCTTCTGATGCTTCATAAGCCATATAGATGTCTATATCTGACCTTTTGAACTTATTTGTGGTCAAAGTGTCCTCAAAATTTTTTAAACTATATAAAGTTATAGATTCCTTCTGATGATAAATCAGCTATACAAAGGTCACCTTTTGACCTTTTGAACATATTTCTGGCCAAAGAGTTCTTGAACATTATCTTGCTTGAACTTTTGACTTTTGACTACAGATTGACTTGTTGTGATGTTATATTAACCAGCCAGTAGTCTATTTTTGACCTACTGAAAATATTTCTGGCCAGAGTCCGTGAACATTAACTCACTATACAATATAAACTGACTTCTTGCAATGCCAAACCAGACAGGCAGTAGTCCATATTTGACCGATTGAAAAAAAAATTTGACCAAAGAGTTCTCAAAAGGATTTTGTCTGTCATAATCTATAGACTCCTTCTGATGTCCGAAAATATTACTGGCCAAAGAGTCCTTAAAGATTAACACTATACATTCAGATTGATATCTTCGGATGTTATATCATCATGACAAAAGTCCATATTTGACATACTGAATTTTTTTCTGGTCAAAGAGTCTCAACTTGACCATTCTATATATACTCATTGACTCTTTCTGATTCTTCATTAGCTATATAGATGTCCATATCTGGCGAATTGAAAATATTTTTGGCAAAAAGGTCCTCACAAGTTAACTTACTAAATACTCATAGACTTCTTCTGATGATACATCACTTTAACAGGTATGTGACCCTCTGAATATATTTTTGGCCAAAGAATAATTGAACATTAACTCTCTATACATATTGACTCAAGAGTCAAAATTTGACCTCTTTTGGTCTGATTTATCATCAGATGGAGTCTATAATTTTACACAGTTTAAAAACTTTTGAGGAACCTTTGACCAGAAATAATAATAAGTCATAAATATGGACATAAATATGGCTTATGAAGAATCAGAAGGAGACTATGAGTATGTATAGAAAGTTCAAGATTGGCCACAAATATGTCCCTTGGGTCAATTATGGACTTCTATGGCTGATGTAACATCAGATGGAGTAAACGACTATGTGTAGAAAGAAACAGCATAAGGAGTCAATGAGCATGTATAGAATGTTCAAGATCGAGGACTCTTTTACTAGAAATATGTTCAGTAGGTAAATTATGGAGTACTCTCTGGCTGATGAAGCACTAAAAGGAGTCAATGAGCATGTATAGAAAGTTCAAGTATATAGACTCGTTGGCCAGAAAAAAAAAAAAAAAAAGAAAAAAGTCATTATGGACAGTTGTCTGGCCGATGTACTATCTGAAGGAGTCTGAATAGAAAGTTCAAGATCGAGGACTCTTCGGTCAGAAATATGTTCATTATGTCAAATCAGAACTACTGCATGGCTGATGAAACACCAGAAAGAGTCTATGAGTATGTTTAAAAGGTTCAAGATCGAGGACTCTTTTGCCAGAAATATGTTTAGTGGGTCAAATATGGACTGCTGTCTGGCTGATGAATCAGAAGTCAATGAAGATTGAGGAAGAAGATTATGAATAGAAAGTTCAAGTTCAAAGACTCTTCAGGTAGAAATATGTTCAGTGGGTCAATTATCTATATGGAGTCACTGAGAATATATAGAAAGTTCAAGACAGAGGACTCTTTTACTATAAATATGTTCAGAGGGTCAATTATGGACTATTGTCTGCTTGTGAAACATCAGAAGGAGTCAATGAGCCTATATAGAAAGTTCAAGTTCTCTTCCAAGGACTCTTCCAGCCAGAAATATGTTAAATTGTCAAATATGGATAATAGCCTGGGTGATGAAAAATCAGAAGGAGATAGTAATTATGTATAGATAATTAAAGTTCTAGGTCTCTTTGGCCAGATATATGTTCAATGGGTCAAATTTGGACTAACAATATGGTTGATTTAAAATCAAAAGTATTCGATGAGAATGCATATAAACATACCTTTTGACGACTCTTTTGGCCAGAAATATGTTCTCTTGGTCAAATATGGACTACTGTATGGTGGATGTAAAATCAAAAATAGTCTAGGAGAAGGAACAGTAAGTTAAACTTTGATGATTCTTTTGCCAGAAATATGTTCAGTAGGTCAATAACTGACTTCTGTCTCAATGATGAAACATCAGAACAAGCCTATGATTATGTATAGAACGATCAAGATCGAGGACACTTTGGTTATAGAAATGTTCAATAGGTCAAATTTGAACTATACTGTATGGCTGAGGAAACATCAGAAGGATTGTAAAAGCAATTAGTCTCATGTCTCATGTCTAGAAATATGTTCAAAATATAAAATTTGAACTACTGTTCAAATACATTGGATAGCAGATAATTAATTAACAAGTCTACAAGTATGTTTAGAAAGTTCAAGATCGAGGACTCTATGGTCAGAAATATATTCAATGGGTCAAGTATGGACATCTTTCAGGCTGAAACATCAGAAGCTGTCAATGAGCATGTACAGAAAGGTCAAGATCAGGGACTCTTTGACCAGAAATATATTAGTAGGTCAAATATGGACTTTTGTATGGCTAATGTATTATTAAGAGAAGTCAATAAGCAGAGAAAGTTAATGTTCAAAGACTCTTTGGCCAAAAATGTGTTCAGTAGTTCAAATAGGAACCTCTGTATGGCTGAATTAACATAATAAGAAACCCTTTGAGGACCATTTGACCAGAAATAAGTTCAGTAGGTCAAATATGGAATTCTATATGTGGCTTATGAACCATCAGAAGAAGTCTAGGAGTGAGAATGCAAAGTTCAAGATTGAGGACTCTTTTTTTATCAGAAGGAGTCTATAACTTTATATAGTTTGAAAAAATGTTAGGACACTTTGACCACAGGTAAGTTCAAAAGGTCAGATATGGACATCTATATGGTCTATGAAGCATCAGAAGGAGTCTATGAGTATGTATAGAAAGCCCAAGATCAAGAACTCTTTGGCCAGAAATATGTTCAGGAGGTCAAAAGGGGCCCTCTGTATAGCTGATTTATCATCAAAAGGAGTCTATAACTTTATATAGTTTGAAACATTTTGAGGACACTTTGACCACAAATAAGTTCAAAATGTCAAATATGGACATTTCTTATGAAGCATCAGAAGGAGTCTATGAGTATGTATAGAAAGCCCAAGATCAAGGACTCTTTGGCCAGAAATATGTTCTGGAGGTCAAAAGGGGACCTCTGTATAGCTGATTTATCATCAAAAGGAGTCTATAACTTTCTATAGTTTGAAAACTTTTAAGGACACTTTGACCACAAATAAGTTCAAAAGGTCAGATATGGACATCTATATGGCTTATAAAGCATCAGAAGGCGTCTATGAGTATGTATAGAAAGCCCAAGATCGAGGACTCTTTGGCCAGAAATATGTTCTGAAGGTCAAAAGGGGACCTCTGTATAGCTGATTTATCATCAAAATGAGTCTATAACTTTATATAGTTTGAAAAAATGTTAGGACACTTTGACCAGAAATAAGTTCAAAAGGATAGATATGGACATCTATATGGCTTATGAAGCATCAGAAGGAGTCTATGAGTATGTATAGAAAGCCCAAGATCGAGGACTCTTTGGCAAGAAATATGTTCTTTGGGTCAAATATGGAATTCTGTATGTCTGACATAACATCAGAAAGAGTCAACAAGTATATATGAAAAGGTCAAGTTTCGAGTACTCACTCCTTGGTCAGAAAAAAATTCGGTAGGTCAAATATGGACTTTTGTCAGGATGATATAACATCTGAAGATATCAGTCTGAATGTATAGTGTTAATCTTTTATGACTCTTTGGCCAGAAATTTGTTCAGTATAGGTCAAAAGGGGCCCTCTGTATAGCTGATTTATCATCAGAAGGAGACTATAACTTTATATAGTTTGAAAAAAATTTGAGGACACTTTGACCACAAATAAGTTCAAAAGGTCAGATAAGGACATCTATATGGCTTATGAAGCATCAGAAGGAGTCTATGAGTATGTATAGAAAGCCCAAGATCAAGGACTCTTTGGCCAGAAATATGTTTAGGATGTCAAAAGGGGACCTCTGTATAGCTGATTTATCATCAAAAGGAGTCTATAACTTGATATAGTTTGAAAAATTTTGAGGACATTTTGACCACAAATAAGTTCAAAAAGTCAGATATGGACATCTATATGGCTTATGAATCATCAGAAGGAGTCTATGAGTATGTATAGAAAGCCCAAGATCGAGGACTCTTTGGCCAGAAATATGTTCTGGAGGTCAAAAGGGGACCTCTGTATAGCTGATTTATCATCAAAAGTAGTCTATAACTTTCTATAGTTTGAAAAATTTTGAGGACACTTTGACCATAAATAAGTTAAAAAGGTCAGATATGGACATCTATATGGCTTATGAAGCATCAGAAGACGTCTATGAGTATGTATAGAAAGCCCATGATCGAGGACTCTTTGGCCAGAAATATGTTTGGGAGGTCAAAAGGGGACCTCTGTATAGCTGATTTATCATCAAAAGGAGTCTATAACTTTATATAGTTTGAAAAAATGTTAGGACACTTTGACCAGAAATAAGTTCAAAAGGATAGATATGGACATCTATATGGCTTATGAAGCAGCAGAAGGAGTCTATGAGTATGTATAGAAAGCCCAAGATCGAGGACTCTTTGGCAAGAAATATGTTCCTTGGGTCAAATATGGAATTCTGTATGTCTGACGTAACATCAGAAAGAGTCAACAAGTATATATGAAAAGGTCAAGTTTTGAGTACTCACTCCTTGGTCAGAAAAAAATTCGGTAGGTCAAATATGGACTTTTGTCAGGATGATATAAAATCCGAAGATATTAGTCTGAATGTATAGTTTTAATCTTTTAGGACTCTTTGGCCAGAAATATGTTCAGTAGGTCAAAAAGGGACCTCTGTATAGCTAATTTATCATCAAAAGGATTCTATAACTTACATAGTTTGAATTTTTTTTAGGACACTTTGACCACAAATAAGTTCAAAAGGTCAGATATGGACATCTATATGGCTTATGAAGCATCAGAAGGAGTCTATGAGTATGTATAGAAAGCCCAAGATCAAGGACTGTTCGGACAGAAATATGTTCTGGAGGTCAAAAGGGGACCTCTGTATAGCTGATTTATCATCAAAAGGAGTCTATAACTTTATATAGTTTGAAAAATTTTGAGGACACTTTGACCACAAATAAGTTCAAAAGGTCAGATATGGACATCTATATGGCTTATGAATCATCAGAAGGAGTCTATGAGTATGTATAGAAAGCCCAAGATCGAGGACTCTTTGGCCAGAAATATGTTCAGGAGGTCAAAAGGGGACCTCTGTATAGCTTATTTATCATCAAAAGGAGTCTATAACTTTCTATAGTTTGAAAAAATGTTAGGACACTTTGACCACAAGTAAGTTCAAAAGGTCAGATATGGACATCTATTTGGCTTATGAAGCATCAGAAGGAGTCTATGAGTATGTATAGAAAGCCCAAGATCAATGACTGTTTGGCCAGAAATATGTTCTGGAGGTCAAAAGGGCTCTGTATAGCTGATTTATCATCAAAAGGAGTCTATAACTTTATATAGTTTGAAAAATTTTGAGGACACTTTGACCACAAATAAGTTCAAAAGGTCAGATATGGACATCTATTTGGCTTATGAAGCATCAGAAGGAGTTTATGAGTATGTATAGAAAGCCCGAGATCAAGGACTGTTTGGCCAGAAATATGTTCTGGAGGTCAAAAGGGGACCTCTGTATAGCTGATTTATCATCAAAAGGAGAAATAACTTTATATAGTTTGAAAAATTTTGAGGACACTTTGACCACAAATAAGTTCAAAAGGTCAGATATGGACATCTATATGGCTTATGAATCATCAGAAGGAGTCTATGAGTATGTATAGAAAGCCCAAGATCAAGGACTCTTTGGCCAGAAATATGTTCAAGAGGTCAAAAGAGGGGACCTCTGTATAGCTGATTTATCATCAAAAGGAGTCTATAACTTCCTACAGTTTGAAAAATTTTGAGGACACTTTGACCACAAATAAGTTCAAAAAGTCAGATATGGACTTCTATATGGCTTATGAAGCATCAGAAGGAGTCTATGAGAATGTATAGAAAGCTCAAGATCGAGGACTCTTTGGCCAGAAATATGTTCAGGAGGTCAAAAGGGGACCTCTCTATAGCTGATTTATCATCAAAAGGAGTCTATAACTTTATATAGTTTAATTTTTTTTAGGACACTTTGACCACAAATAAGTTCAAAATGTCAGATATGGACATCTATATGGCTTATGAAGCATCAGAAGGAGTCTATGAGTATGTTTAGAAAGCCCAAGATCGAGGACTATTTGGCCAGAAATATGTTCAGGAGGTCAAAAGGGGACCTCTGTATAGCTTATTTATCATCAAAAGGAGTCTATAACTTTCTATAGTTTGAAAAAATGTTAGGACACTTTGACCACAAGTAAGTTAAAAAGGTCAGATATGGACATCTATATGGCCTATGAAGCATCAGAAGGAGTCTATGAGTATGCATAGAAAGCCCAAGATCGAGGACTCTTTGGCCAGAAATATGTTCAGGAGGTCAAAAGGGGACCTCTGTATAGCTTATTTATCATCAAAAGGAGTCTATAACTTTCTATAGTTTGAAAAAATGTTAGGACACTTTGACCACAAATAAGTTCAAAAGGTCAGATATGGACATCTATTTGGCTTATAAAGCATCAGAAGGAGTCTATGAGTATGTATAGAAAGCCCAAGATCGAGGACTCTTTGGCCAGAAATATGTTTAGGAGGTCAAAAGGGGCCCTCCGTATAGCTGATTTATCATCAAAAGGAGTCTATAACTCTATATAGTTTGAAACATTTTGAGGACACTTTGACCACAAATAAGTTCAAAAGGTCAGATATGGACATCTATTTGGCTTATAAAGCATCAGAAGGAGTCTATGAGTATGTATAGAAAGCCCAAGATCGAGGACTCTTTGGCCAGAAATATGTTTAGGAGGTCAAAAGGTGACCTCTGTATAGCTTATTTATCATCAAAAGGAGTCTATAACTTTCTATAGTTTGAAAAAATGTTAGGACACTTTGACCACAAGCAAGTTCAAAAGGTCAGATATGGACATCTATTTGGCTTATGAAGCATCAGAAGGAGTCTATGAGTATGTATAGAAAGCCCAAGATCGAGGACTCTTTGGCCAGAAATATGTTCAGGAGGTCAAAAGGCACTGTATAGCTGATTTATCATCAAAAGGATTCTATAACTATCTATAGTTTGAAAATTTTTGAGGACACTTTGACCACAAATAAGTTCAAAAGGTCAGATATGGACATCTATATGGCTTATGAAGCATCAGAAGGAGTCTATGAGAATGTATAGAAAGCCCAAGATCGAGGACTCTTTGGCCAGAAATATGTTCAGGAGGTCAAAAGGGGACCTCTCTATAGCTGATTTATCATCAAAAGGAGTCTATAACTTTATATAGTTTAATTTTTTTTAGGACACTTTGACCACAAATAAGTTCAAAATGTCAGATATGGAAATCTATATGGCTTATGAAGCATCAGAAGGAGTCTATGAGTATGTATAGAAAGCCCAAGATCGAGGACTATTTGGCCAGAAATATGTTCAGGAGGTCAAAAGGGGACCTCTGTATAGCTTATTTATCATCAAAAGGAGTCTATAACTTTCTATAGTTTGAAAAAATGTTAGGACACTTTGACCACAAGTAAGTTAAAAAGGTCAGATATGGACATCTATATGGCCTATGAAGCATCAGAAGGAGTCTATGAGTATGCATAGAAAGCCCAAGATCGAGGACTCTTTGGCCAGAAATATGTTCAGGAGGTCAAAAGGGGACCTCTGTATAGCTTATTTATCATCAAAAGGAGTCTATAACTTTCTATAGTTTGAAAAAATGTTAGGACACTTTGACCACAAATAAGTTCAAAAGGTCAGATATGGACATCTATTTGGCTTATGAAGCATCAGAAGGAGTCTATGAGTATGTATAGAAAGCCCAAGATCGAGGACTCTTTGGCCAGAAATATGTTTAGGAGGTCAAAAGAGGACCTCTGTATAGCTTATTTATCATCAAAAGGAGTCTATAACTTTCTATAGTTTGAAAAAATGTTAGGACACTTTGACCACAAGTAAGTTAAAAAGGTCAGATATGGACATCTATATGGCCTATGAGGCATCAGAAGGAGTCTATGAGTATGCATAGAAAGCCCAAGATCGAGGACTCTTTGGCCAGAAATATGTTCAGGAGGTCAAAAGGGGACCTCTGTATAGCTTATTTATCATCAAAAGGAGTCTATAACTTTCTATATTTTGAAAAAATGTTAGGACACTTTGACCACAAGCAAGTTAAAAAGGTCAGATATGGACATCTATTTGGCTTATGAAGCATCAGAAGGAGTCTATGAGTATGTATAGAAAGCATAAGATCAAGGACTCTTTGGCCAGAAATATGTTCAGGAGGTCAAAAGGGGCCCTCTGTATAGCTGATTTATCATCAAAAGGAGTCTATAACTCTATATAGTTTGAAACATTTTGAGTACACTTTGACCGCAAATAAGTTCAAAAGGTCAGATATGGAAATCTATATGGCTTATGAAGCATCAGAAGGAGTCTATGAGTATGTATAGAAAGCCCAAGATCGAGGACTATTTGGCCAGAAATATGTTCAGGAGGTCAAAAGGGGACCTCTGTATAGCTTATTTATCATCAAAAGGAGTCTATAACTTTCTATAGTTTGAAAAAATGTTAGGACACTTTGACCACAAGTAAGTTAAAAAGGTCAGATATGGACATCTATATGGCCTATGAAGCATCAGAAGGAGTCTATGAGTATGTCTAGAAAGCCCAAGATCAAGGACTCTTTGGCCAGAAATATGTTCAGGAGGTCAAAAGGGGCCCTCCGTATAGCTGATTTATCATCAAAAGGAGTCTATAACTCTATATAGTTTGAAACATTTTGAGTACACTTTGACCGCAAATAAGTTCAAAAGGTCAGATATGGACATCTATTTGGCTTATGAAGCATCAGAAGGAGTCTATGAGTATGTATAGAAAGCCCAAGATCGAGGACTCTTTGGCCAGAAATATGTTTAGGAGGTCAAAAGGTGACCTCTGTATAGCTTATTTATCATCAAAAGGAGTCTATAACTTTCTATAGTTTGAAAAAATGTTAGGACACTTTGACCACAAGCAAGTTCAAAAGGTCAGATATGGACATCTATTTGGCTTATGAAGCATCAGAAGGAGTCTATGAGTATGTATAGAAAGCCCAAGATCGAGGACTCTTTGGCCAGAAATATGTTCAGGAGGTCAAAAGGCACTGTATAGCTGATTTATCATCAAAAGGATTCTATAACTATCTATAGTTTGAAAAATTTTGAGGACACTTTGACCACAAATAAGTTCAAAAGGTCAGATATGGACATCTATATGGCTTATGAAGCATCAGAAGGAGTCTATGAGAATGTATAGAAAGCCCAAGATCGAGGACTCTTTGGCCAGAAATATGTTCAGGAGGTCAAAAGGGGACCTCTCTATAGCTGATTTATCATCAAAAGGAGTCTATAACTTTCTATAGTTTGAAAAAATGTTAGGACACTTTGACCACAAATAAGTTCAAAAGGTCAGATATGGACATCTATTTGGCTTATGAAGCATCAGAAGGAGTCTATGAGTATGTATAGAAAGCCCAAGATCGAGGACTCTTTGGCCAGAAATATGTTTAGGAGGTCAAAAGGGGACCTCTGTATAGCTTATTTATCATCAAAAGGAGTCTATAACTTTCTATAGTTTGAAAAAATGTTAGGACACTTTGACCACAAGCAAGTTCAAAAGGTCAGATATGGACATCTATTTGGCTTATGAAGCATCAGAAGGAGTCTATGAGTATGTATAGAAAGCCCAAAATCGAGGACTCTTTGGCCAGAAATATGTTCAGAAGGTCAAAAGGCACTGTATAGCTGATTTATCATCAAAAGGATTCTATAACTATCTATAGTTTGAAAAATTTTGAGGACACTTTGACCACAAATAAGTTCAAAAGGTCAGATATGGACATCTATATGGATTATGACGCATCAGATGGCGTCTATGAGTATGTATAGAAAGCCCAAGATCAAGGACTCTTTTGCCAGAAATATGTTCAGGAGGTCAAAATGGGACCTCTGTATGGCTGATTTATCATCAAAAGGATTCTATAACTTACATAGTTAGAATTTTTTTAGGACACTTTGACCACAAATAAGTTCAAAAGGTCAGATATGGAAAACTATATGGCTTATGAAGCATCAGAAGGAGTCTATTAGTATGTATAGAAAGCCCAAGATCGAGGACTCTTTGGCCAGAAATATGTTCTGGAGGTCAAATGGGGCCCTCTGTATAGCTGATTTATCATCAAAAGGAGACTTTAACTTTCTATAGTTTGAAAACTTTTGAGGACACTTTGACCAGAAATAAGTTCAAAAGGTCAGATATGGACATCTATTCAAAATCATTCCCAAGTTCATTATAGAGATGATATGTGTGGTTGCATTGCATTGCGATCTAACGTTGTGCACTGAAGAATAACATATGTTATGCACTTTTTGCATTGCATTGCACACTAGAACTACCTCATTCCCATGTTGATTAAAGACATAACGTGTGTTGTTGCATAGCATTGTATTGCACTATATTGATTTGCATTGCTTTGCTTTGCACTGCATTGCATTGCATTGCATTACACTAACGCTCTAACGTTGTGCACTGAACAATAACATATAGGTTATGAACTTTTTGCATTGCATTGCACACCAGAACTAAATCATTCCCATGTTCATTAAAGTCATAACGTGTGTTGTTGCATTGCATTGTATGCACTATATTGATTTGCATTGATTTGCATTGCTTTGCACTGCATTGCATTGCACTAACGATCTAACCTTGTGCACTGAAGAATAACATATAGGTTATGCTCTTTGCGCATTGCATTGCACACCAGAACAAAATCATTCCCAAGTTCATTATAGAGATGATAAGTGTGTTGTTGCATTGCATTTCATTGCATTGCATTGCATTGCATTGCATTGCATTGAATTGCATTGCATTGCATTGCACTAACGATCTAACTTTGTGCACTAAAGAATAACATATAGGTTATGCACTTTTTGCATTTCATTGCATTGCACACCAGACCTAAATCATTCCCATGTTCATTAAAGAGACAACGTTTGTTGGTGCACTTTTTGTTAACGATATAACGTTGTGCACTGAAGAATAACATATGTTATGCACTTTTTGCATTGCATTGCACACCAGAACTACCTCATTCCCATGTTGATTAAAAACATAACGTGTGTTGTTGCATTAGATTGCATTTATTTGCATTGCATTGCATTACATTGCATTGTATTGCATTGCATTGCATTGCACTAACGATCTAACGTTGTGCACTGAAGAATAACATATAGGTTATGCACTTTTCGCATTGCATTGCACACCAGAACCACCTCATTCCCATGTTGATTAAAGACATAACGAGTGTTTTTCATTGCATTGTATGGCACTATATTGATTTGCATTGCTTTGCACTGCATTGCATTGCATTGCATTGCACTAATGCTCTAACGTTGTGCACTGAAGAATAACATATAGGTTATGCACTTTTTGCATTGCATTGCACACCAGAACTAAATCATTCCTATGTTCATTAAAGACATAACGTGTGTTGTTGCATTGCATTGTATTGCATTGCATTGATTTGCATTGCTTTGCATTACTTTTGCACTGCATTGCATTGCACTAACGATCTAACGTTGTGCACTGAAGAATAACATATAGGTTATGCACTTTTCGCATTGCATCGCATTGCACACCAGAACTAAATCATTCCCCTGTTCATTAAAGACATAACGTGTGTTGCTGCATTGCATTGTATATTGCGTTGCATTGCATTGCTATGTATTGCAATGCAATGTATTGCATTGCATTACATTGAATTGCACTGCTTTGCATTGCTTTGCACTGCTTTGCATTGCACTAAAGATCTAACTTTGTGCACTGAAGAATATAGAATATAGGTTATGCACTTTTCGCATTGCATTGCACACCAGAATTACCTCATTCCCATGTTGATTAAAGACATAACAAGTGTTTTTCATTGCATTGTATTGCTTTGCATTGCTTTGCATTGCTTTGCATTGCTTTGCATTGCTTTGCATTGATTTGCATTGCTTTGCATTGCTTTGCATTGCTTGGCATTGCTTTGCATTGCATTGCATTGCATTGCTTTGCATTGCTTTGCATTGCTTTGCATTGCTTTGCATTGCTTTGCATTGCATTACTTCGCATTGCTTTGCATTGCATTGCATTGCATTGCATTGCATTGCATTGCATTGCTTGGCATTGCATTGCTTCTCATTGCATTGCATTGCATTGCATTGCATTGCTTCGCATTGCATTGCTTCGAATTGCATTGCATTGCATTGCATTGCATTGCTTTGCTTTGCACTCCATTGCATTGCACTAACGATCTAACGTTGTGCACTGAAGAATAACATATGTTATGCACTTTTTGCATTGCATTGCACACCAGAATTACCTCATTCCAATGTTGATTAAAGACATAACAAGTGTTTTTCATTGCATTGTAATGCACTATATTGCTTTGCATTGCTTTGCATTGCTTTGCATTGCTTTGCATTGCTTTGCATTGCTTTGCATTGCTTTGCATTGCTTTGCATTGCTTTGCACTGCATTGCATTGCATTGCATTGCATTGCATTGCATTGCATTGCATTGCGTTGCATTGCATTGCACTAACGATCTAACGTTGTGCACTGAAGAATAACATATAGGTTATGCACGTATTGCATTGCCTTGCACACCAGAACTAAATCATTCCCATGTTCATTAAACACATAACGTGTGTTGTTGCGTTGCATTGCATTGTATTGCATTGCATTACTTTGCATTGCTTTGCATTGCTTTGCATTGCTTTGCATTGCTTTGCATTGCTTTGCTTTGCATTGCATTGCATTGCATTGCATTGCATTGCATTGCATTGCATTGCATTGCATTGCATTGCATTGCATTGCTTTGCATTGCATTGCATTGCATAACAATCTAACGTTGTGCACTGAAGAATAACATATAGGTTATGCTCTTTTCGCATTGCATTGCACACCAGATCAAAATCATTCCTAAGTTCATTATAGAGATGATATGTGTGTTATTGCATTGCATTGCATTGCATGGCATTGCATTGCATTGCATTGCATGGCATTGCATTGCATTGATTTGCAATGCTTTGCACTGCATTGCATTGCACTAACGATCTAACGTTGTGCACTGAAGAATAACATATGCACGTATTGCATTGCATTGCACACCAGAACTAAATCATTCCCATGTTCATTAAAGACATAACGTGTGTTGTTGCGTTGCATTGCATTGTATTGCATTGCTTTGCTTTGCTTTGCATTGCTTGGCATTGCATTGCTTCTCATTGCATTGCATTGCTTTGCATTGCATTGCATTGCATTGCATTGCATTGCATTGCATTGCTTTGCTTTGCACTCCATTGCATTGCACTAACGATCTAACGTTGTGCACTGAAGAATAACATATGTTATGCACTTTTTGCATTGCATTGCACACCAGAAATACCTCATTCCCATGTTGATTAAAGACATAACAAGTGTTTTTCATTGCATTGTATTGCACTATATTGCTTTCCATTGCTTTGCATTGCATTGCATTGCATTGCATTGCATTGCATTGCATTGCATTGCATTGCTTTGCTTTGCACTCCATTGCATTGCACTAACGATCTAACGTTGTGCACTGAAGAATAACATATGTTATGCACTTTTTGCATTGCATTGCATACCAGAACTAAATAATTCCCATGTTCATTAAAGACATAACAAGTGTTTTTCATTGCATTTCATTGCATTTTTTCGCATTGTTTTGCACTGCATTGCATTGCATTGCATTGCATTGCATTGCATTGCATTGCATTGCATTGCAATAACGATCTAACGTTGTGCACTGAAGAATAACATATAGGTTATGCACGTATTGCATTGCCTTGCACACCAGAACTAAATCATTCCCATGTTCATTAAAGACATAACGTGTGTTGTTGCGTTGCATTGCATTGTATTGCATTGCATTGCATTGCATTGCATTGCATTGCATTGCATTGCTTTGCATTGCATTGCATAACGATCTAACGTTGTGCACTGAAGAATAACATATAGGTTATGCTCTTTTCGCATTGCATTGCACACCAGATCAAAATCATTCCTAAGTTCATTATAGAGATGATATGTGTGTTGTTGCATTGCATTGCATTGCATTGCATTGCATTGCATTGCATTGCATTGCATGGCATTGCATTGCATTGATTTGCAATGCTTTGCACTGCATTGCATTGCACTAACGATCTAACGTTGTGCACTGAAGAATAACATATAGGTTATGCACGTATTGCATTGCATTGCTCACCAGAACTAAATCATTCCCATGTTCATTAAAGACATAACGTGTGTTGTTGCGTTGCATTGCATTGCTTTGCATTGCTTTGCATTGCTTTGCATTGCTTTGCATTGCTTTGCATTGCTTTGCATTGCATTGCTTTGCTTTGCATTGCATTGCATTGCATTGCATTGCATTGCTTTGCATTGCTTTGCATTGCTTTGCATTGCTTTGCATTGCATTGCATTGCATTGCATAACGATCTAACGTTGTGCACTGAAGAATAACATATAGGTTATGCTCTTTTCGCATTGCATTGCACACCAGATCAAAATCATTCCTAAGTTCATTATAGAGATGAAATGTGTGTTGTTGCATTGCATTGCATTGCATTGCATTGCATTGCATTGCATTGCATTGCATGGCATTGCATTGCATGGCATTGCATTGCATTGATTTGCAATGCTTTGCACTGCATTGCATTGCACTAACGATCTAACTTTGTGCACTGAAGAAAAACATATAGGTTATGCACTTCTTGCATTGCATTGCATTGCACATCAGAACTAAATCATTACCATGTTCATTAAAGAGATGGTATGTATGTTGTTGCATTGCATTGCACTAACGATCTAACGTTGTGCATTGAAGAATAACATATAGGTTATACACTTTTAGCATTGCATTGCACACTAGAACTTAACCATTCCCATGTTCATTAAAGAGATTATATGTGTGTTGTTGCATTGCATTGCACAAACGATCTAACGTTGTGCACTCAAGAATAACATAAGTTATGCACTTTTTGAATTTCATTGCATTGCACACCAGAACTACCTCATTCCCATGTTGATTAAAGACATAACGTGTGTTGTTGCATTGAATTGCGCTAACGATCTAACGTTGTGCATTGAAGAATAACATATAGGCTATGCACTTCTTGCATTGCATTACAAACCAGAAGTAACTCATTCCCAAACTACATTGCGTTTTGCTTTGAGGAAATACAATATGTGCTATTGTATTGCATTTCAGACAAGATCAAACTCTGTGCATTGAAGAATAACATATAAGCTATGAGTGCATCACAAACATACAATAACTATCTCAACTATCTACATTCCATTGCATAAAATATCTAACTGATATAGTTAGATATAATAATAAAACATTATTATTAAACGCTAATTCTTAGATCGTTTGTGCAATGCAACACTCATGTTATGTTTTCATTGCACATGAGGTATGAAGTAGTTTATTCTATGCATTGTAATGCAAGAGGTAAATGCAATAATTTCCCTTAAAAGAATAAATAAATAAGTTAGTTATTGTGCAATGCCAATGCACATATGTCATGTGTCAAATCAGGCCTACAGAGGTCCCTCTTGTCTTATATAACATCACAAGAAGTCAGTCTTGTATGTTTAGTAAGCCAGACAGTAGTCCATATTTGACTGATTGAACATATTTTTGGCAAAAGAGTCCTTTGACCAGAAATAAGTTCAATTGATCAAATATGCACTTCTATATGGCTGATTTAACATCAGAAGGAGTCTATAAGTTTATAATATACACAAATAGACTCCTTCTGATGTTAAATCAGCCATACAGAAGTCCATATTTGACCCAAGGAACATATTTTTGGCCATAGAGTCCTCGATCTTGGGCTTTCTATACATACTCATAGACTCCTTCTGATGCTTCATAAGCCCTATAGATGTCAATATCTGACCTTTTGAACTTATTTGTGGTAAAAGTGTCCTAACATTTTTTCAAACTATATAAAGTTATAGACTCCTTTTGATGATAAATCAGCTATACAGAGGTCCCCTTTTGACCTCCTGTACATATTTCTGGCCAAAGAGTCCTCGATCTTGGGCTTTCTATACATACTCATAGACTCCTTCTGATGCTTCATAAGCCATATAGATGTCCATATCTGACCTTTTGAACTTATTTCTGGTCATCAAATTTTTTAAACTATATAAAGTTATAGACTCCTTTTGATGATAATTCAGCTATACAGAGGTCCCCTTTTGACCTACTGAACATATTTCTGGCCAAAGAGTCCTCGATCTTATGCTTTCTTTACATACTCATAGACTCCTTCTGATGCCTCATAAGCCATATAGATGTCCATATCTGAATTTTTGAACTTATTTGTGGTCAAAGTTTCCTAAAAAAAATTCAAACTATATAAAGTTATAGACTCCTTTTGATGATAAGTCAGCTATACAGAGGTCCCCTTTTGACCTCCTGAACATATTTCTGGCCAAAGAGTCCTTGATCTTATGCTTTCTATACATACTCATAGACTCCTTCTGGTGCTTCATAAGCCATATAGATGTCCATATCTGACCTTTTGAACTTATTTGTGGTCAAAGTGTCCTTAACATATTTCAAACAATAGAAAGTTATAGACTCCTTTTGATGATAAATCAGCTATACAGAGGTCCCCTTTTGACCTCCTGTACATATTTCTGGCCAAAGAGTCCTCGATCTTGGGCTTTCTATACATACTCATAGACTCCTTCTGATGCTTCATAAGCCACATAGATGTCCATATCTGACCTTTTAAACTTTTTTCTGGTCATCAAATTTTTTAAACTATATAAAGTTATAGACTCTTTCTGATGATAAATCAGCTATTCAGAGGTCCCCTTTTGACCTACTGAACATATTTCTGGCCAAAGAGTCCTCGATCTTATGCTTTCTTTACATACTCATAGACTCCTTCTGATGCCTCATAAGCCATATAGATGTCCATATCTGAATTTTTGAACTTATTTGTGGTCAAAGTTTCCTAAAAAAAATTCAAACTATATAAAGTTATAGACTCCTTTTGATGATAAGTCAGCTATACAGAGGTCCCCTTTTGTCCTCCTGAACATGTTTCTGGCCAAAGAGTCCTTGATCTTATGCTTTCTATACATACTCATAGATTCCTTCTGATGCTTCATAATCCATATAGATGTCCATATCTGACCTTTTGATCTTATTTGTGGTCAAAGTGTCCTAAAAAAAATTTCAAACTATATAAAGTTATAGACTCCTTTTGATGATAAATCAGCTTTACAGAGAGCCCCTTTTGAACTACTGAACATATTTCTGGCCAAAGAGTCCTCGATCTTATGCTTTCTATACATTCTCATAGACTCCTTCTGATGCCTCATAAGCCATATAGATGTCCATATCTGACCTTTTGAACTTATTTGTGGTCAAAGTGTCCTAAAAAAAATTCTAACTATATAAAGTTATAGACTCCTTTTGATGATAATTCAGCTATACAGAGGTCCCCTTTTGACCTCCTGAACATGTTTCTGGCCAAAGAGTCCTCGATCTTGGGATTTCTATACATACTCATAGACTCCTTCTGGTGCTTCATAAGCCATATAGATGTCCATATCTGACCTTTTGAACTTATTTGTGGTCAAAGTGTCCTCAACATATTTCAAACAATAGAAAGTTATAGACTCCTTTTGATGATAAATCAGCTATACAGAGGTCCCCTTTTGACCTCCTGTACATATTTCTGGCCAAAGAGTCCTCGATCTTGGGCTTTCTACACATACTCATAGACTCCTTCTGATGCTTCATAAGCCATATAGATGTCCATATCTGACCTTTTGAACTTATTTCTGGTCATCAAATTTTTTAAACTATATAAAGTTATAGACTCCTTTTGATGATAAATCAGCTATTCAGAGGTCCCCTTTTGACCTACTGAACATATTTCTAGCCAAAGAGTCCTCGATCTTATGCTTTCTGTACATACTCATAGACTCCTTCTGATGCTTCATAAGCCATATAGATGTCCATATCTGACCTTTTGAACTTATTTGTGGTCAAAGTGTCCTAAAAAAAAATTCTAAATATATAAAGTTATAGACTCCTTTTGATGATAAATCAGCTATACAGAGGGCCCCTTTTGACCTCCTGTACATATTTCTGGCCAAAGAGTCCTTGATCTTATGCTTTCTATACATACTCATAGATTCCTTCTGATGCTTCATAAGCCATATAGATGTCCATATCTGACCTTTTGAACTTATTTGTGGTCAAAGTGTCCTCAACATATTTCAAACAATAGAAAGTTATAGACTCCTTTTGATGATAAATCAGCTATACAGAGGTCCCCTTTTGACCTCCTGTACATATTTCTGGCCAAAGAGTCCTCGATCTTGGGCTTTCTATACATACTCATAGACTCCTTCTGATGCTTCATAAGCCATATAGATGTCCATATCCGACCTTTTGAACTTATTTCTGGTCATCAAATTTTTTAAACTATATAAAGTTATAGACTCCTTTTGATGATAAATCAGCTATTCAGAGGTCCCCTTTTGACCTACTGAACATATTTCTGGCCAAAGAGTCCTCGATCTTATGCTTTCTTTACATACTCATAGACTCCTTCTGATGCCTCATAAGCCATATAGATGTCCATATCTGAATTTTGAACTTATTTGTGTTCAAAGTTTCCTAAAAAAAATTCAAACTATATAAAGTTATAGACTCCTTTTGATGATAAGTCAGCTATACAGAGGTCCCCTTTTGACCTCCTGAACATGTTTCTGGCCAAAGAGTCCTTGATCTTATGCTTTCTATACATACTCATAGATTCCTTCTGATGCTTCATAAGCCATATAGATGTCCATATCTGACCTTTTGAACTTATTTGTGGTCAAAGTGTCCTAAAAAAAAATTCAAACTATATAAAGTTATAGACTCCTTTTGATGATAATTCAGCTTTACAGAGGGCCCCTTTTGAACTACTGAACATATTTCTGGCCAAAGAGTCCTCGATCTTATGCTTTCTATACATTCTCATAGACTCCTTCTGATGCCTCATAAGCCATATAGATGTCCATATCTGACCTTTTGAACTTATTTGTGGTCAAAGTGTCCTAAAAAAAATTCTAACTATATAAAGTTATAGACTCCTTTTGATGATAATTCAGCTATACAGAGGTCCCCTTTTGACCTCCTGAACATGTTTCTGGCCAAAGAGTCCTCAATCTTGCGTTTTCTATACATACTCATAGACTCCTTCTGGTGCTTCATAAGCCATATAGATGTCCATATCTGACCTTTTGAACTTATTTGTGGTCAAAGTGTCCTCAACATATTTCAAACAATAGAAAGTTATAGACTCCTTTTGATGATAAATCAGCTATACAGAGGTCCCCTTTTGACCTCCTGTACATATTTCTGGCCAAAGAGTCCTCGATCTTGGGCTTTCTATACATACTCATAGACTCCTTCTGATGCCTCATAAGCCATATAGATGTCCATATCTGAATTTTTGAACTTATTTGTGGTCAAAGTTTCCTAAAAAAAATTCAAACTATATAAAGTTATAGACTCCTTTTGATGATAAGTCAGCTATACAGAGGTCCCCTTTTGACCTCCTGAACATGTTTCTGGTCAAAGAGTCCTTGATCTTATGCTTTCTATACATACTCATAGACTCCTTCTGATGCTTCATAAGCCATATAGATGTCCATATCTGACCTTTTGAACTTATTTGTGGTCAAAGTGTCCTAACATTTTTTCAAACTATATAAAGTTATAGACTTCTTTTGATGATAAATCAGCTATACAGAGGGCCCCTTTTGACCTCCTGAACATGTTTCTGGCCAAAGAGTCCTTGATCTTATGCTTTCTATACATACTCTTAGATTCCTTCTGATGCTTTATAAGTCATATAGATTTCCATATCTGACCTTTTGAACTTATTTGTGGTCAAAGTGTCCTAAAAAAAAAAATCAAACTATATAAAGTTATAGACTCCTTTTGATGATAAATCAGCTTTACAGAGGGCCCCTTTTGAACTACTGAACATATTTCTGGCCAAAGAGTCCTTGATCTTATGCTTTCTATACATACTCATAGATTCCTTCTGATGCTTCATAAGCCATATAGATGTCCATATCTGACCGTTTGAACTTATTTCTGGTCATCAAATTTTTTAAACTATATAAAGTTATAGACTCTTTCTGATGATAAATCAGCTATTCAGAGGTCCCCTTTTGACCTACTGAACATATTTCTGGCTAAAGAGTCCTAAAAGATTAACACTATACATTTAGACTGATATCTTCGGATGTTATATCATCCTGACAAAAGTCCCTATTTGCCCTACCGAATTTTTTTCTGGCCAAGGAGTGAGTACTCGAAACTTGACCTTTCCATATTGTTGACTCTTTCTGATGTTACGTCAGACATACAGAATTCCATATTTGACCCAAGGAACATATTTCTTGCCAAAGAGTTCTCGATCTTGGGCTTTCTATACATACTCATAGACTCCTTCCGATGCTTCATAAGCCATATAGATGTCTATATCTGACCTTTTGAACTTATTTGTGGTCAAAGTGTCCTCAAAATTTTTTAAACTATATAAAGTTATAGACTCCTTCTGATGATAAATCAGCTATACAAAGGTCACCTTTTGACCTTTTGAACATATTTCTGGCCAAAGAGTTCTTGAACATTATCTTGCTTGAACTTTTGACTTTTGACTACAGATTGACTTGTTGTGATGTTATATTAACCAGCCAGTAGTCTATTTTTGACCTACTGAAAATATTTCTGGCCAGAGTCCGTGAACATTAACTCACTATACAATATAAACTGACTTCTTGCAATGCCAAACCAGACAGGCAGTAGTCCATATTTGACCGATTGAAAAAAAAATTTGACCAAAGAGTTCTCAAAAGGATTTTGTCTGTCATAATCTATAGACTCCTTCTGATGTCCGAAAATATTACTGGCCAAAGAGTCCTTAAAGATTAACACTATACATTCAGATTGATATCTTCGGATGTTATATCATCATGACAAAAGTCCATATTTGACATACTGAATTTTTTTCTGGTCAAAGAGTCTCAACTTGACCATTCTATATATACTCATTGACTCTTTCTGATTCTTCATTAGCTATATAGATGTCCATATCTGGCGAATTGAAAATATTTTTGGCAAAAAGGTCCTCACAAGTTAACTTACTAAATACTCATAGACTTCTTCTGATGATACATCACTTTAACAGGTATGTGACCCTCTGAATATATTTTTGGCCAAAGAATCATTGAACATTAACTCTCTATACATATTGACTCAAGAGTCAAAATTTGACCTCTTTTGGTCTGATTTATCATCAGATGGAGTCTATAATTTTACACAGTTTAAAAACTTTTGAGGAACCTTTGACCAGAAATAATAATAAGTCATAAATATGGACATAAATATGGCTTATGAAGAATCAGAAGGAGACTATGAGTATGTATAGAAAGTTCAAGATTGGCCACAAATATGTCCCTTGGGTCAATTATGGACTTCTATGGCTGATGTAACATCAGATGGAGTAAACGACTATGTGTAGAAAGAAACAGCATAAGGAGTCAATGAGCATGTATAGAATGTTCAAGATCGAGGACTCTTTTACTAGAAATATGTTCAGTAGGTAAATTATGGAGTACTCTCTGGCTGATGAAGCACTAAAAGGAGTCAATGAGCATGTATAGAAAGTTCAAGTATATAGACTCGTTGGCCAGAAAAAAAAAAAAAAAAAGGAAAAAGTCATTATGGACAGTTGTCTGGCCGATGTACTATCTGAAGGAGTCTATAAGTGTGAATAGAAAGTTCAAGATCAAGGACTCTTCAGTCAGAAATATGTTCAACATGTTAAATCTGAACTACTTTATGGCTAAAGAAACAAAATAAGGCGTCACTGAGAATGTATAGAAAGTTCAAAATCGAGGACTCTTTTACCAGAAATATTTTCAGTAGGTCCATTATTGACTACTGTCTGGCTGATGAAACACTAAAAGGAGTCAATTAGCATGTACAAAATTTTCAAGTCAGAAATATGTTCAACATGTCAAATCTGGACTTCTGTATGGCTAAAGAAACGAAATAAGGCATCACTGAGAATGTATAGAAAGTTCAAGATCGAGAACTCTTTTACTTCAATAGTCAATATCTACAATTGTCTGGCCGATGTACTATCTGAAAGAGTCTGAATAGAAAGTTCAAGATCGAGGACTCTTCGGTCAGAAATATGTTCATTATGTCAAATCAGAACTACTGCATGGCTGATGAAACACCAGAAAGAGTCTATGAGTATGTTTAAAAGGTTCAAGATCGAGGACTCTTTTGCCAGAAATATGTTTAGTGGGTCAAATATGGACTGCTGTCTGGCTGATGAATCAGAAGTCAATGAAGATTGAGGAAGAAGATTATGAATAGAAAGTTCAAGTTCAAAGACTCTTCAGGTAGAAATATGTTCAGTGGGTCAATTATCTATATGGAGTCACTGAGAATCTATAGAAAGTTCAAGACAGAGGACTCTTTTACTATAAATATGTTCAGAGGGTCAATTATGGACTATTGTCTGCTTGTGAAACATCAGAAGGAGTCAATGAGCCTATATAGAAAGTTCAAGTTCTCTTCCAAGGACTCTTCCAGCCAGAAATATGTTCAATTGTCAAATATAGATAATAGCCTGGGTGATGAAAAATCAGAAGGAGATAGTAATTATGTATAGATAATTAAAGTTCTAGGTCTCTTTGGCCAGATATATGTTCAATGGGTCAAATTTGGACTAACTATATGGTTAATTTAACATCAAAAGTATTCGATGAGAATGCATATAAACATACCTTTTGACGACTCTTTTGGCCAGAAATATGTTCTCTTGGTCAAATATGGACTACTGTATGGTGGATGTAAAATCAAAAATAGTCTAGGAGAAGGAACAGTAAGTTAATCTTTGATGATTCTTTTGCCAGAAATATGTTCAGTAGGTCAATAACTGACTTCTGTCTCAATGATGAAACATCAGAACAAGCCTATGATTATGTATAGAACGATCAAGATCGAGGACACTTTGGTTATAGAAATGTTCAATAGGTCAAATTTGAACTATACTGTATGGCTGAGGAAACATCAGAAGGATTGTAAAAGCAATTAGTCTCATGTCTCATGTCTAGAAATATGTTCAAAATATAAAATTTGAACTACTGTTCAAATACATTGGATAGCAGATAATTACAAGTCTACAAGTATGTTTATAAAGTTCAAGATCGAGGACTCTATGGTCAGAAATATATTCAATGGGTCAAGTATGGACATCTTTCAGGCTGATGAAACATCAGAAGCTGTCAATGAGCATGTACAGAAAGGTCAAGATCAGGGACTCTTTGACCAGAAATATATTAGTAGGTCAAATATGGACTTTTGTATGGCTAATGTATTATTAAGAGAAGTCAATAAGCAGAGAAAGTTTATGTTCAAAGACTCTTTGGCCAAAAATGTGTTCAGTAGTTCAAATAGGAACCTCTGTATGGCTGAATTAACATAATAAGAAACCCTTTGAGGACCATTTGACCACAAATAAGTTCAGTAGGTCAAATATGGAATTCTATATGTGGCTTATGAACCATCAGAAGGAGTCTAGGAGTGAGAATGCAAAGTTCAAGATTGAGGACTCTTTTTTATCAGAAGGAGTCTATAACTTTATATAGTTTGACAAATTTTGAGGACACTTTGACCACAAATAACTTCAAAAGGTCAGATATGTACATCTATATGGCTTATGAAGCATCAGAAGGAGTCTATGAGTATGTATAGGAAGCCCAAGATCGAGGACTCTTTGGCCAGAAACATGTTCAGGAGGTCAAAAAGGGACCTCTGTATAGCTGATTTATCATCGAAAGGAGTCTATAACTTTTTATAGTTTGAAAAATTTTGAGGACACTTTGACCACAAATAAGTTCAAAAGGTCAGATATGGACATCTATATGGCTTATAAAGCATCAGAAGTAGTCTATGAGTATGTATAGAAAGCCCAAGATCGAGGACTCTTTGGCCAGAAATATGTTCTGGAGGTCAAAAGGGGACCTCTGTATAGCTGATTTACCATCAAAAGGAGTCTATAACTTTATATAGTTTGAAAAAATGTTAGGACACTTTGACCACAAATAAGTTCAAAAGGTCAGATATGGACATCTATATGGCTTATGAAGCATCAGAAGGAGTCTATGAGTATGTATAGAAAGCCCAAGATCAAGGACTCTTTGGCCAGAAATATGTTTAGGATGTCAAAAGGGGACCTCTGTATTGCTGAATTATCATCAGAAGGAGACTATAACTTTATATAGTTTGAAAAAATTTTGAGGACACTTTGACCACAAATAAGTTCAAAAGGTCAGATATGGAAATCTATATGGCTTATGAAGCATCAGAAGGAGTCTATGAGTATGTATAGAAAGCCCAAGATCGAGGACTCTTTGGCCAGAAATATGTTCAGTAGGTCAAAAGGGGCCCTCTGTACAGCTGATTTATCATCAAAAGGAGTCTATAACTTACTATAGTTTGAAAAAATGTTAGGACACTTTGACCACAAATAAGTTCAAAAGGTCAGATATGGACATCTATATGGCTTATGAAGCATCAGAAGGAGTCTATGAGTATGTATAGAAAGCCCAAGATCGAGGACTCTTTGGCAATAAATATGTTCCTTGGGTCAAATATGGAATTCTGTATGTCTGACGTAACATCAGAAAGAGTCAACAAGTATATATGAAAAGGTCAAGTTTCGAGTACTCACTCGTTGGTCAGAAAAAAATTCGGTAGGTCAAATATGGACTTTTGTCAGGATGATATAAAATCCGAAGATATTAGTCTGATTGAATAGTGTTAATCTTTTAGGACTCTTTGGCCAGAAATATGTTCAGTATAGGTCAAAAGGGGCCCTCTGTATAGCTGATTTATCATCAGAAGGAGACTATAACTTTATATAGTTTGAAAAAATTTTGAGGACACTTTGACCACAAATAAGTTCAAAAGGTCAGATATGGACATGTAAATGGCTTATGAAGCATCAGAAGGCGTCTATGAGTATGTATAGGAAGCCCAAGATCAAGGACTCTTTTGCCAGAAATATGTTCAGGAGGTCAAAATGGGACCTCTGTATAGCTGATTTATTATCAAAAGGAGACTTTAACTTTCTATAGTTTGAAAACTTTTGAGGACACTTTGACCAGAAATAAGTTCAAAAGGTCAGATATGGACATCTATATGGCTTATGAAGCATCAGAAGGAGTTGGACTATAGTTGGATTAAAGCCCAAGATCGAGGACTCTTTGGCCAAAAATATGTTTCTTGGGTCAAATATGGACTTCTTTATGGCTGACGTAACATCAGAAAAAGTCAACGAGTATAAATGGCAAGGTCAAGTTTCGAGTACTCCTTGGACAGAAAAAAATTCAGTGTCAAATTTGGACCTTTGTCAGGATGATATAACATCTTTAAGGTCTCTTTGGCCAGAAATATGTTCAGCAGGTCAAAAGCGTACCTATGTAAAGCTCATTCATATAACAGTATGTGCTTTTCACAAACGATGTAACGTTGAGCATCATTAAAGAAACAGGTTATGCACCGTGCATTGCATTGCACACCAAAACTAACTCAATGCCATGTTCATTAGAGAGATAACATATGTGTTGTTGCTTTGCACAAACTGTCTAACGTTGTGCATTGAAGAATAACATATAGTCTGTGCACTACTTGCATTGCATTGCACACCAAAACTAACTCATTCCCATGTTCATTAAAGAGATAACATATGTGTTGTTGCAATTGCATTGCACAAACGATCTAACGATCTAACCATGTTCATTATAGAGATGATATGTGTGTTGATGCATTGCATTGCATTGCATTGCATTGCATTGCATTGCACTAACGATCTAACGTTGTGCACTGAAGAATAAAATATAGGTTATGCACTTTTTGCATTGCATTGTACACCAGAACTACCTCATTCCCATGTTGATTAAAAACATAACGTGTGTTGTTGCATTGCATTGCATTGCATTGCATTGCATTGCATTTATTTGCATTACATTGCATTGTATTGCATTGCATTGCATTGCATTGCATTGCACTAACGATCTAACGTTGTGCACTGAAGAATAACATATAGGTTATGCACTTTTCGCATTGCATTGCACACCAGAACTTCCTCATTCCCATGTTGATTAAAGAAATAACAAGTGTTTTTCATTGCATTGTATGGCACTATATTGATTTGCATTGCTTTGCACTGCATTGCATTGCATTGCATTACACTAATGCTCTAACGTTGTGCACTGAAGAATAACATATAGGTTATGCACTTTTTGCATTGCATTGCACACCAGAACTAAATCATTCCTATGTTCATTAAAGACATAACGTGTGTTGTTGCATTGCATTGTATTGCACTATATTGATTTGCATTGATTTGCATTGCATTGCATTGATTTGCATTGCTTTGCATTGCTTTGCATTACTTTGCACTGCATTGCATTGCACTAACGATCTAACGTTGTGCACTGAAGAATAACATATAGGTTATGCCCTATTCGCATTGCATTGCATTGCACACCAGAACTAAATTATTCCCATGTTCATTAAAGACATAACGTGTGTTGCTGCATTGCATTGTATATTGCGTTGCATTGCATTGCTATGTATTGCAATGCAATGTATTGCATTGCATTACATTGAATTGCACTGCTTTGCACTGCATTGCATTGCACTAACGATCTAACTTTGTGCACTGAAGAATAACATATAGGTTATGCACTTTTCGCATTGCATTGCACACCAGAATTACCTCATTCCCATGTTGATTAAAGACATAACAAGTGTTTTTCATTGCATTGTATTGCACTATATTGCTTTGCATTGCATTGCATTGCATTGCTTATTGCTTTGCATTGCTTTGCATTGCTTTGCATTGCTTTGCATTGCTTTGCATTGCTTTGCATGCATTGCATGCATTGCATTGCATTGCTTGGCATTTCATTGCATTGCTTCTCATTGCATTGCATTGCTTTGCTTTGCATTGCATTGCTTTGCTTTGCATTGCATTGCTTCGCATTGCTTTGCATTGCTTT
This sequence comes from Squalius cephalus, assembly GCF_949319135.1. Classification (NCBI taxonomy): domain Eukaryota; kingdom Metazoa; phylum Chordata; class Actinopteri; order Cypriniformes; family Leuciscidae; genus Squalius; species Squalius cephalus. The sequence goes on along the minus strand of NC_137122.1, from coordinate 64,118,603 downwards.
GCATTGCTTTGCATTGCTTTGCATTGCTTTGCATTGCTTTGCATTGCTTTGCATTGCTTTGCATTGCATTGCATTGCATTGCATTGCATTGCATTGCTTCGCATTGCTTTGCATTGCTTTGCATTGCTTTGCATTGCTTTGCATTGCATTGCATTGCATTGCATTGCATTGCATTGCATTGCATTGCATTGCATTGCATTGCTTGGCATTGCATTGCTTCTCATTGCATTGCATTTCTTTGCATTGCATTGCATTGCATTGCATTGCATTGCATTGCTTCGCATTGCATTGCATTGCATTGCATTGCATTGCATTGCATTGCATTGCATTGCATTGTATTGCATTGCATTGCATTGCATTGCATTGCATTGCATTGCATTGCATTACATTGCATTGCATTGCATTGCATTGCATTGCATTGCATTGCATTGCTTTGCACTCCATTGCTTTGCTTTGCATTGCATTGCACTAACGATCTAACGTTGTGCACTGAAGAATAACATATGTTATGCACTTTTTGCATTGCATTGCACACCAGAATTACCTCATTCCCATGTTGATTAAAGACATAACAAGTGTTTTTCATTGCATTGTATTGCACTATATTGATTTGCATTGCTTTGCATTGCTTTGCTTTGCATTGCTTTGCACTGCATTGCATTGCACTAACGATCTAACGTTGTGCACGTATTGCATTGCATTGCACACCAGAACTAAATTATTCCCATGTTCATTAAAGACATAACGTGTGTTGCTGCATTGCATTGTATATTGCGTTGCATTGCATTGCTATGTATTGCAATGCAATGTATTGCATTGCATTACATTGAATTGCACTGCTTTGCATTGCTTTGCACTGCATTGCATTGCACTAACGATCTAACTTTGTGCACTGAAGAATAACATATAGGTTAATGCACTTTTCGCATTGCATTGCACACCAGAATAACCTCATTCCCATGTTGATTAAAGACATAACAAGTGTTTTTCATTGCATTGTATTGCACTATATTGCTTTGCATTGCATTGCTTTGCATTGCTTTGCATTGCTTTGCATTACTTTGCATTGCTTCGCATTGCTTTCATTGCTTCGCATTGCTTTGCATTGCATTGCATTGCATTGCTTGGCATTTCATTGCATTGCTTCTCATTGCATTGCATTGCTTTGCATTGCATTGCTTTGCATTGCATTGCTTCGCATTGCTTGCATTGCTTTGCATTGCTTCGCATTGCTTTGCATTGCTTTGCATTGCTTTGCATTGCTTTGCATTGCTTTGCATTGCTTTGCTTTGCATTGCATTGCATTGCATTGTATTGCTTCGCATTGCTTTGCATTGCTTTGCATTGCATTGCATTTCTTTGCATTGCATTGCATTGCATTGCTTCGCATTGCATTGCATTGCATTGCATTGTATTGCATTGCATTGCATTGCATTGCATTGCATTGCATTGCATTGCTTCGCATTGCATTGCATTGCATTGCATTGCATTGCATTGCTTTGCTTTGCATTGCATTGCATTGCATTGCATTGCATTGCTTTGCTTTTGCACTCCATTGCTTTGCTTTGCATTGCATTGCACTAACGATGTAACGTTGTGCACTGAAGAATAACATATGTTATGCACTTTTTGCATTGCATTGCACACCAAAATTACCTCATTTACATGTTGATTAAAGACATAACAAGTGTTTTTCATTGCATTGTATTGCACTATATTGATTTGCATTGCTTTGCATTGCTTTGCTTTGCATTGCATTGCATTGCATTGCATTGCATTGCATTGCATTGCATTGCATTGCTTCGCATTGCTTTGCACTGCTTTGCATTGCATTGCATTGCATTGCTTCGCATTGCTTTGCATTGCATTGCATTGCATTGCTTCGCATTGCATTGCATTGCTTCGCATTGCATTACATTGCATTGCTTTGCTTTGCACTCCATTGCATTGCACTAACGATCTAACGTTGTGCACTGAAGAATAACATATGTTATGCACTTTTTGCATTGCCTTGCACACCAGAACTAAATCATTCCCATGTTCATTAAAGACATAACGTGTGTTGTTGCATTGCAATAATTGCATTTATTCGCATTGCATTGCACTAACGATCTAACGTTGTGCACTGAAGAATAACATATGTTATGCACATATTGCATTGCATTGCACACCAGAACTAAATCATTCCCATGTTCATTAAAGACATAAAGTGTGTTGTTGCGTTGCATTGCATTGCATTGTATTGCATTGCATTGCTTTGCATTGCTTTGCATTGCTTTGCATTGCTTTGCATTGCTTTGCATTGCTTTGCATTGCTTTGCATTGCTTTGCATTGCATTGCTTTGCATTGCATTGCATTGCATTGCATTGCATTGCATTGCATTGCATTGCATTGCATTGAATTGCATTGCATTGCATAACGATCTTACTTTGTGCACTGAAGAATAACATATACTCTTTTCGCATTGCATTGCACACCAGAACAAAATCATTCCCAAGTTCATTATAGAGAACTTGCATTGCATTGCACTAACGATCTGACGTTGTGCACGAAAGAATAACATTTAGGTTTTGCACTTTTTGCATTTCATTGCACACCACACCTAAATCATTCCCATGTATTGCATTGCATTACATTGAATTGCACTGCTTTGCATTGCTTTGCACTGCATTGCATTGCACTAACGATCTAACTTTGTGCACTGAAGAATAACATATAGGTTATGCACTTTTCGCATTGCATTGCACACCAGAATTACCTCATTCCCATGTTGATTAAAGACATAACAAGTGTTTTTCATTGCATTGTATTGCACTATATTGCTTTGCATTGCTTTGCTTTGCATTGCTTTGCATTGCTTTGCATTGCTTTGCATTGCTTTGCATTGCTTTGCATTGCTTCGCATTGCTTCGCATTGCTTCGCATTGCTTCGCATTGCATTGCATTGCATTGCATTGCTTCGCATTGCTTTGCATTGCTTTGCATTGCTTTGCATTGCTTTGCATTGCTTTGCATTGCTTTGCTTTGCATTGCAATGCATTGCATTGCATTGCATTGCATTGCATTGCTTGGCATTGCTTTGCATTGCTTTGCATTGCTTTGCTTTGCATTGCAATGCATTGCATTGCATTGCATTGCATTGCATTGCATTGCTTGGCATTGCATTGCATTGCTTGGCATTGCATTGCTTCTCATTGCATTGCATTTCTTTGAATTGCATTGCATTGCTTCGCATTGAACTAAATCATTCCCATGTTCATTAAAGACATAACGTGTGTTGTTGCATTGCATTTAATTGCATTTATTCGCATTGCATTGCACTAACGATCTAACGTTGTGCACTGAAGAATAACATATATGTTATGCACGTATTGCATTGCATTGCACACCAGAACTAAATCATTCCCATGTTCATTAAAGACATAAAGTGTGTTGTTGCGTTGCATTGCATTGCATTGCATTGTATTGCATTGCATAACGATCTTACGTTGTGCACTGAAGAATAACATATAGGTTATGCTCTTTTCGCATTGCATTGCACACCAGAACAAAATCATTCCCAAGTTCATTATAGAGAACTTGCATTGCATTGCACTAACGATCTAACTTTGTGCACGAAAGAATAACATTTAGGTTATGCACTTTTTGCATTTCATTGCACACCACACCTAAATCATTCCCATGTATTGCATTGCATTACATTGAATTGCACTGTTTGCATTGCTTTGCACTGCATTGCATTGCACTAACGATCTAACTTTGTGCACTGAAGAATAATATATAGGTTATGCACTTTTCGCATTGCATTGCACACCAGAATTACCTCATTCCCATGTTGATTAAAGACATAAGTGTTTTTCATTGCATTGTATTGCACTATATTGCTTTGCATTGCTTTGCATTGCTTTGCATTGCTTTGCATTGCTTTGCATTGCTTTGCATTGCTTTGCATTGCTTTGCATTGCTTTGCATTGCTTTGCATTGCTTTGCATTGCTTTGCATTGCTTTGCATTGCATTGTTTGGCATTTCTTTGCATTGCTTTGCATTGCTTTGCATTGCTTTGCATTGCTTTGCATTGCTTTGCATTGCTTTGCATTGCTTTGCATTGCTTTGCATTGCTTTGCATTGCTTTGCATTGCTTTGCATTGCTTTGCATTGCTTTGCATTGCTTTGCATTGCTTTGCATTGCATTGTTTGGCATTTCATTGCATTGCTTTGCATTGCATTGCTTCGCATTGCTTTGCATTGCTTTGCATTGCTTTGCATTGCTTTGCATTGCTTTGCATTGCTTTGCATTGCTTTGCATTGCTTTGCATTGCTTTGCATTGCATTGCATTGCATTGCATTGCATTGCTTCGCATTGCTTTGCATTGCATTGCATTGCATTGCATTGCATTGCATTGCATTGCTTGGCATTGCATTGCTTCTCATTGCATTGCATTTCTTTGCATTGCATTGCATTGCATTGCATTGCTTCGCATTGCTTCTCATTGCATTGCATTTCTTTGCATTGCATTGCATTGCATTGCTTTGCATTGCTTCGCATTGCTTTGCATTGCTTTGCATTGCTTTGCATTGCTTTGCTTTGCATTGCATTGCATTGCATTGCATTGCATTGCATTGCATTGCTTCGCATTGCTTCTCATTGCATTGCATTTCTTTGCTTCGCATTGCATTGCATTGCATTGCATTGCATTGCTTTGCTTTGCACTCCATTGCTTTGCTTTGCATTGCATTGCACTAACGATCTAACGTTGTGCACTGAAGAATAACATATGTTATGCACTTTTTGCATTGCATTGCACACCAGAATTACCTCATTCCCATGTTGATTAAAGACATAACAAGTGTTTTTCATTGCATTGTATTGCACTATATTGATTTGCATTGCTTTGCATTGCTTTGCATTGCATTGCATTGCATTGCATTGCATTGCATTGCATTGCATTGCATTGCTTCGCATTGCATTACATTGCATTGCTTTGCTTTGCACTCCATTGCATTGCACTAACGATCTAACGTTGTTCACTGAAGAATAACATATGTTATGCACTTTTTGCATTGCATTGCACACCAGAACTAAATCATTCCCATGTTCATTAAAGACATAACGTGTGTTGTTGCGTTGCATTGCATTGCACTAGCGATGTAACGTTCTGCACTCAAGAATAACATATAGGTTATGCACTTTTTGCATTGCATTGCATTGCACACTAGAACTTAACCATTCACATGTTCATTAAAGAGATGGTATGTGTGTTGTTGCATTGCATTGTACTAACGATCTAACGTTGTGCACTGAAGAATAACATATAGGTCATGCACTTTTCGCATTGCATTGCATTGCATATACCAGACTACTAAATCATTCCCATGGTCATTAAAGAGATAACGTGTGTTGTTGAAATTGCATTGCATTGCATTTTATTGCACAAACGATCTAACGTTGTGCACTGAAGAAAAACATATAGGTTATGCACTTTTTGCATTGCATTGCATTGCACATCAGAACTAAATCATTCCCATGTTCATTAAAGAGATAATGTTTGTTGTTGCATTGCATTGCATTGTACACTAAGAACTTAACAATTCCCATGTTCATTAAAGAGATGGTATGTATGTTGTTGCATTGCATTGCACTAACGATCTAACGTTGTGCATTGAAGAATAACATATAGGTTATACACTTTTTGCATTGCATTGCACACTAGAACTTAACCATTCCCATGTTCATTAAAGAGATTATATGTGTGTTGTTGCATGGCATTGCACAAACGATCTAACGTTGTGCACTCAAGAATAACATGTTATGCACTTTTTGCATTTCATTGCATTGCACACCAGAACTACCTCATTCCCATGTTGATTAAAGACATAACGTGTGTTGTTGCATTGCATTGCGCTAACGATCTAACGTTGTGCATTGAAGAATAACATATAGGCTATGCACTTCTTGCATTGCATTACACACCAGAAATAAACTCATTCCCAAACTACATTGCGTTTTGCTTTGAGGAAATACAGTATGTGCTATTGCATTGCATTTCACACAAGATCAAACTTTGTGCATTGAAGAATAACATATAAAGCTATGAGTGCATCACAAACATACAATAACTATCTACACTATCTACATTTCACTGCATAAAATATCTAACTGATATAGTTAGATATAATAATAATACATTATTATTCAACGCTAATTCTTAGATCGTTTGTGCAATGCAACACTCATGTTATGTTTTCATTGCACATGAGGTATGAAGTAGTTTATTCTATGCATTGTAATGCAAGAGGTAAATGCAATAATTTCCCTTAAAAGAATAAATAAATAAGTTAGTTATTGTGCAATGCCAATGCACATATGTCATGTGTCAAATCAGGCCTACAGAGGTCCCTCTTGTCTTATATAACATCACAAGAAGTCAATCTTGTATGTTTAGTAAGCCAGACAGTAGTCCATATTTGACTGATTGAACATATTTTTGGCAAAAGAGTCCTTTGACCAGAAATAAGTTCAATTGATCAAATATGCACCTCTATATGGCTGATTTAACATCAGAAGGAGTCTATAAGTTTATAATATACACAAATAGACTCCTTCTGATGATCCTTCTCCTTCTGATCAGCCATACAGAAGTCCATATTTGACACAAGGAATATATTTTTGGCCATAGAGTCCTCGATCTTGACCTTTCTATACATACTCATAGACTCCCTCTAATGTTACATAAGCCATATAGATATCCATATCTGGCCTTTTGAACTTATTTCTGGTCATCAAAAGCTTTTAAACTATATATAGTTATAGACTCTTTCTGATGATAAATCAGCTATTCAGAGTTGTCATATACCTCTATACCTCTGAATAGCTGATTTATCATCAGAAAGAGTCTATAACTTTATATAGTTTAAAAGCTTTTGATGACCAGTAGGTTCCTTTTGACCTACTGAACATATTTCTTGCCAAAGAGTCCTAAATGATTAACACTATACATTCAGATTGATATCTTCGTATGTTATATCTTCCTGACAAAAGTCCATATTTGACATACTGAATTTTTTTCTGGCCAAGGAGTGAGTATTCGAAACTTGACCTTTCCATACAGACTTGTTGACTCTTTCTGATGTTACGTCAGACATACAGAATTCCATATTTGACCCAAGGAACATATTTCTTGCCAAAGAGTCCTCGATCTTGGGCTTTCTATACATACTCATAGACTCCTTCTGCTGCTTCATAAGCCATATAGATGTCAATATCTGACCTTTTGAACTTATTTGTGGTAAAAGTGTCCTAACATTTTTTCAAACTATATAAAGTTATAGACTCCTTTTGATGATAAATCAGCTATACAAGAGGGCCCCTTTTGAACTACTGAACATATTTCTGGCCAAAGAGTCCTCGATCTTGGGCTTTCTATGCATACTCATAGACTCCTTCTGATGCTTCATAGGCCATATAGATGTCCATATCTGACCTTTTTAACTTGCTTGTGGTCAAAGTGTCCTAACATTTTTTCAAACTATAGAAAGTTATAGACTCCTTTTGATGATAAATAAGCTATACAGAGGTCACCTTTTGACCTCCTAAACATATTTCTGGCCATAGAGTCCTCGATTTTGGGCTTTCTATACATACTCATAGATTCCTTCTGATGCTTCATAAGCCATATAGATGTCCATATCTGACCTTTTGAACTTATTTGTGGTCAAAGTGTCCTCAAAATATTTCAAACAATAGAAAGTTATAGACTCCTTTTGATGATAAATCAGCTATACAGAGGGCCCCTTTTGATCTACTGAACATGTTTTTGGCCAAAGAGTCCTCGATCTTGGGCTTTCTATACATACTCATAGACTCCTTCTGATGCTTCATAAGCCATAAAGATGTCCATATCTGACTTTTGAACTTATTTCTGGTCATCAAATTTTTTAAACTATATAAAGTTATAGACTCCTTTTGATGATAAATCAGCTATTCAGAGGTCCCCTTTTGACCTCCTGAACATATTTCTGGCCAAAGAGTCCTCGATCTTGGGCTTTCTATACATACTCATAGACTCATTCTGATGCTTCATAAGCCATATAGATGTCCATATCTGACCTTTTGAACTTATTTGTGGTCAAAGTGTCCTAAAAAAAATTCAAACTATATAAAGTTATAGACTCCTTTTGATGATAAATCAGCTATACAGAGGTCCCCTTTTGAACATGTTTCTGGCCAAAGAGTCCTCAATCTTGGGCTTTCTATATATACTCATAGATTCCTTCTGATGCTTCATAAGATGTCCATATCTGACCTTTTGAACTTATTTGTGGTCAAAGTGTCCTCAAAATATTTCAAACAATAGAAAGTTATAGACTCCTTTTGATGATAAGTTTGATGATAAGTCAGCTATACAGAGGTCCCCTTTTGACCTCCTGTACATATTTCTGGTATATCAGTCATACAGAAGTCCATATTTGACCTACCGAAAATATTACTGGCCAAAGAGTCCTTAAAGATTAACACTATACATTCAGATTGATATCTTCGGATGTTATATCATCATGACAAAAGTCCATATTTGACATACTGAATTTTTTTCTGATCAAAGAGTCTCAACTTGACCATTCTATATATACTCATTGACTCTTTCTGATTCTTTATTAGCTATATAGATGTCCATATCTGGCGAATTGAAAATATTTTTGGCAAAAAGGTCCTCACAAGTTAACTTACTAAATACTCATAGACTTCTTCTGATGATACATCACTTTAACAGGTATGTGACCCTCTGAATATATTTTTGGCCAAAGAATCATTGAACATTAACTCTCTATACATATTGACTCAAGAGTCAAAATTTGACCTCTTTTGGTCTGATTTATCATCAAATGGAGTCTATAATTTTACACAGTTTAAAAACTTTTAAGGAACCTTTGACCAGAAATAATAATAGGTCATAAATATGGACATAAATATGGCTTATGAAGAATCAGAAGGAGACTATGAGTATGTATAGAAAGTTCAAGATTGGCCACAAATATGTCCCTTGGGTCAATTATGGACTTCTATGGCTGATGTAACATCAGATGTTGTGTAGAACAAACAAACGACTATGTGTAGAAAGAAACAGCATAAGGAGTCAATGAGCATGTATAGAATGTTCAAGATCGAGGACTCTTTTACTAGAAATATGTTCAGTAGTTAAATTATGGAGTACTCTCTGGCTGATGAAGCACTAAAAGGAGTCAATGAGCATGTATAGAAAGTTCAAGTATATAGACTCGTTGGCCAAAAAAAAAAAAAAAAGTCATTATGGACAGTTGTCTGGCCGATGTACTATCTGAAGGAGTCTATAAATGTGAATAGAAAGTTCAAGATCAAGGACTCTTCAGTCAGAAATATGTTCAACATGTTAAATCTGAACTACTTTATGGCTAAAGAAACAAAATAAGGCATTCATAGAATGTATAGAAAGTTCAAAATCGAGGACTCTTTTACCAGAAATATTTTCAGTAGGTCCATTATTGACTACTGTCTTGCTGATGAAACACTAAAAGGAGTCAATTAGCATGTACAAAATTTTCAAGTCAGAAATATGTTCAACATGTCAAATCTGGACTTCTGTATGGCTAAAGAAACAAAATAAGGCATCACTGAGAATGTATAGAAAGATCAAGATCGAGAACTCTTTTACTTCAATAGTCAATATCTACAATTGTCTGGCCGATGAAAGAGTCTGAATAGAAAGTTCAAGATCGAGGACTCTTCGGTCAGAAATATGTTCATTATGTCAAATCAGAACTACTGCATGGCTGATGAAACACCAGAAAGAGTCTATGTTTAAAAGGTTCAAGATCGAAGACTCTTTTGCCAGAAATATGTTTTGTGGGTCAAATATGGACTGCTGTCTGGCTGATGAATCAGAAGTCAATGAAGATTGAGGAAGAAGATTATGAATAGAAAGTTCAAGTTCAAAGACTCTTCAGGTAGAAATATGTTCAGTGGGTCAATTATCTATATGGAGTCACTGAGAATCTATAGAAAGTTCAAGACAGAGGACTCTTTTACTATAAATATGTTCAGAGGGTCAATTATGGACTATTGTCTGCTTGTGAAACATCAGAAGGAGTCAATGAGCCTATATAGAAAGTTCAAGTTCAAGACTCTTCGGGCAGCAATATGTTCAGTAGGTCAATTATGGACTAATGTCTGGCTGATGAAACACTAAAAGGAGTCAATTAGCATGTACAGAATGTTCAAGTTCATGGACTTGTTGGCCAGAAATATGTTTAATAATTAATATGGACAATTGTCTGTCCGATGTAACTTTCTGAAAGAGTCTATAATTATGAATAGAAAGTTCAAGATCAAAATCTCTTTGGTCAGAAATATGTTCAACATGTCAAATCTGGACTTCTGTATGGCTGAAGAAACATCAGAAGTAAATGATTATGTACAGAAAGTTCAAGTTCTTCGGGCAGAAAAATGTTCAGTAGGTCAATTGTGGATGAAACATCAGAAGGAGTATGTATAGAAAGAATAAGATCAAGGTCTCTTTGGCCAGAAATATGTTCAATTGATCACATTTTGAAATACTATATTGCTGTTGTAAAATCAGGAGTCATTGAGTATGTATTGAAAAATGTTCATAGACTCATTGGTCAGAAATAGGTTTAATAGGTCATATTGATACAATACAATACAATACAATAATGTTTTGCTATTGTAACATCAGAAGGAGTCAATGTATAGAGAAATCAAGATTATAAACCCATCGCTCAGAAATGTGTTTAGTAGTCAATTATGGATCATTTTTTGGCTGAAGTACTATCTGAAAGTATATGAGTACGTATAGAAAGATCAAGGACTCTTCCAGCCAGAAATATGTTCAATTGTCAAATATGGATAATAGCCTGGGTGATGAAAAATCAGAAGGAGATAGTAATTATGTATAGATAATTAAAGTTCTAGGTTTCTTTGGCCAGATATATGTTCGATGGGTCAAATTTGGACTAACAATATGGTTGATTTAACATCAAAAGTAGTCGATGAGAATGCATATAAACATACCTTTTGACGACTCTTTTGGCCAGAAATATGTTCTCTTGGTCAAAACTGTATGGTGGATGTAAAATCAAAAATAGTCTAGGAGAAGGAACAGTAAGTTAAACTTTGATGATTCTTTTGCCAGAAATATGTTCAGTAGGTCAATAACTGACTTCTGTCTCAATGATGAAACATCAGAACAAGCCTATGATTATGTATAGAACGATCAAGATCGAGGACACTTTGGTTATAGAAATGTTCAATAGGTCAAATTTGAACTATACTGTATGGCTGATGAAACATCAGAAGGATTGTAAAAGCAATTAGTGTCATGTCTCATGTCTAGAAATATGTTCAAAATATAAAATTTGAACTACTGTTCAAATACATTGGATAGCAGATAATTAATTAACAAGTCTACAAGTATGTTTAGAAAGTTCAAGATCGAGGACTCTATGGTCAGAAATATATTCAATGGGTCAAGTATGGACATCTTTCAGGCTGATGAAACATCAGAAGCTGTCAATGAGCATGTACAGAAAGGTCAAGATCAGGGTCTCTTTGACCAGAAATATATTAGTAGGTCAAATATGGACTTTTGTATGGCTAATGTATTATTAAGAGAAGTCAATATGCAGAGAAAGTTAATGTTCAAAGACTCTTTGGCCAAAAATGTGTTCAGTAGTTCAAATAGGAACTTAGGTATGGCTTAACATAATAAGAAACCCTTTGAGGACCATTTGACCAGAAATAAGTTCAGTAGGTCAAATATGGAATTCTATATGTGGCTTATGAACCATCAGAAGTAGTCTAGGAGTGAGAATGCAAAGTTCAAGATTGAGGACTCTTTTTTATCAGAAGGACTTTTGATAAAAAACTTTTGATTTTATCAGATAACTTTATATAGTTTGACAAATTTTGATGACACTTTGACCACAAATAAGTTCAAAAGGTCAGATATGTACATCTATATGGCTTATGAAGCATCAGAAGGAGTCTATGAGTATGTATAGGAAGCCCAAGATCGAGGACTCTTTGGCCAGAAACATGTTCAGGAGGTCAAAAAGGGACCTCTGTATAGTTGATTTATCATCGAAAGGAGTCTATAACTTTATATAGTTTGAAAAAATGTTAGGACACTTTGACCACAAATAAGTTCAAAAGGTCAGATATGGACATCTATATGGCTTATGAAGCATCAGAAGGAGTCTATGAGTATGTATAGAAAGCCAAAGATCAAGGACTCTTTGGCCAGAATTATGTTTAGGAGGTCAGAAGGGTATAGCTGAATTATCATCAAAAAGAGTCTATAACTTTCTACAGTTTGAAAAAATGTTAGGACACTTTGACCACAAATAAGTTCAAAAGGTCAGATATGGACATCTATATGGCTTATGAATCATCAGAAGGAGTTGGACTATATGAATAGAAAGCCCAAGATCGAGGACTCTTTGGCCAAAAATATGTTCCTTGGGTCAAATATGGACTTCTGTATGGCTGACGTAACATCAGAAAAAGTCAACGAGTATAAATTGAAAGGTCAAGATTCGAGTACTCCTTGGCCTGGCCAGAAAAAAAATCAGTATGTCAAATTTGGACCTTTGTCAGGATGATATAACATTTTTAAGGACTCTTTGGCCAGAAATATGTTAAGTAGGTCAAAAGCGTACCTATGTATAGCTCATTGTTATAACATTATGTGCTTTGCACAAACGATCGTTGAGCATCATTAAAGAAACATAGGTTATGCACTTCGTTCATTGCATTGCATTGCACACCAAAACTAACTCAATGCCATGTTCATTAGAGAGATAACATATGTGTTGTTGCTTTGCACAAACTGTCTAACGTTATGCATTGAAGAATAACATTATTGTCTGTGCGCTACTTGTATTGCATTGCACACCAGAACTAACTCATTCCCATGTTCATTAAAGAGATAACATATGTGTTATCGATCTAACGTATAGGTATATAACATAACATAACTTATAGGTTATGCATATGTCGCATTGCATTGCATTGCAAACCAGAACTAAATCATTCCCATGTTCATTAAAAACATAACGTGTGTTGTTGCATTGCATTGTATTGCAATGCATTGCATTGATTTGCATTGCTTTGCACTGCATCGCATTGCATTGCATTGCACTAACGATCTAACGTTGTGCACTGAAGAATAACATATAGTTTATGCACTTTTTGCATTGCATTTGCACACCAGAACTAAATCATTCCCATGTTCATTATAGAGATATGTGTGTTGATGCATTGCATTGCATTGAATTGCATTGCACTAACGATCTAACGTTGTGCACTGAAGAATTAACATGTTATGCACTTTTTGCATTGCATTGCACACCAGAACTACCTCATTCCCATGTTGACATAACGTGTGTTGTTGCATTGCATTGCATTGCATTTATTTGCATTGCATTGCATTGCACTGCACTGCATTGCACTGCATTGCTTTGCTTTGCATTGCTTTGCACTGCATTGCATTGCACTAACGATCTAAAGTTGTGCACTGAACTAAATCATTCCCATGTTCATTAAAAACGTAACGTGTTTTGTTGCATTGCATTGTATTGCATTTCATTCCATTGCAATGTATTGCAATGCAATGTTTTGCATTGCATTACATTGATTTGCATTGCTTTGCACTGCATTGCACTAAAGATCTAACTTTGTGCACTGAAGAATAACATATAGGTTATGCTCTTTTCCCCTTGCATTGCACACCAGAACAAAATCATTCCCAAGTTCATTATAGAGACATAATGTGTGTTGTTGCATTGCATTGCATTGCATTGAATTGCATTGCACTAACGATCTAAAGTTGTGTACTGAAGTTGTGCACACTAACATATGTTATGCACTTCATTCCCATGTTGATTAAAGACATAACGAGTGTGCATTGCATTGCATTGCACACCAGAACTAAATCATTCCCAAGTTCATTATAGTTAATGTGTGTTGTTGCATTGCATTGCATTGCACTAACGATCTAACGTTGTGCACTGAAGAATTAACATGTTATGCACTTTTTGCATTGCATTGCACACCAGAACTACCTCATTCCCATGTTGATTGCACATAACGTGTGTTGTTGCATTGCATTGCATTGCATTTATTTGCATTGCACTGCATTGCACTGCATTGCACTGCATTGCACTGCATTGCACTGCATTGCATTGCATTGCATTGCATTGCATTGCATTGCATTGCATTGCACTGTATTGCATTGCATTGCATTGCATTGAATTGCACTAACGATCTAACGTTGTGCACTGAAGAATTAACATATGTTATGCACTTTTTGCATTGCATTGCACACTAGAACTACCTCATTCCCATGTTGATTAAAGACATAACGTGTGTTGTTGCATTGCATTGCATTGCACTGCATTGCACTGCATTGATTGCCATGCATTGCATTGCATTGCACTGTATTGCATTGCATTGCATTGCATTGCACTAACGATCTAACGTTGTGCATTTAAGAATAACATATAGGTTATGCACTTTTTGCATTGCATTGCACACCAGAACCAAATCATTCCCATGTTCACAAAACGTGTGTTGTTGCATTGCATTGTATTGCATTGCATTGATTTGCATTGCTTTGCATTGCTTTGCACTGCATTGCTTTGCATTGCTTTGCATTGCATTGCTTTGCATTGCATTGCACTAACGATCTAACGTTGTGCACTGAAGAATAATATATGTTATGCACTTTTTGCATTGCATTGCACACCAGAACTACCTCATTCCCATGTTGATTATAGACATAACGTGTGTTTTTGCATTGCATTGTATTGCATTGCATTGCATTGCATTGCACTGCATTGCTTTTATTTGCATTGTATTGCACTAACGATCTAACGTTGTGCACTGAAGAATAACATATAGGTTATGCTCTTTTCGCATTGCATTGCACACCAAAACAAAATCATTCCCAAGTTCATTATAGAGATGTGTGTTGTGTGTTGTTGCATTGCATTGCATTGCATTGCATTGCATTACTTTTGCATTGCTTTGCATTGCTTTGCGTTGCTTTGCTTTGCAATGCATTGCATTGCACTAACGATCTAACGTTGTGCACTGAAGAATAACATATTTTATGCACTTTTTGCATTGCATTGCACACCAGAACTACCTCATTCCCATGTTGATTATAGACATAACGTGTGTTGTTGCATTGCATTGCATTGCATTGCTTTTATTTGCATTGCATTGCACTGCATTGCATTGCTATTATTTGCATTGCATTGAACTGCATTGCATTGCATTGCACTAACGATCTAACGTTGTGCACTGAAGAATAACATATAGGTTATGCTCTTTTCGCATTACATTGCACACCAGAACAAAATCATTCCCAAGTTCATTATAGAGATGATATGTGTGTTGTTGCATTGCATTGCACACCATAAAAACCTCATTCCGATGTTGATTAAAGACATAACGAGTGTTATTGCATTGCATTGTATTGCACTATACTGCATTGCATTGCATTGCACACCAGAACTAAATCATTCCCAAGTTCATTATTAGTTAATGTGTGTTGTTGCATTGCATTGCATTGCATTGCATTGCATTGCATTGCATTGCATTGCATTGCACTAACGATCTAACGTTGTGCACTGAAGAATTAACATATGTTATGCACTTTTTGCATTGCATTGCACACTAGAACTACCTCATTCCCATGTTGATTAAAGACATAACGTGTGTTGTTGCATTGCATTGCATTGCATTGCATTGCATTTATTTGCATTGCATTGCATTGCATTGCACGGCATTGCACTGCATTGCACTGCATTGCATTGCATTGCATTTATTTGCATTGCATTGCATTGCATTGCACGGCATTGCACTGCATTGCACTGCATTGCATTGCATTGCATTGCATTGCATTGCATTGCATTGCATTGCACTGTATTCATTGCATTGCACTAACGATCTAACGTTGTGCACTGAAGAATAACCTATAGGTTATGCACTTTTTGCATTGCATTGCACACCAGAACCAAATCATTCCCATGTTCATTAAAGACAAAACGTGTGTTGTTGCATTGCATTGTATTGCATTGCATTGATTTGCATTGCTTTGCATTGCTTTGCACTGCATTGCATTGCTTTGCATTGCTTTGCATTGCTTTGCATTGCTTTGCATTGCTTTGCATTGCATTGCATTGCTTTGCATTGCATTGCACTAACGATCTAACGTTGTGCACTGAAGAATAACATATAGGTTATGCACTTTTTGCATTGCATTGCACACCAGAACTACCTCATTCCCATGTTGATTATAGCATAACGTGTGTTTTTGCATTGCATTGCACTGCATTGCATTGCTTTTATTTGCATTGCATTGAACTGCATTGCATTGCACTAACGATCTAACGTTGTGCACGTATTGCATTGCACACCAGAACTAAATCATTCCCACGTTCATTAAAGACATAACGTGTGTTGTTGCATTGCATTGCTTTGCACTGCATTGCATTGCACTAACGATCTAACGTTGTGCACTGAAGAATAACATTCTTATTCAGGTTATGCTCTTTTCGCATTGCATTGCACACCAGAACAAAATCATTCCCAAGTTCATTGTAGAGATGATATGTGTGTTGTTGCATTGCATTGCATTGCATTGCATTGAATTGCATTGCACGAACGATTTAACGTTGTACAATGCAATTCAATTTAATGCAATGCAATGCAATACAATATGTTATGTTATACATAACATATGTTATGCACTTTTTGCATTGCATTGCATTGCATTGCACACCAGAACTACCTCATTCCCATGTTGATTAAAGACATAACGTGTGTTGTTGCATTGCATTGTATTGCATTGCATTGCTTTTATTTGCATTGCTTTGCTTTGCATTGCATTGCATTGCATTGCACTAACGATCTAACGTTGTGTACTGAAGAATAACATATAGGTTATGCACTTTTCGCATTTGCACACCAGAACTACCAGATCTAAAGACATAACGTGTGTTTTTGCATTGCATTGTATTGCATTGCATTGCATTGCATTTATTTGCATTGCATTGCACTGCATTGCATTTGCTTTTATTTGCATTGCATTGCACTGCACTGCATTGCTTTTATTTGAATTGCATTCTAGTACCTCTTAAATATAGAGCTCATGACAAATAAAAGTTCCAGATGGACAAACATTAACTGCAAAAACCCAGTGTGAATAACAATATCTAAACTAGAGAGTGGATACACAGATATGGCCTATTTATGAATGAAATTTATGCATTTATTTGTCATTTAAACTTATGCAAACAGGGAAAGAGAGTAGAAAACACTTATTGTCCTGTCGCCCCCTCTAGTGGACAGCATTAAGTATTACGGCCTTCATTGCTCAGAGAATGCGTCAGTGGATTTTTTTGGGGAAAGTAAGTATTTTTTATATTTTTATTTTTTTATTAATGTTTATTACAAACTCTCGTGGAGACAACAGCAAAGAAAAAGGCAAGGTATCAACAAAATGCAGTTTTGACAATGAAAAAGATAATAAAATAAAATAAATAAAATAAAATAAGGCATTGTTCTCAAATAAACAATATGTGTTACAGGACCAAAAACATTTCAGCAGCATAACAAATAGCTTCTACAGTTTGTTTAGAATTTTTTACAAGGTTCAAGGAATAACATACGAACTTCATTTTTAAAACTGTTTACATTTGGCAATTGTTTTTTCCATTTATTTTTGTGAATGTTCAAACCCATAATGATGATAAGGTTAATCAAAAGTGAAATGTCCCTCGTCAGTTTAGAATTATAAATAAGAATATCTTCGATTGTAAATTGTTCAAGTTCACTAATTTTATGGAAAAGCTGGTTGAACAAAGACTTTTTGTTTGATACAAATTACTCTATTATTCCACAAGGTGGCACAATGAGGGGTAAAGTTATGGGTAAATACCATCTTCCAATGATGCAATCTTGTTTATGAAACTCAGATAGTTTAAAAATTTTTTAGAAAATTTCAAAGTCACATTTCAAAAGAAAGTTTAAACCACCGAACCTCTTGAAAATACTTTTTGGAATTTGAAACCATATTGAATCCGGCTTCAATAGAAACTCTTTCAACCACTTTATTTTAAATTGCCTCAAAATCCAATGTTTTGATCCCCCCCTTTAACCAACATAGTAGGTATTATTTCTCCATATAAATTTTATATAGTTAATTTTCCTCGCGTTTTTTGGAGCAATGTAAAGAGATTGACATAGATAAATCAGTTTGGATACCCTCAGCCTTGGACAATAATGCCCAAAAATGGAAAGATCTCTACTAAGCCAGTGGTTTAAGGATAATTGATATTTGAATAAGGAAAATTTGAATAAGGAACATTGATATTTGATAAATTTTTTCTTTCATATTAATTTCCTCTCTTTGTTTTTCATCTTTAACCATCTTAACTCCAAGATATTTAACTTATTTTTTTAACAGGGATTTCTGTATCTATACAGTCATATAGTAGTTCACACTTTCATATTTAAACGAAGACCTGAAGCTTTGGAAAAAAATGAAATTATTTGCAATGAATTGCTAACCATAGATTTATTCCATTAAAGATTCGCGCAAAACTTTTACGATTTTTTTCTAAATATCGATAAAAAACTATTGCGAAATGACGGCGTTTCCATTAACCGATGTTATGCGACTGAAACGTCATTTTTTCCTCTCGCGATAAGTCATTCCAACGGACGATCATGGCAACGGACGTTGGTAAGTTTATATATATATAACAGCCACGTACCGCACTAGACATTATTATTATTATTAATGGAAGGAAACGTAGGTGTGTTATCCAAGCATTAATGGCAAGGAAAGACTCTTATACTGTGAGCGGCACATATGAGGTGTTTCTGGGTGTTTCCCCCTCATTTCTGCTTCGAGGTCTGATTGTGGCATTTCTTTGAGGTTTAGAATCCAGTATTTCTATCATTATTTTGTCTTTTATGAATTTAATAAAGAACTCTGTCTCGTGTCCAAACACACCGCGTCATCTACGTCAGGTGACCTGTAAATGCGCAAAAACTGTTTCCATTGCAGTTTTGGGAAATATTTATTTTTCGAATTGCTTGAAAAACCAGCGGAAAAACTTTTTTGCGATAAATGGGAGTTTTGGCGAAATTGACGTGTTTCCATTGGGTGTATTTTCAATTCGCAATTTCAATTTGCGCACTTTGAAGGGTAATGGAAACGCGACTAGTGTCGTCTGCAAACTGACTAAGGCGAAAAAAAAAATGTATAGGCTACCCAGAAATTTTGGATGATTTAATATCAGATATACTAGTAGCTTGTGAACATAAAATAAACAATTTTGGACTAATTGGACATTGCCTTTTTCCGCAAGTTATATTTATTCTTGGTGTTACTCCTGCGTTTAAGGAGACATAACTGCAAATATCAGTATAGAACATATTGATTACTGAACAAAATTTTTTGTCGAATCCAAAATTTTCTAAAGTAGAAAATAGAAAAATCGAGTTCTATAGAATCGAAAGCTTTGTAAAATAAAATCAGGCTTTCCGATTCCAGAATAGACCGATAGTCCAGCATGTCCAATATTAATCTCACATTATTACCTACTTCTACCTTTTATAAACGCAGACTGAGTTTCATCTACTATTTTATCAATTACTGTTTTCAATCTCTCTGCATATATTAACGCTAATAACTTATAGCCTATAATATAACTTAATAATAGGCCTCCAATTGTCTAAATTTGTTTGATCTTTTTTTGTTTTGGGGAGTAGGGTTATTATACCAGTTTTCATTGTTGGAGTAAGACATTCGATAAATGCATTCAATAACAATTCTTTGATATCTTCCCCAAAAAACGTAAAAAAATCCGAGGTAAACCCATCAATTCCAGGTGACTTCCCATGTTTCATTTTTTTTCAGGGCATTTTCTATTTCTTGCAGATTTATTTTGCCGTCTAACCTTTTTTTTGTCATTCTCCCCAATCCTTTTAATATTGCTCTTAATCAGAGTAAAAGGGATTCACAGTCCTCTTTGTGGAAATTTGAGCTATAAGTCAGAGTAAAAGAGTTGAACTTCCTCCTGTATTTGGCTATAGGCTCTTCTATGACTGTGTCATTTTCTGTTAATTTGCAGATTCTTTTTTTAGACTATACCTAGACTTTTCTAAGCCATAGAAATATGTTGTGGTCTTCTCACATTCTTCGATCCATCTAGCCCTGGATCGTACAAAGGCTCCACTTGCTTTTTCTTGCTGTTTTTGGAGGGAATTCAACTCCGTTAGTTCTTCCTCCGAAGCATTAGTTTTACCACAGAGTATGTTAATCCTTTTCAGTATTTCTTTCTGTTTAAGTTTACTTGTTTTTGACATGCTTTTTCCCGTTTCAATTGCCAACCTCTTTGTTTCAAATTTAAACCATTCCCACTTCCCTTTATTTGACATATCCATTCCTTTTACTTTTAGACAGAGGGATTTAATTGTTTGCAAAAACCACCATTTGATAAAAGTATATTATTTAGTTTCCATACCCGAAGAGCGGGAAAGTAAGTCAGACCAGTTAGAAAAGATATAAGCGAGTCAGACCAGTCTAAAGGTCTGAGCTGAGTTTGGTGAAGCATTAAGGCGGAGGCAATTTCTCATAATAATAATAATAATAATAATAATAATAATAATAATAATGTTTAAATATATGCTGGCTTTCTAAAGCCAACATAATAAAGAAAACTCAGAAAAACATCGACCAATACAGTATGTAATAAAATTTTATTAGTTTTATAATAAAACTAATAACATTTTAAAGGCCGTGCTCTTCATGTTCACCAAACCCATACATTTTCAAACATTTAAAAATAAATGAATGTTCTAACATATCAAAGGCTTTATAGACATGATTTTAATGCAACCTGCTAATTTTGTCAGTATTAATGTACGTTCACTAGCTTCTACACATGCATACATTCATTTTGTGTCTATTAAAATTTCTAAATTATTTATAGCCTACATATGTCACACACGTCTACCTGCCTTTTGATGTAAATAAAAGAGAGAGTGGTAAATGTTACGGACATATGGTCCGTACTGTACATATGGTACAGTTCAGCCTATTATTGCCTTATTTTTATTTCCACTTCCCTTTTACACAAAGAAACTGAACTATTTGCACTGTATTTATCAATGTGAAATAGGCTACATCATGCTAAAATAATCTGTCATATACTGTGGTTCACATTATTGGGGTCGCTTGCAAGTCTCAGCAGCGCGAATTCTGCTTCAAATATTGTAGTTAGTTAACAGTGAGTGGTGGTTTCAGACATTATTTTATTACAGTGCATTTGTCAGTGCCGCACTCGTACCGACTCTGATTCTGCCTGACAGAAAGAAAAGCTCGTCACTTACTGAAGGCGGAGCGTTTCGACCAATCAGATGAAAGGGGCGTTTCTGCGCCGCCCACGTGTGCAAATGAAATATCTAACCCATAAACCGATTTGTAAACCACAAACGAAAAATGAAAAATCAAGCCAAAACCTGGTTTCATTTTTTAAACTAAACTAAAAAACGAATAAACGAGCTGGTTTTCATTTCTCATTATTCCATTCCAAACAGGAAATCAAATGATCAAAAAGTTTTTATTTTTATTTTTTATGTTTTATTGAACACCAAAAACGTAACAAAAACAGAATATACAATAATGGCATTGACAAATACAGATAAATGAGTAGGTACATGTCAGTCAAATAAATGGATAATGACAAAAGAACATTACATTGAAGGAAAAAAAGAAAAAAAGAACAAGAAGGGGTCTCTTCATTCCTTTTCTAAGAGATCAAGGTCTCTTATTATTCTAGCCAATTTCTGGGCCTTTTTACTTTTTATACATTGCAACGATGGAAAGAAATTACAAATAAAGTCTTTTAAATACAGAAAAATAAGGTTTCGTCTTCGCATTTATGAATAAAGAATTTGCCCAGAATCAACATTACAAAAAAAAAAAAAAAATGAATTTGGGAGTTTTTAATTAGGAGAGCCAACATCTCTGTAGCCAGAATAAATAATGAGGGTGAGACGGGGCATCCTTGTTTAACTCCTCTCTTAATATCAAATCTGGGTGAAGTGCCTGTTGGTAGGGCCACTGAACTATTGGTATTTGTGTAGAATAACTGAATAACATTACAAAAATGTTCACCAAACCCATACATTTTCAAACATTTAAAAATAAATGAATGTTCTAACATATCAAAGGCTTTATAGAAATCTAAAAATAAAATAACCCCATCATCCTCTGGTTTTGGACTTGCTGGAGTATAATCAAGAAACAGTCGAATATTGTTATGTATAGATCGGCCTCTAATGAATCCAGTTTGTGTCTCCCCAATCATTTTTGATAAACCAAGTTTTAAGCGATTATTATATATGGGTTAGTAATTTATAGTCATTGTTTAGTAAAGGTATAGGTCGTAAATTGTCTCGTCTCATTGAATTAGGCAAAACCACGGTTTTAGTGATTTCCTGAAAAGCTGCAAAAATAAATTCCCTTAATAAGTCCCAAAAATGGCGCTAAAAATTAGACGTAATACCATCTGGGCCAGGTGATTTATCCAATGACAAACACATAACAGCAGAATCAAGCTCTTCGATTGTTAATTCTGCATCACATATCATTTTAAACTGTTCAACTATATGAGGAACAAATTCTCCGTATTTTTAATGATTAAAATTGCCATTATTTTATATGAAAAAGTGTAATAATAATGTAAAATATAATGTAAAAATAGTGTATAGTGTAAAAATAATTTTATTTTATTGACAAAATATTTTATTTTGTCTTTTGTATATTTTTTGATTAGATCAGATAACATTTTAATCTGTCATATGATCATGTGATAATGTCTACTCGGGGCATGTTCTCTCATTTCACTTCATTCAATCAGGGTAAATCAAGAGAAAAGTATACGCTGTAATGAAACAAAAACACTACTAGAGAAAGTCTAAAAGCGTAAGGTTGTGCCCCGCTCTCCCCTATCTGTAAACACTTTTTTAATTTATGTCTCAATTTTTTATTTATTTTTTTTATGTACAATTTAACATTTGTTTCTTTAATTAAAAGAAGACGTTAAGACGTTACAAGCGTTAATGTCGAGCCCTGGTATGTTTTCCTTGACTGGTTTTCCCTGCAGAATTACGTTGTTGAAAACGAAAAGCGAGTGTTTCTGCATTAAACAACTATCTCAACTGTTAAATAACAGATGTAATAATAATAATAAAAATAAAAATTAATAAAAATAATATCAGACCTGTCTTATTTTAAATAAACACGCACACACACACAAAAAAAACAGAGATGAAAAATTAACATGAGTAAGAAATGTTCATTTGCTCCATCTAGTGGCAATCGTCATGAAATGCCATGTTATACTATTTTTGTCCACAAGAGGTCGGCAGAGACACCCAAAGCAGTGCAATGAGTTATTTTGTATTTAATTTAAAGAATGTGGAAAATGTGCTTTTTTTTGTTAAAATGTAATATTGTTTTATCTTGTTTGAGAACAATGACTCAAGGACTTGTCATTCTGATGTCAGAGTTCACTGTTGGCAAATACTGACTTTTGAGAGGTGAACTAAGGGTTTTTAGGCTTTTGCAGATAATCCATTGTGTTCTGCGGTTTGTATGAATTGTTTGGAGAACTTTGCAAATGTTTTTTTTTTTCCTCACTTTATTTAAATTTTCCATTTAAACAAAATATAACATACACTTACAAAACATATACTTATATAACCTTCATATACACACACACACACACACACACACACACACACACACATATACAGTATATATATATATATATATATATATATATATATATATATATATATATATATATATATATATATATATATAAATATATATATTGTTAATAAAAGGATCCATCCACACAACAAATAACAAAAGAATACAATTTATACTAAAAAAAAAGAACAATAATAATATTAATAATAATAATAACAACAAGATAGTAAGACAAGCGAATAGTAAAAATAAAAAACTATGGTCATCCAAAACTATAAATAAATGAATAAAATAATAATAATTAAAAAAAAGAATAATTTCACAGGTACAAATAGGTGCTAAACATCCTGAGCACAGCCAACATATCCCTAAAGCTAATCTATATACCGGGGGAGGGAAATAATTACTACCAGAGGAGATGTGTAGTCAGGTGAATGAAGGCCTTTCATTTCCCTACATATCCTAGGAAAGATCCCCAAATTCTATTGAAAATATCCGAGGATCTCTTCATTGTGTGTCTGATTTTTTCTAGCTTAATAAAATGGAAAATATCTTGAATCCGTAAAGAATGAGTCGATTTCCAGTTTAATAAAATGAAACGCCTTGCCAGCAGTGTGACAAAGGCTACGAAGTCAGACTTGTATTTGGGCATATCAAGAGAAGTGGGAAGAGTACCGAATAAAGCAGTGAAAGCCAGAGGTGCAATATGATTTGTTAGAACTTCAGATAATGTTTTACAAATTAATTTTGTAGGGAGGGACAGGACCAAAACATGTGTGCAGTAGTTGCGTGGGCCTGGTGACAGCGGTCACATGTGGGATCCACTTCAGGATATATTTTTAACAGTCTAACTTTGGTCCAGTGGGTACGGTGGAGAATTTGAAACTGAATCAGAGCATGTCTGGCACAAAAAGATGAAGAGTGCACACTTTCCACTGTTCTTCTGACATGTTTTCTCCAATGTCCTCCTCCCACTGAGATTTAAAAGTTGCAAGTGCTGGGCAAAGTGCAAATGGCATTATAAAGATATGAGATCATACCCTTCATAATATGGGTGGGCTTGAAAAAAAAGTCAATAGGAGTTGCTCTAGGGAGATTGAGGGTGCATGTCTCGAACGAAGCTACGAACCTGCAAATACCTAAAAAAGTGGTGTGTACATTTTTCTGCTAGTTGCTGGAAAGATGCAAAGACATTATCTATATATAGATCGTTAAATGTTATAATGCCCAGTGCTGACCACTGCGAAAAAGTGCTATCATCAATGATGGTGGGAAAGCAACATTTGCTGCTACAGGTGCGAAGATAGAATAGGTTTGTTATCCAAAGTGGTGTCTGAATTGCCTCCAGATTCTCAGCGTAGTTTTAACAATGACATTTTTAGTATAGGGAGACGAAGAGCATTTAATGGGGGCATGTCAGTGAAGTGGGCATGCATGAAGTAGCCTCCATATTAAACCATCCAGATCCTGATCCTGATTTAACCAGTATTGCATGACTCTGAGATTTGAAGCCCAATAATAACATTGTAAATTAGGTAGAGCCATTCCCCCAAGTATTTTGGGTCTATGAAGGAATGTCTTAAGAATTGTGGGTATCTTTTTATTCCAGATAAATCCTAGGATCAGGGAATCAATTTTACGAAAAAAAGTGTTTAGGCAGGAAAATGGGTATACACTGAAAATAACAGGAGAATTTGGGAAGATTATTCATTTTAACTGAATTAATTCTTCCAGCCAAGGATAGGGGAAGCAAAGACCAGCGCTCAAAATCTTTCTCCATCTGGAGTAGCAATAAAAAGTGAAGCTGGTAATGCAGTTTGTGGAGTTGTTTAGTCAGATCTTCAGAGAGTTCATGTCTTTTATCTTCAGTTCAAGGCTGTGTCTGAATAAAGTTGTAGTTTGTGTTCTTATTACTCTTTCGAAAGATGATTGAAAGAATGTTTCAGGAACATCACACTAACCTTTCAATAACATTCTAGCAACATTCAGGAAACTGGACATTTTTATGTTCTTGGAATGTCACGTTTCAACAAGAACGTTTCAGGAACATTATACCTTTTAAAACACGTTCCTCTAACGTCAGGAAAGCTGGACATTTTTACTCTTTTACTTTCGTTTTCAACGTAATTCTCCTCAGGGAAAACAACACACAAAAAAGCACATTTTCCACATTCTTTAATTTAAACACAAAAACCACAAAATAACTCATTGCTTTGGGTGTCTCTGCCGACCTCTTGTGGACAAAAATAGTATTATCATTTCATGCCACTAGATGGAGCAAATGAACATTTCTCACTCATGCTAATTTTTCATTCTTTCATTAAGAAAGAGGGAGAATTGATGCTAAATTGATTGATTAAAGATTAAAGTGCACATGAATTAAACAATAAGAATAATGATAAACATTGTAATATTCTGTAAAAAAAAAAATATGATCAATTTTGAATTCATGGTGACTTTAAGTGAATGTCGTCACTTCCTCAGTTCCCGTCACTATGGTTACGGTAAACAGACACGGCAGAACAGCAGTGGGTGGAGCTGAACTAATGTTCATTCGCATCATTTATAATCTAACAACAAACAAACAAACAAACAAACAAACAAACAAACAAACAAACAAACAAACAGCCTCCACTTTCGTCTTGTTATGAAAGCGACGGAGGCAGGTGAGAAAACTGATTTTTATTTTCTCTCACGAAGTATAAATCATTCGAGCTATTAATAACGCGACTATATTGGGAAACAGTTTGATAAATTATGTTTTTTCCCCTGTTTTGCAGAGGAAGACATGAACGAGTCATCCAGTTTTCTAACTATTATAGAAGAACTATTATAAGTTTATTATAACTATTAAAGGTTATATTTTTTTTAACCTTTATAAAGGGCATTTTTTCCCTAATTTTATTAAATGCAAGCTCCATCTTTCATTTCAAATTCTTAAATTTGATCAATACATTCAATTAGAATAATAAGACACTAGACTGTTACCAATCAAATAAAATAATTTACATTGAAAAATTACTGTATTAAATGAGATTATGAGAGTGTAAATATTTTTTGAATAAACAAATAAGGAATGTTGAAAAGAATGATACTTTGAAACTAAACCGCCAGTAGGAGGCGGCAGGCGACCGTGTTAATGAGCGAGTCATTGAGTCATTCATTCAAACGATTCATTCAATGGGCCATTGAATCTTTGAGTCAACCGATTCGTTCAAAACGCTGAATCATTCAGCGTTTGAAACATGGCTGAGTGTTCATGTGAGATGCGCGTGATCTGTGCTATCAATCGCCACTTACATTCAATTAAATAAAACCAGAATAATCCTCGCGTTTTCGGTGATTCCCTAGTAATTTTTTTTATTTTTTATTTTTTATTTTATGTTAAAAATGATTTTAATCATGGCATTTGTCCGGGTGGGCGAGTACACTTCTCTTTCACGTGTCCCTTCAAAAAAAAAAAAAAAAAAAAAAAAAAAAAACCCAAAAAACAAAACAAAAAACACACGTGTCCCGGGCAAGTTAATGTGGAGCCATGATATGTTTTCCTTGACTGGTTTTCCCTGAGGAGAGTTACGTGGTTGAAAACGAAAGTAAAAAAGGGGGACGCACGTTCATTGCGTTTTACAGTGATGACTTTATTAAACTCAACACATTATAATGATTTATCTGTCATCCACCCTCGATTAATTAGAATGTTTTTTTTTTATTACTTGGCCCCCCCGACCCGCGGGTTATGATGATCCGCAGCGCTATCGACAAACTATACGGTTTGCGTTGCACTGCTTTGGGTGTCTCTGCCGACCTCTTGTGGACAAAAATAGTATAACATGGCATTTCATGACTATTGCCACTAGATGGAGCAAATGAACATTTCTTACTCATGTTAATTTTCCATCTCTGTTTATTTAAAATAAGACAGATCTGATATTATTTTAATCTTACATCAGTTATTACATGTCACAGTTGAGATAGTTGTTTAATGCAGAAACACTCGCCGGGTTTAAAAACCGGTTTAAAGTGCACACGAATTAATTAGCATGTTGTTACAATGAGTTACAATGAATGTTACTATTAGAACTATGATATTCTATTCTATAGTTTTATCAATTGTATTGAGAAACCATGAGAAAAAGGTGAATAAAGACTGCAATTATTCATTATTATTATGTTTTGAACTATGCTGTATAGCTGTGTTTTGCAGTGTGTGTGTTGTCAAAATGTATTTTTAATTATTAAAATTGCCATTATTTTATATGAAAAAGTTAATTTTATTTTATTGACAAAATATTTTTTTTGGTCTTTTTTATATTTTTTTGATTAGATCAGATAACATTTTAATCTGTCATATGATCATGTGATAATGTACTCCACCTATGGGGCATGTTGTCTCATTTCACTTCATTCATTCAGGGTAAATCAAGAGAAAAGTATAGGCTACGCTGTATTAATGAAAGTTCCGTGTATCTTTTGATCATTTCATTTCCTGTTTGGAATGGAATAACGAGAAATGAAAACCAGCTCGTTTATTCGTTTCTTAGTTTATTTTAAAAAACGAAAAATTTGATTTTGGCTCGATTCATTTGCACACGTGGGCGGCGCTGAAACGCCCCTTTCATCTGATTGGTCGAAACGCTCCGCCTTCAGTAAGCGACGAGCTTTTCTTTCTGTCAGGCAGAATAAGAGTCGGTACGAGTGCGGCACTGACAAATGCACTGTAATAAAATAATGTCTGAAACCACCACTCACTGTAAACTACGCACAATATTTGAAGCAGAAATATGTTGCTGGTCACGTAATTCGCGCTGCTGAGACTTGCAAGCGACCCCAATAATGTGAACCGCAGTATATGACAGATTATTTTAGCATGATGTATTTCCCATTGATAAATACAGTGCAAATACTTCCGTCTCTTTGGATAAAAGTGAAGTGGAAATAAAAATCAATAATAGGCTGCTGAACTGTACCATGATAATATGTCCGTAACATTTACCACTCTCGTATTTTATTTACATCAAAAGGAAGGTGTGTGTGACGTATAAATCATTTTGAAAATTGAACAGAAATAAAGTTTATATTAATGAATGTAAGCATGTGTAGCCTACTCAGTTCACATGAAAAGAAAGAGACAGAAAAGAGAGAAGCTAGAATCAGTGAACGTACATTAATACTGACAAAATTAGCAGGTTTGGGATTAATTAAAATCATGTCGGTTGAAGAGCAGGCATACCTTTAAAATGTTATTAGTTTTATTATAAAACTAACACAATTTTATTAAATACTGAATTGGTCGATGTTTCTCTGAGTTTTCTTTATTATGTGGCTTAAGAAAGCATTTAAACATTATTATTATGCATTATTATTATTATGAGAAATTGACTCCGCCTAGAACTTTAATGCTTCACCAAACTCAGCTCAGACCTTCAGACTGGTCTGACTCGCTTATATCTTTTCTAACTGGTCAGACTTACTTTCCCAAAAAAATCTTACAGTCTATGAAAAAAATCCATTGACTTGCGTTCTCTGAGCAATGAAGGCCGTAATACTCAATGCTGTCCACTAGAGGGGGCGACAGGAGTGTTTTCTACTCTCTTTCCCTGTTTGCATCAGTTTAAATGACAAATGCATGAATTTCATTCATAAATAGGCCATATCTGTGTATGAGAACAAGATTTACACTTCAAGCATTACAACTAATTAAAACTTTAACCCTACTTCAAAGTTTGCCACTCTGTCATTTCTTTTAAGATATTGTTATTCCACTGTTTTTTTGCATTTAGAATCAGAATCAGAATCAGAATCAGAATCAGAATCAGAATCAGAATCAGAAAGAGCTTTATTGCCAAGTGTGCTTGCACCCACAAGGAATTTTTCTTGGTACTGAAGCTTCCAGTGCACATATACAAATACAAATACAACAAGAAACATAGTAATACAATTCTAAGAATAAAATATATTTAAAAGAATAAAAATAAAAATAGTAAAAAAGTAGGGTCACAGTTGGGTTTAGTCCGAATAAACATTTACATATTATGAACATATTTACAGTATTTGAGTAGTATGAATAATATAAATATAAATATCACCTGAATTAGAGAATATTACACTAGACAGTGGGAGTCTAGTGCATGTTACAGATTATGAACATATTTACAGTATTTTGTAGTATGAATAATATAGATATAAATATCACCTGAGTTTATTGCACTAGACAGTGGAAGTATTGCACTTACAGGCATATGCTTTGGGGGGCATGTTAAGTGTTCAGGAGGGAAATGGCCTGTGGAAAGAAACTGTTCCTGTGCCTGGATGTTCTTGTGGCCAGTGATCTGTGTCGCCGTCCTGACGGTAACAGTTC
The DNA here is from genome assembly GCF_949319135.1 of Squalius cephalus. Taxonomy (NCBI): domain Eukaryota; kingdom Metazoa; phylum Chordata; class Actinopteri; order Cypriniformes; family Leuciscidae; genus Squalius; species Squalius cephalus. Next base: position 64,088,394 of record NC_137122.1, on the reverse strand, counting down.
AAACAGGAGGTGACCAGGGTGAGTGGAGTCTGTGATGATTCTACCTGCTCTCTTCCTCACTCTGGAAGAGTACAGGTCCTGGAGGGTTGGCAGGGGGGCACCAATAATCCTCTCTGCAGTCCGGACTGTCCGTTGTAGTCTCCTGATGTCCGATTTGGAAGCTGAACCAAACCAGACAGTGATGGAAGTGCTTAAAACAGACTCAATGATGGCTGAGTAGAACTGGATCAGCAGCTCCTGTGGCAGATTGAACTTCTTCAGCTGGCGAAGGAAGTACAGTCTCTGCTGGGCCTTTTTCACAATGGAGTCAATGTGATTTGCCCACTTCAGGTCCTGAGAGATGGTAGAGCCCAGGAACCTGAATGACTCCACTGCTTCCACAGTGCTGTTCATGATGGTGAGAGGGGCGAGTGCTGGGGATTTTCTCCTGAAGTCCACGATCATCTCCACTGTTTTGAGCGTGTTCAGCTCAAGGTTGTTATAGCTGCACCAGACAGCCAACTGTTCAACCCCCAGTCTGTAAGCAGACTCGTCACCATTTTGGATGAGACCGATGACAGTGGTGTCGTCTGCAAATTTCAGGAGCTTGACAGAAGGGTCTTTAGAAGTGCAGTCATTAGTGTACAGGGAGAAGAGCAGAGGGGAGAGAACGCACCCTTGGGGGGCGCCAGTGCTGATGGTGAGGGTCCTGGATGTGAGTTTCCCCAGTCTCACTAGCTGCTGCCGGTCCATCAGGAAGCTGGAGATCCACTGACAGATGGAGGATGGCATGGAGAGCTGAGTCAGTTTGGCTGTGAGAAGATCAGGGATGATGGTATTGAAGGCCGAACTGAAGTCCACGAATAAGATCCGTGCATAAGTCCCAGGTCTGTCAAGATGTTGCAGGATATAGTGCAGTCCCATGTTGACTGCATCATCCACAGACCTGTTTGCTCTGTAAGCAAACTGAAAGGGATCCAGCAGGGGTCCAGTGATGTCCTTCAGATAGGCCAACACCAGTCTTTCAAACGACTTCATGACCACAGACGTGAGAGCGACAGGTCTATAGTCATTAAGTCCAGTGATTTTAGTTTTTTTGGGAACCGGAATGATAGTGGAGCGTTTGAAGCAGCAGGGAACTTCACACTGCTCCAATGATCTGTTGAAGATCTGTGTGAAGACTGGGGCCAGTTGGTCAGCGCAAGCTTTTAGACAAGCAGATGAGATGCCGTCTGGGCCTGAAGCTTTCCTAGTCTTCTGTTTTTTGAAGACTCGGCTCACGTCCTCCACGCAGACCTTAAGCTCAGGTTGGATGGCAGAAGGGGGGAGGAGAGGGGTTGCAGGAGGTGATGGTGGATGTGTGAAGTGCACATCAGAGCGGGTGTGAGGTGTGAGTCTGGGCTTCTCAAACCTGCAATAGAATGCATTGAGAGTGTCAGCCAGTTGTTGATTCTCCACAGATGGGGGGGATGGTGATTTGTAGTTGGTGATGTTCCTCAGGCCTCTCCAGACTGATGCCGGGTCGTTGGCTGAAAACTGGTTTTTCAGCTTTTCAGAGTAGCTTTTTTTAGCAACTCTGATCTCCTTTGTCAGTCTGTTTCTGGCCTGGTTATACAAGATTTTATCCCCACTTCTGTAAGCATCTTCTTTGGCATGACGAAGCTGTTTGAGTTTCCCAGTAAACCATGGTTTATCATTAGTGAATGATAAGAATGTCCTGGTAGGAATGCATGTATCCTCACAGAAACTGATATATGATGTTACAGTATCTGTGAGCTCATCCAGATCGGTGGCTGCAGCTTCAAAAACAGTCCAATCAGTGCAAACGAAGCAGGCCTGTAGATCCTGCTCTGCTTCGTTGGTCCATCTTTTTACAGTCCTTATTACAGGTTTAGCTGATTTCAGTTTCTGCCTGTAGGTCGGTATAAGATGAACCAAACAGTGATCAGAGAGCCCCAAAGCTGCCCGTGGGACGGAGTGGTACGCATTCTTTATCGTGGTGTAACAGTGGTCCAATATATTACTGTCTCTGGTAGGACATGTAAGATGCTGTCTGTATTTTGGCAGTTCACGGGAGAGATTTGCTTTGTTAAAATCCCCAAGAATGATTAAAAGAGAGTCTGGGTACCTTTGTTCCATTTCAGCTATATGATCAGCCAGCTGTTGTAGCGCCGCGCTCACACACGCGTCTGGAGGAATGTAAACATTCGCGAGAATGAATGAGGAAAACTCCCGCGGCGAGTAGAAAGGTTTACAGTTTATGACATGCACCTCTAAATTAGGAGAGCACATCTTCTTCAGTGTTGTTACATCTGAACACCAACTTTCGTTAATGTAGAAACACAATCCACCACCTCTCGTTTTCCCCGTTAGTTCCGCGATGCGATCCGCTCGGAACAGCTGGAAGCCCGGCAGATGTAGTGCGTTGTCCGGTATGGCTTCACTCAGCCAGGTTTCAGTGAAGCACAGAGCAGCGGAGTTTAAAAAATCCTTGTTAGTGCGGGTGAGGAGAATAAGTTCGTCCATTTTGTTAGGAAGAGATCGGAGATTCGCAAGATGAATACTTGGGAGTGCAGTGCGGAGGCCACGCTCGCGGAGTTTAACCAGCGCGCCGGCGCGCTTCCCGCGTTTGCGTCTGACCGCGCGTTTGAACAACACCGCTGCCCCTCCGACGAGAATGTCCAGTAAAACGTCTGAGTAATCAAAATCTGTAAAAAAGTTGTCTGGTGTGTGTTTCCTAATGTCCAGTAGTTCGTCTTTGGTGAAACTGATAGGAAAAGAATGACTAAACACAGAACAAACCAACAAAAACAACACAATAACTGGAGAGCTCCACACCGAGGCAGCCATCCGCGGCGCCATCTATTTAATGTGGCTATAGCCAACAGGTTATCCTGCTTTTTGCCATGGCTTGCCACACTGCTCAGAATAGCTTTTTCTACTCTCTTTCCCTGTTTGCATCAGTTTAAATGCATGAATTTCATTCATAAATAGGCCATACCAGTGTATCCACTCTCTAGTTTATTTTAAGATAATGTTATTCACACTGGTTTTAGCATTTAATGTTTGTCCATCTGGAACTTGTATTTGTCATGAGCTCTATTTTTAAGATTTTAAGATTTTAGAAAAAAATATGATTCAACAGCACAAACTCTGTTTTTACTTTTTACTCGGCAAATTGGTTTTCCTTTCAAGTAGGCTATAGCCTATAGGTTATCCAGCTTTTTGCCATGGCTTGCCACACTGCCCAGAATAAACTATATTTTCTCCACACGAGATGTTTAAAACCCTGCATTTAGTTTTTGTGAAGACGAGCGCATATCTTACAAAGCTTCCATCTAATCTAATAGAAATCTATGAAATAGAGTATATCTTATGTTTTCGCTTAATTATAATTCGTGAAAATGTTATGCAAAACGCTGATTTCACGCAGCCGTTATTTTGAAATCGAAAAAGAGGCTCCGGTGGGAAGAAAATGGGAAGTATCGCCTTTAATCACAGGAGAGTCGTGAATGCGATGGCGTATTGTTGTGTTTAATGATGTTGTGTCAATTCTAAAACTGTACATACATTTCTTTCATACTTTAGACTATAAACTACGTGAAATTAATTTATAAATAAAATATTTTTTTTATAGGCTATATATAATTCAGATAGAATTATAGAAAAGAAGCAGGAATGAACTATATACATAGGGGAGATGGTTGCAACATGTAATTTTTCTCCAATCAGAAACAAGCTAGAGTGATGACACTCACACTGAACATGCACAGGTAGACCCTCCCCCCACCAAGAAGAGAGTAGACATATTCAACATCCGCTGCTGCATTTATTGAACAAAACTTGTTTTGGAGGTATGAAAGTAAATTTTTTCATGGGAAATATTTTTGTCATACTGTCCTGAAATTTTGTATGAATTAATCAAAACTTACTTAGTTTGAATTATTGTTTTGTTGACTTCTAAGTGACATGGTTAGCATGTGTCAGAGTCAGTGTGTCTAGCAGGAGTATGATGTTCTGTCATGGCTGATAGGGTCGGGGACGGTTGCAACAAGTTTTAAATTGCATGTTTAATAAAAGTTTGTTGCATTGCAAATTGTTCAATTCTTCCTGTCTGACACTGAAATATGGAGGGATTGAATAGCATCTGTAATTCCTGCACACCGAATTTATGTAGGCCTATGTTCTACACATGAACAAACAAAACTCAATAACTGTTATTTGATAAATATGACTAAATAAATAAATTATAGGCTACAATAATATTATTGAAATAAATAATACTATAATATTATAGTAGGCCTAAAACATTTAATATTTTCAAAATTCTATGCACATTGAGACAAAAAGTTTAAGTTAATTAATTAAATTTAAGGTATTTTTAACATGTTGCAACCCTCCCTGGGTTGTGTTGCAACTGTCCCCTGAGTCGGGGTCAGTTGCAACATCTGACTTCTTACATTCAAATAAATACTGTGAACGATATGTCATATATAATCATCTTTAAATGGTATGGGTAATTAGCAGACAGATGCAAGTTTAATATATACAAATTTGGTTGGTCTAGTCCAAACAGTCTCCGAGTAACAGAGAGAAATGCAAAAAGTGTTGCAACTGTCCCCGGTCTCCCCCTATCCTATATTAGATATTAAAATCCAATAGTGTAAATCGCCACACATCAACATAACATTAACCCTTTCATGCCTATGCAGGTCATGCAATGGACAGCTATTAAAAAAGCATTTTCTTGAATTTGCACGGGTTTCGATGGCATAGTTGCACATCAGCCTCTTCAGTGGACCCTGGTGCATCATCATATACACTGCAACCAAGTGGCAAGCCGTTGTGTGTCGATTTTTCCCCCCTCCAAACCAAGATGGCCAATGGTCAGTCAGAGTTGCTCCGGAATAAGTTGCTCCATTCCTTCTGTCCTAGGAGACTCTTGTAGGTAAAACAAATATTACAGCATCAAGCAATATCTAATGAGTCCTATCACAGTTATATTTTCCAAGTTTTGATGTTAGATTGGGAGAAAAATCTGATCTGTCCACTATAGTGGACCTCGTGCATTAATGGTTATATTTCAGCTCCAGTTCATACTTATACTGTGAATATTGTCTTTGAAAATACTTAATCTGCAGTGAATTTTTTGACTGTAAATACATTTATTTGTATTATTAGAATGTAATTTTCATTGACATCAAAAAAAGTTATGATTACATAATGTATGTGACTTCTAATGCATTACTTTACTTGTTAGATCAAAAAGTAATCTGATTACGTTGTGCACGTTATTGTAATGCGTTTCTTTACTCGTAACATCAAAAAGTAATCTGATTTCGTAATGCACATTACTTGTAATTAGTTACTTTACTTGTTAGATCAAAAAGTAATCTGATTAGGTAATGCATGTTACTTGTAACATATTATGTCACTCAATAACGTCTTGTAACATATTATTCATATTTTTAATGAACACTCGTAACATTAAAAAAATCTGTACATCAAAAGTAGTACATCCGTTTGTTAATGGTTTTAGAATTAAAATAACCCCCAAAATAGCCTCACTCAGTTCAGCCAACTATGAACCTTTAATGGCGAAGGTGTCTGAGGAGACGACTGGGGGGGGGGGCTGCTCAAATGAGGGCTGCGATGTTCTGGTTCTCTAGAGATACCAATATGCCTTGGTTACAGGTTGAAATGTTGGCTGTAAAAGGCTTGACACTGGACAGCTTTATTTATTTATTTATTCAGCACCCCTTCAAGAACTAAAACGAAAAACAGACAATCCATTTGTGAAGAATACCATTATGATCTGGTACGAAGTTCATAAATGTCTCGGAGAGGCCCCATTGCTGTCTTGCTTCTCCCCAATTTGGGGGAATGAATATTTCACTCCAGCTAAAAATGATAAGTTGGTTGAATAAGGGTTGAATATTGAATAAGGGTTGAATATTGAATATTGATGGACTTATATGAAGACAATATTTTAATGTCATTTGACAATCTGGTATCAAAGGAAACATTTTTTTAAATACCTGCAGCTTAGAAGTTTTATTTTGTCAAAACTAAAGAATTCTGTGCAACTCCCTTTATTATCTACACTGGAAACCTTTTCCACACTCTTGTCTCAGTAAAGGGCGAATTACCCAATTATATAATATACTGGTACAGAATAATAAAGAAAATACTGAAAATAAAAGACGAGAATGGATGCAGGATTTAAATAAAGACATTTCATTAGATGAGTGCGGTAAAAGCACAAGCTCAAACTATAAATACTTGTTTGAGACTTACAGTATAACTGTAGAACTTATATCACTCCTGTGAGATTAAATAAATTTAACCCGAGTATTCCTGACTTATGTTTTAAATGCAATAATTACCCAGGCACATTTTTTCATTGTGTGGATTTTTGAGTTGTTCTTCAGCACAATGATAATTCAATAACAGAAACAACTCTAAATGTCCCACTGAACATTAAACATTAAAAATGAAACTAGTGCTCATTTGCAAAGCCTTTTATTGCATTCCTGCTGTGCATAGAGCTTCTAACTCCAGAAGAAAGCAATTTCATTCATGATGATTACATGAAAACTGTGCCATGATTTAGTTCTTCTCACTGCCATCTATTGGAAACTAAACAAAATTAAAGTAATAAGACATTTGAACTAAAGCCGCTAGATGGCTGCAGAGATCCAGAGGCTCATTGGCCATTTCCACACAGGTGGAGCTACAGCTTCTCACGGGTTTCGCTTACAAATTAGAATAAATAAAATTCCATAAAAATAATGCAGATATGCAAATAAAATACACTTGAATAGTTTTAATAAGAACATGTGTTAGTGGAGGATAAAAAAGCACATGTTATGTGTAAGTGCGAATCTCGTGTGCAATGATTGGAAATTATTGAGATCGCTTGTGCAATTGAAGAAGTATTAAATGCAATGCAAAAAAAAAAAAAGAAAAAGAAAAAAAAAAGCCATTTCTTATATGGTTGTTATAGAGCTTTTAACCACAGCAATAATTCGTCTTTGCTTGTTAGTTCTTGAAAGAAATCTCAACACAGCAACATTCTTTGATAATAGAAATCTATGAAATAGAGTATATCTGTTGTTTTCGCTTCTATAACAGTTATAATTCGTGAAAATGTTATGCAATTATGCTGTCATCGAAACAAAAGCTTATAAAATGAAAATAATGTGCAATTTCAGATAAAGCCACTAGATGGCATCAATGGTATGGAAATGGATGATACCATTTCCATACAAGAATAAATCTTTACACAAGTTTCCCATTTACATTTTTACTTAGACATTAGAAACATAACACTACTATTTAGTACTATTTAGTACTATTTACTATTGTCCTAATTTAAACTTTTCTCCTTTGCAAGAAATGTCAATTAAACAGGAGTCAATTATACATTGTTAATTTCCAATTGGATAAAGCCACTAGATGGCTGCTATAAATAAAGAAACAGTTATGAATAGGTTATATTCACCAACAATACTTTCTTGCCACAGATCAGACATTCTGCATATGAATATCAACAATTGTGACATGCTTCGTGCCGCAATGCATGCTGGGAGTCACCATAGTATAAAACTCATTGCTCCCAGCATGAAACATGTCATCATTGTTGAGATTCATTTGCTGAATCTTGATGTCTGTGTGTGTCTAAAAGTAGGCTACATATTTTACTACACACAATGTATAAAAAAGACTGATCTGGAGCAAGAAAGCTTTGTTTGATGAAAATAATCTATTAATAACAAATATCCACTATTGGTCAGTGATAAGATTAATGAATTATTCATTACGTATCATTTATGACATCATTTATGATGCTGAAAACTATATCACCTGATCATCTTTGTTTCTGGTTCCCTTTGCAACATATTATGTGTTTTGGTTCACTGTTACAAAGACCATAACTCGCATAAAAAGGACCATGGTGTAATGGTGACCAAACATTTTCAATAAAAAAAACATCTGAATCTGTTAATTCTCAAATGAAGTTCTGTAGACTTATGACGTGTGTTTGTGATGATCTTTTTTCTGTTCTTTTTCCTCTTTCCTTCAGTGATTCTGCTTGTTAACAGCAGGCGTTCATCACTAATGCTCAATCAGAACTTAATCCGTTATTCATCTCATTAACTTTAACTCTGTGAGTGTGGATTCAGAGAGTCATTTAACACTGGGGGTTTTGCTGTGAACAAGTATCAGTCTCTTATGTCTGATATTAAAGGGATAGTTCGCCCAAAAATGAAAATTCTGTCATTATTTACTCACCCTCAAGTTGTTTCAAACCTGTATGAATTTCTTTTTTCTGCTGAACACAAAAGAAGATATTTTGAAAAATGTCGGTAACCAAACAGTTGATGGACCCCATTGACTTCCATAGTAGGGAAAAAAAATATCTATGAAATAGAGTATATCTTATGTTTTCGCTTAATTATAATTCGTGAAAATGTTATGCAAAACGCTGATTTCACGCAGCCGTTATTTTGAAATCGAAAAAGAGGCTGCGGTGGGAAGAAAATGGGAAGTACCGCCTTTAATCACAGGAGAGTCGTGAATGCGATGGCGTATTGTTGTGTTTAATGATGTTGTGTCAATTCTAAAACTGTACATACATTTCTTTCATACTTTAGACTATATACAGTGAAATTCATTTATAAATAAAATATTTTTTTTATATATATAATTCAGATAGTAAAAAAAGAAGCAGGAATGAACTATATACATATCCTATATTGGATATTAAAATCCAATAGTGTAAATCGCCACACATCAACATAACATTAACCCTTTCATGCAGTCATAGGTCATGCAGTGGAAAGCATTTTCTTGAATTTGCACGGGTTTCGATGGCATAGTTGCACATCAGCCTCTTCAGTGGACCCTGGTGCATCATCATATACACTGCAACCAAGTGGCAAGCCGTTGTGTGTCGATTTTTCCCCCCTCCAAACCAAGATGGCCAATGGTCAGTCAGAGTTGCTCCGGAATAAGTTGCTCCATTCCTTCTGTCCTAGGAGACTCTTGTAGGTAAAACAAATATTACAGCATCAAGCAATATCTAATGAGTCCTATCACAGTTATATTTTCCAAGTTTTGATGTTAGATTGGGAGAAAAATCTGATCTGTCCACTATAGTGGACCTCGTGCATTAATGGTTATATTTCAGCTCCAGTTCATACTTATACTGTGAATATTGTCTTTGAAAATACTTAATCTGCAGTGAATTTTTTGACTGTAAATACATTTATTTGTATTATTAGAATGTAATTTTCATTGACATCAAAAAAAGTTATGATTACATAATGTATGTGACTTCTAATGCATTACTTTACTTGTTAGATCAAAAAGTAATCTGATTACGTTGTGCACGTTATTGTAATGCGTTTCTTTACTCGTAACATCAAAAAGTAATCTGATTTCGTAATGCACATTACTTGTAATTAGTTACTTTACTTGTTAGATCAAAAAGTAATCTGATTAGGTAATGCATGTTACTTGTAACATATTATGTCACTCAATAACGTCTTGTAACATATTATTCATATTTTTAATGAACACTCGTAACATTAAAAAAATCTGTACATCAAAAGTAGTACATCCGTTTGTTAATGGTTTTAGAATTAAAATAACCCCCAAAATAGCCTCACTCAGTTCAGCCAACTATGAACCTTTAATGGCGAAGGTGTCTGAGGAGACGACTGGGGGGGGGGGCTGCTCAAATGAGGGCTGCGATGTTCTGGTTCTCTAGAGATACCAATATGCCTTGGTTACAGGTTGAAATGTTGGCTGTAAAAGGCTTGACACTGGACAGCTTTATTTATTTATTTATTCAGCACCCCTTCAAGAACTAAAACGAAAAACAGACAATCCATTTGTGAAGAATACCATTATGATCTGGTACGAAGTTCATAAATGTCTCGGAGAGGCCCCATTGCTGTCTTGCTTCTCCCCAATTTGGGGGAATGAATATTTCACTCCAGCTAAAAATGATAAGTTGGTTGAATAAGGGTTGAATATTGAATAAGGGTTGAATATTGAATATTGATGGACTTATATGAAGACAATATTTTAATGTCATTTGACAATCTGGTATCAAAGGAAACATTTTTTTAAATACCTGCAGCTTAGAAGTTTTATTTTGTCAAAACTTAAGAATTCTGTGCAACTCCCTTCATTATCTACACTGGAAACCTTTTCCACACTCTTGTCTCAGTAAAGGGCGAATTACCCAATTATATAATATACTGGTACAGAATAATAAAGAAAATACTGAAAATAAAAGACGAGAATGGATGCAGGATTTAAATAAAGACATTTCATTAGATGAGTGCGGTAAAAGCACAAGCTCAAACTATAAATACTTGTTTGAGACTTACAGTATAACTGTAGAACTTATATCACTCCTGTGAGATTAAATAAATTTAACCCGAGTATTCCTGACTTATGTTTTAAATGCAATTATTACCCAGGCACATTTTTTCATTGTGTGTGGGAATGCGCCGCGGTGAGGTCCAAAAGTTTTGGAGGAAAGTGACTCTGATGTATCTCAATTTACTACTACCCCTATCTCTTTAAGCCCGCTAATATGTGTATTGGGTAAATATGTGGACAATTGCTCTCTGCCCGTCAAAGAGAAAAAACTGGTGGATTTGTGCCTACTACAAGCCAGGCGTTCAATTGCCCTTTGCTGGAAGAATACAAGTTGTCCTTCCCTTGAACTTTGGCTGAAAAACTTGATATCCAGTTTGGCCCTGGAGAAACTAACATATGTGATAAGGGCAAGTCTTCTGAATTTTACGAAATTTGGGAGATGTTCTTGAGATTTGTCAAAGAAGGAGATATTGAAGAGGCTATAGATGTGTGAAGTTGTAGTAAATGCAGATCATATCTTAACAGATATAAATCACTGTGTGTTTAAGGATTTATTTATTTATTTTATTTTTATTTATTTTATTATTATTATTTCTGTATTTATTTATTTTTTATTTTTTTTAATTTTTTTTTACCAACTGCCAGGCTTATTGTGGAGGGGGAGGGATTTGAGTAAGTTATGTTTGTATTTAAGAGGACTATGTTTGTTCTTTTGTTAAATGTGTTGTAAAATTCAATAAAAAATATGTTTGCAAAAAAAATCTGGTAATGCATGTTACTTGTAACACATTACTCGTTACATCAAAAAAGTAATCTGAATGCGTAATGCATGTTACTTGTAAAGCGTTTCCCCCAACACTGCTCATTTCAGATGAGACTGATAAAAACATATCTCTAGGTTTTCTCAGAGGAGGACTGTGCTAGAAATGTGTCCATCTTGACCATAAAATCTCTTTATGAGATTCTCACCTTGAAAATCTCTTTGAAAAATGTGTAAAAAAAAAAAAAAAAAAAAAATCTTGTTTTTCATGCTCTAAGAGAAATAAAAACACATAGGAAAAAAAATCCTGACTGAGGTTATCACAATTCATGCATGAAAGGGTTAATTTAGTTTGATATCATGTTTTTTCTTATATGATATTACAGACTTAATATCCCCATTTTCCCCATTGATGTAAATATACTCAAGAAATATTTCATTACTCGTAATTCATTTAATTGAAGACAGATATACACAAATTCATTTAGTTTATCCAGTGATAATTCAGTTAGTTGGGATAACAGAGTTGTTCTTCAGCACAATGATAATTCAATAACAGAAACAACTCTAAATGTCCCACTGAACATTAAACATTAAAAATGAAACTAGTGCTCATTTGCGAAGCCTTTTATTGCATTCCTGCTGTGCATAGAGCTTCTAACTCCAGAAGAAAGCAATTTCATTCATGATGATTACATGAAAACTGTGCCATGATTTAGTGGAAGATTGCTGTCATCTATTGGAAACCAAACAAAATTAAAGTAATAAGACATTTGAACTAAAGCCGCTAGATGGCTGCAGAGATCCAGAGGCTCATTGGCCATTTCCACACAGGTGGAGCTACAGCTTTTCACGGGTTTCGCTTACAAATTAGAATAAATAAAATTCCATAAAAATAATGCAAATAAAATACATTTGAATAGTTTTAATAAGAACATGTGTTAGTGGAGGATAAAAAAGCACATTTTATGTGTAAGTGCGAATCTCGTGTGCAATGCAATGAGTGGAAAATGAAATTAATGAGATCGCTTGTGCAATTGAAGTATTATCTGCAATGCAAAAAAGAAAAAACATTTCTCATATAGAGCTTTTAACCACAGCAATAATTCGTTTTTGCTTGTTAGTTCTTGAAAGAAATCTTAACACAGCAACATTCTTTGATAATAGAAATCTATGAAATAGAGTATATCTGATGTTTTCGCTTCTATAACAATTATAATTCGTGAAAATGTTATGCAATTATGCTGTCATGAAACAAAAGCTTATAAAATGAAAATAATATGCAATTTCAGATAAAGCCACTAGATGGCATCAATGGCATTTACCATTTCCAGACAAGAATAAATCTTTACACAAGTTTCCCATTTACATTTTGACTTAGACATTAGAAACATGCCACTACTAAATATCCTAATTTAAACTTTTCTCCTTTGCAAGAAATGTCAATTAAACATATTTATACATCGTTCATTTCCAAAGCTAAATGTTGTGTGACACCAGTAATATGTGGTTGATCGCGCAAACGCCCATTCTACAAAATAATAATAAAAAACCCTCAGAAAACGGAAGAATTACAGCATTGAAAGAGCAAGACACAATGAACCATCATACGACAGTATACAGAGCTGTTTATGAACCATCATATGACAGTACACAGAGCTGTATATGAACCATCATATGACAGTACACAGAGCTGTATATGAACCATCATATGACAGTACACAGAGCTGTATATGAACCATCATATGACAGTACATAGAGCTGTTTATGAACCATCATATGACAGTACACAGAGCTGTTTATGAACCATCATATGACAGTACACAGAGCTGTTTATGAACCATCATATGACAGTAAATAGAGCTGTTTATGAACCATCATATGACAGTACAGAGCTATATATGCACCATCATATGACAGTACACCGAGCTGTATATGAACCATCATATGACAGTACACAGAGCTGTATATGAACCATCATATGACAGTACACCGAGCTGTATATGAACCATCATATGACAGTACACAGAGCTGTATATGAACCATCATATGACAGTACACAGAGCTGTATATGAACCATCATATGACAGTAAATAGAGCTATATATGAACCATCATATGACAGTACACAGAGCTGTTTATGAACCATCATATGACAGTACACAGAGCTGTATATGAACCATCATATGACAGTACACAGAGCTGTATATGAACCATCATATGACAGTACATAGAGCTGTTTATGAACCATCATATGACAGTAAATAGAGCTGTTTATGAACCATCATATGACAGTACACAGAGCTGTATATGAACCATCATATGACAGTACACAGAGCTGTATATGAACCATCATATGACAGTATACAGAGCTGTATATGACCAATCATATTACAGTACATAGAGCTGTTTATGAACCATCATATTACAGTACACAGAGCTGTATATGAACCATCATATGACAGTACACAGAGCTGTATATGAACCATCATATTACAGTACACAGAGCTGTTTATGAACCATCATATGACAGTACACAGAGCTGTATATGAACCATCATATGACAGTACACAGAGCTGTATATGAACCATCATATTACAGTACACAGAGCTGTATATGAACCATCATATGACAGTAGACAGAGCTGTATATGAACCATCATATTACAGTACATAGAGCTGTTTATGAACCATCATATTACAGTACACAGAGCTGTATATGAACCATCATATGACAGTACACAGAGCTGTATATGAACCATCATATTACAGTACACAGAGCTGTGTATGAACCATCATATGACAGTACATAGAGCTGTTTATGAACCATCATATTACAGTATACAGAGCTGTATATGAACCATCATATTACAGTACATAGAGCTGTTTATGAACCATCATATGACAGTACACAGAGCTGTATATGAACCATCATATGACAGTACACAGAGCTGTATATGAACCATCATATGACAGTACACAGAGCTGTTTATGAACCATCATATGACAGTACACAGAGCTGTTTATGAACCATCATATGACAGTATACAGAGCTGTATATGAACCATCATATTACAGTATACAGAGCTGTATATGAACCATCATATGACAGTATACAGAGCTGTTTATGAACCATCATATGACAGTACATAGAGCTGTTTATGAACCATCATATGACAGTATACAGAGCTGTATATGAACCATCATATTACAGTATACAGAGCTGTTTATGAACCATCATATGACAGTACACAGAGCTGTATATGAACCATCATATTACAGTATACAGAGCTGTATATGAACCATCATATGACAGTACATAGAGCTGTTTATGAACCATCATATTACAGTATACAGAGCTGTATATGAACCATCATATGACAGTACATAGAGCTGTTTATGAACCATCATATGACAATATACAGAGCTGTATATGAACCATCATATGACAGTACATAGAGCTGTTTATGAACCATCATATGACAATATACAGAGCTGTATATGAACCATCATATTACAGTATACAGAGCTGTTTATGAACCATCATATGACAGTACACAGAGCTGTATATGAACCATCATATTACAGTACACAGAGCTGTATATGACCAATCATATGACAGTAGACAGAGCTGTATATGAACCATCATATTACAGTATACAGAGCTGTTTATGAACCATCATATGACAGTACACAGAGCTGTATATGAACCATCATATTACAGTACACAGAGCTGTATATGAACCATCATATTACAGTAGACAGAGCTGTATATGACCAATCATATGACAGTACACAGAGCTGTTTATGAACCATCATATGACAGTACATAGAGCTGTTTATGACCCATCATATTACAGTACACAGAGCTATATATGAACCATCATATGACAGTACATAGAGCTGTTTATGACCCATCATATTACAGTACACAGAGCTGTATATGAACCATCATATTACAGTACACAGAGCTGTATATGAACCATCATATTACAGTACACAGAGCTGTGTATGAACCATCATATGACAGTACATAGAGCTGTTTATGAACCATCATATTACAGTACACAGAGCTGTATATGAACCATCATATGACAGTATACAGAGCTGTATATGAACCATCATATTACAGTAGACAGAGCTGTATATGAACCATCATATTACAGTAGACAGAGCTGAATATGAACCATCATATGACAGTACACAGAGCTGTATATGAACCATCATATTACAGTAGACAGAGCTGAATATGAACCATCATATGACAGTACACAGAGCTGTATATGAACCATCATATTACAGTAGACAGAGCTGTATATGAACCATCATATTACAGTAGACAGAGCTGTATATGAACCATCATATGACAGTACACAGAGCTGTATATGAACCATCATATGACAGTACACAGAGCTGTATATGAACCATCATATGACAGTACACAGAGCTGTATATGAACCATCATATGACAGTACACAGAGCTGTATATGAACCATCATATTACAGTAGACAGAGCTGTATATGAACCATCATATGACAGTACACAGAGCTGTTTATGAACCATCATATTACAGTAGACAGAGCTGTATATGAACCATCATATGACAGTACACAGAGCTGTATATGAACCATCATATTACAGTAGACAGAGCTGTATATGAACCATCATATGACAGTACACAGAGCTGTTTATGAACCATCATATGACAGTACACAGAGCTGTATATGAACCATCATATGACAGTACACAGAGCTGTATATGAACCATCATATTACAGTAGACAGAGCTGTATATGAACCATCATATGACAGTACACAGAGCTGTTTATGAACCATCATATTACAGTAGACAGAGCTGTATATGAACCATCATATGACAGTACACAGAGCTGTATATGAACCATCATATTACAGTAGACAGAGCTGTATATGAACCATCATATGACAGTACACAGAGCTGTATATGAACCATCATATTACAGTAGACAGAGCTGTATATGAACCATCATATTACAGTAGACAGAGCTGTATATGAACCATCATATGACAGTACACAGAGCTGTATATGAACCATCATATTACAGTAGACAGAGCTGTATATGAACCATCATATGACAGTACACAGAGCTGTATATGAACCATCATATGACAGTACACAGAGCTGTTTATGAACCAACATAAGACAGTACACAGAGCTGTATATGAACCAACATAAGAGCTGTATATGAACCATCATATGACAGTACATAGAGCTGTGTATGAACCAACATAAGACAGTACACAGAGCTGTTTATGAACCATCATATGACAGTACACAGAGCTGTATATGAACCATCATATGACAGTACACAGAGCTGTATATGAACCAACATAAGACAGTACACAGAGCTGTATATGAACCATCATATGACAGTACACAGAGCTGTATATGACCCATCATATTACAGTACACAGAGCTGTGTATGAACCAACATAAGACAGTACACAGAGCTGTATATGAACCAACATAAGAGCTGTATATGAACCATCATATGACAGTACATAGAGCTGTACATGAACCAACATAAGACAGTACACAGAGCTGTATATGAACCATCATAAGAGCTGTATATGAACCATCATATGACAGTACATAGAGCTGTGTATGAACCAACATAAGAGCTGTATATGAACCATCATATGACAGTACACAGAGCTGTATATGAACCATCATAAGAGCTGTATATGAACCATCATATGACAGTACACCGAGCTGTATATGAACCATCATATGACAGTACACAGAGCAGTTTATGAACCATCATATGACAGTACACAGAGCTGTTTATGAACCATCATATTACAGTACACAGAGCTGTATATGAACCATCATATGACAGTACATAGAGCTGTTTATGAACCATCATATGACAGTACACAGAGCTGTTTATGAACCAACATATTACAGTACACAGAGCTGTATATGAACCATCATATGACAGTACATAGAGCTGTTTATGAACCATCATATGACAGTAAATAGAGCTGTTTATGAACCATCATATGACAGTACACAGAGCTGTATATGAACCATCATATGACAGTACACAGAGCTGTATATGAACCATCATATTACAGTACATAGAGCTGTTTATGAACCATCATATTACAGTACATAGAGCTGTTTATGAACCATCATATTACAGTACACAGAGCTGTATATGAACCATCATATTAAAGTACACAGAGCTGTATATGAACCATCATATGACAGTAGACAGAGCTGTATATGAACCATCATATTACAGTACATAGAGCTGTTTATGAACCATCATATTACAGTACACAGAGCTGTATATGAACCATCATATGACAGTACACAGAGCTGTATATGAACCATCATATTACAGTACACAGAGCTGTGTATGAACCATCATATGACAGTACATAGAGCTGTTTATGAACCATCATATTACAGTACACAGAGCTGTATATGAACCATCATATGACAGTACACAGAGCTGTATATGAACCATCATATTACAGTACACAGAGCTGTATATGAACCATCATATGACAGTACATAGAGCTGTTTATGAACCATCATATTACAGTATACAGAGCTGTATATGAACCATCATATGACAGTACATAGAGCTGTTTATGAACCATCATATGACAGTACACAGAGCTGTATATGAACCATCATATGACAGTACACAGAGCTGTATATGAACCATCATATGACAGTACACAGAGCTGTTTATGAACCATCATATGACAGTACATAGAGCTGTTTATGAACCATCATATTACAGTACACAGAGCTGTATATGAACCATCATATGACAGTATACAGAGCTGTATATGAACCATCATATTACAGTAGACAGAGCTGTATATGAACCATCATATTACAGTAGACAGAGCTGAATATGAACCATCATATGACAGTACACAGAGCTGTATATGAACCATCATATTACAGTAGACAGAGCTGAATATGAACCATCATATGACAGTACACAGAGCTGTATATGAACCATCATATTACAGTAGACAGAGCTGTATATGAACCATCATATGACAGTACACAGAGCTGTATATGAACCATCATATTACAGTAGACAGAGCTGTATATGAACCATCATATGACAGTACACAGAGCTGTTTATGAACCATCATATGACAGTACACAGAGCTGTATATGAACCATCATATGACAGTACACAGAGCTGTATATGAACCATCATATTACAGTAGACAGAGCTGTATATGAACCATCATATGACAGTACACAGAGCTGTTTATGAACCATCATATTACAGTAGACAGAGCTGTATATGAACCATCATATGACAGTACACAGAGCTGTATATGAACCATCATATTACAGTAGACAGAGCTGTATATGAACCATCATATGACAGTACACAGAGCTGTATATGAACCATCATATTACAGTAGACAGAGCTGTATATGAACCATCATATTACAGTAGACAGAGCTGTATATGAACCATCATATGACAGTACACAGAGCTGTATATGAACCATCATATTACAGTAGACAGAGCTGTATATGAACCATCATATGACAGTACACAGAGCTGTATATGAACCATCATATGACAGTACACAGAGCTGTTTATGAACCAACATAAGACAGTACACAGAGCTGTATATGAACCAACATAAGAGCTGTATATGAACCATCATATGACAGTACATAGAGCTGTGTATGAACCAACATAAGACAGTACACAGAGCTGTTTATGAACCATCATATGACAGTACACAGAGCTGTATATGAACCATCATATGACAGTACACAGAGCTGTTTATGAACCATCATATGACAGTACACAGAGCTGTATATGACCCATCATATTACAGTACACAGAGCTGTGTATGAACCAACATAAGACAGTACACAGAGCTGTATATGAACCAACATAAGAGCTGTATATGAACCATCATATGACAGTACATAGAGCTGTACATGAACCAACATAAGACAGTACACAGAGCTGTATATGAACCATCATAAGAGCTGTATATGAACCATCATATGACAGTACATAGAGCTGTGTATGAACCAACATAAGAGCTGTATATGAACCATCATATGACAGTACACAGAGCTGTATATGAACCATCATAAGAGCTGTATATGAACCATCATATGACAGTACACCGAGCTGTATATGAACCATCATATGACAGTACACAGAGCAGTTTATGAACCATCATATGACAGTACACAGAGCTGTTTATGAACCATCATATTACAGTACACAGAGCTGTATATGAACCAACATATGACAGTACACAGAGCTGTATATGAACCATCATATGACAGTACATAGAGCTGTTTATGAACCATCATATGACAGTAAATAGAGCTGTTTATGAACCATCATATGACAGTACACAGAGCTGTATATGAACCATCATATGACAGTACACAGAGCTGTATATGAACCATCATATTACAGTACATAGAGCTGTTTATGAACCATCATATTACAGTACACAGAGCTGTATATGAACCATCATATTAAAGTACACAGAGCTGTATATGAACCATCATATTACAGTACACAGAGCTGTGTATGAACCATCATATGACAGTACATAGAGCTGTTTATGAACCATCATATTACAGTATACAGAGCTGTATATGAACCATCATATGACAGTACACAGAGCTGTATATGAACCATCATATTACAGTATACAGAGCTGTTTATGAACCATCATATGACAGTATACAGAGCTGTATATGAACCATCATATGACAGTACATAGAGCTGTATATGAACCATCATATTACAGTACACAGAGCTGTTTATGAACCATCATATGACAGTATACAGAGCTGTATATGAACCATCATATTACAGTATACAGAGCTGTATATGAACCATCATATTACAGTATACAGAGCTGTTTATGAACCATCATATGACAGTATACAGAGCTGTTTATGAACCATCATATGACAGTACACAGAGCTGTTTATGAACCATCATATGACAGTATACAGAGCTGTATATGAACCATCATATTACAGTATACAGAGCTGTATATGAACCATCATATGACAGTATACAGAGCTGTTTATGAACCATCATATGACAGTATACAGAGCTGTTTATGAACCATCATATGACAGTACATAGAGCTGATTATGAACCATCATATGACAGTATACAGAGCTGTATATGAACCATCATATGACAGTACACAGAGCTGTATATGAACCATCATATGACAGTACATAGAGCTGTTTATGAACCATCATATGACAGTATACAGAGCTGTTTATGAACCATCATATGACAGTACATAGAGCTGTTTATGAACCATCATATGACAGTATACAGAGCTGTTTATGAACCATCATATGACAGTATACAGAGCTGTATATGAACCATCATATTACAGTATACAGAGCTGTTTATGAACCATCATATGACAGTACACAGAGCTGTATATGAACCATCATATGACAGTATACAGAGCTGTATATGAACCATCATATTACAGTACATAGAGCTGTTTATGAACCATCATATGACAGTACACAGAGCTGTATATGAACCATCATATGACAGTACACAGAGCTGTATATGAACCATCATATTACAGTACACAGAGCTGTTTATGAACCATCATATGACAGTACACAGAGCTGTTTATGAACCATCATATGACAGTACACAGAGCTGTTTATGAACCATCATATGACAGTATACAGAGCTGTATATGAACCATCATATTACAGTATACAGAGCTGTTTATGAACCATCATATGACAGTATACAGAGCTGTTTATGAACCATCATATGACAGTATACAGAGCTGTATATGAACCATCATATTACAGTAGACAGAGCTGTTTATGAACCATCATATGACAGTACACAGAGCTGTTTATGAACCATCATATGACAGTACACAGAGCTGTTTATGAACCATCATATGACAGTATACAGAGCTGTATATGAACCATCATATTACAGTATACAGAGCTGTTTATGAACCATCATATGACAGTATACAGAGCTGTTTATGAACCATCATATGACAGTATACAGAGCTGTATATGAACCATCATATGACAGTACACAGAGCTGTATATGAACCATCATATTACAGTACACAGAGCTGTTTATGAACCAACATAAGACAGTACACAGAGCTGTATATGAACCAACATAAGAGCTGTATATGAACCATCATATGACAGTACATAGAGCTGTGTATGAACCATCATAAGACAGTACACAGAGCTGTATATGAACCATCATATGACAGTACACAGAGCTGTATATGAACCATCATATGACAGTACACAGAGCTGTTTATGAACCATCATATGACAGTACACAGAGCTGTATATGACCCATCATATTACAGTACACAGAGCTGTGTATGAACCAACATAAGACAGTACACAGAGCTGTATATGAACCAACATAAGAGCTGTATATGAACCATCATATGACAGTACATAGAGCTGTACATGAACCAACATAAGACAGTACACAGAGCTGTATATGAACCATCATAAGAGCTGTATATGAACCATCATATGACAGTACATAGAGCTGTGTATGAACCAACATAAGAGCTGTATATGAACCATCATATGACAGTACACAGAGCTGTATATGAACCATCATAAGAGCTGTATATGAACCATCATATGACAGTACACCGAGCTGTATATGAACCATCATATGACAGTACACAGAGCAGTTTATGAACCATCATATGACAGTACACAGAGCTGTTTATGAACCATCATATTACAGTACACAGAGCTGTATATGAACCAACATATGACAGTACACAGAGCTGTATATGAACCATCATATGACAGTACATAGAGCTGTTTATGAACCATCATATGACAGTAAATAGAGCTGTTTATGAACCATCATATGACAGTACACAGAGCTGTATATGAACCATCATATGACAGTACATAGAGCTGTTTATGAACCATCATATGACAGTAAATAGAGCTGTTTATGAACCATCATATGACAGTACACAGAGCTGTATATGAACCATCATATGACAGTACACAGAGCTGTATATGAACCATCATATTAAAGTACACAGAGCTGTATATGAACCATCATATTACAGTACACAGAGCTGTGTATGAACCATCATATGACAGTACATAGAGCTGTTTATGAACCATCATATTACAGTATACAGAGCTGTATATGAACCATCATATGACAGTACACAGAGCTGTATATGAACCATCATATTACAGTACACAGAGCTGTATATGAACCATCATATGACAGTATACAGAGCTGTTTATGAACCATCATATTACAGTATACAGAGCTGTTTATGAACCATCATATGACAGTATACAGAGCTGTATATGAACCATCATATTACAGTATACAGAGCTGTTTATGAACCATCATATGACAGTACACAGAGCTGTTTATGAACCATCATATGACAGTATACAGAGCTGTATATGAACCATCATATTACAGTATACAGAGCTGTATATGAACCATCATATGACAGTATACAGAGCTGTTTATGAACCATCATATGACAGTATACAGAGCTGTTTATGAACCATCATATGACAGTACATAGAGCTGATTATGAACCATCATATGACAGTATACAGAGCTGTATATGAACCATCATATGACAGTACATAGAGCTGATTATGAACCATCATATTACAGTATACAGAGCTGTATATGAACCATCATATGACAGTATACAGAGCTGTTTATGAACCATCATATGACAGTATACAGAGCTGTTTATGAACCATCATATGACAGTACATAGAGCTGATTATGAACCATCATATGACAGTACACAGAGCTGTTTATGAACCATCATATGACAGTATACAGAGCTGTTTATGAACCATCATATGACAGTACATAGAGCTGTTTATGAACCATCATATGACAGTATACAGAGCTGTATATGAACCATCATATTACAGTATACAGAGCTGTTTATGAACCATCATATGACAGTACACAGAGCTGTATATGAACCATCATATGACAGTATACAGAGCTGTATATGAACCATCATATTACAGTACATAGAGCTGTTTATGAACCATCATATGACAGTACACAGAGCTGTATATGAACCATCATATGACAGTACACAGAGCTGTATATGAACCATCATATTACAGTACACAGAGCTGTTTATGAACCATCATATGACAGTACACAGAGCTGTTTATGAACCATCATATGACAGTACACAGAGCTGTTTATGAACCATCATATGACAGTATACAGAGCTGTATATGAACCATCATATTACAGTACATAGAGCTGTTTATGAACCATCATATGACAGTATACAGAGCTGTTTATGAACCATCATATGACAGTATACAGAGCTGTATATGAACCATCATATGACAGTATACAGAGCTGTATATGAACCATCATATGACAGTACACAGAGCTGTTTATGAACCATCATATGACAGTACACAGAGCTGTTTATGAACCATCATATGACAGTATACAGAGCTGTATATGAACCATCATATGACAGTACACAGAGCTGTATATGAACCATCATATGACAGTACATAGAGCTGTTTATGAACCATCATGTGACAGTACACAGAGCTGTATATGAACCATCATAAGAGCTGTATATGAACCATCATATGACAGTACACAGAGCTGTTTATGAACCATCATATGACAGTACACAGAGCTTTAAATGAACCATCATATGACAGTACACAGAGCTGTATATGAACCATCATATGACAGTACACAGAGCTGTATATGAACCATCATATGACAGTACACAGAGCTGTTTATGAACCATCATATGACAGTACACAGAGCTGTATATGAACCATCATATTACAGTAGACAGAGCTGTATATGAACCAACATAAGACAGTACACAGAGCTGTATATGAACCATCATATGACAGTACACAGAGCTGTATATGAACCATCACATGACAGTACACAGAGCTGTATATGAACCATCATATGACAGTACACAGAGCTGTATATGAACCATCACATGACAGTACACAGAGCTGTATATGAACCATCATATGACAGTACACAGAGCTGTATATGAACCATCATATGACAGTACATAGAGCTATATATGAACCATCATATGACAGTACACAGAGCTGTTTATGAACCATCATATGACAGTACACAGAGCTGTATATGAACCATCATATGACAGTACATAGAGCTGTTTATGAACCATCATATGACAGTACACAGAGCTGTATATGAACCATCATATTACAGTACATAGAGCTGTTTATGAACCATCATATTACAGTACACAGAGCTGTATATGAACCATCATATTACAGTACACAGAGCTGTATATGAACCATCATATTACAGTACACAGAGCTGTGTATGAACCATCATATGACAGTACATAGAGCTGTTTATGAACCATCATATGACAGTATACAGAGCTGTATATGAACCATCATATGACAGTATACAGAGCTGTATATGAACCATCATATTACAGTACATAGAGCTGTTTATGAACCATCATATGACAGTACACAGAGCTGTATATGAACCATCATATTACAGTACATAGAGCTGTTTATGAACCATCATACTACAGTACACAGAGCTGTATATGAACCATCATATGACAGTACACAGAGCTGTATATGAACCATCATATGACAGTACACAGAGCTGTTTATGAACCATCATAGGACAGTACACAGAGCTGTTTATGAACCATCATATGACAGTATACAGAGCTGTATATGAACCATCATATTACAGTATACAGAGCTGTTTATGAACCATCATATGACAGTATACAGAGCTGTTTATGAACCATCATATGACAGTATACAGAGCTGTATATGAACCATCATATGACAGTATACAGAGCTGTATATGAACCATCATATGACAGTACACAGAGCTGTTTATGAACCATCATATGACAGTACACAGAGCTGTATATGAACCAACATATGACAGTACACAGAGCTGTATATGAACCATCATATGACAGTACACCGAGCTGTATATGAACCATCATAAGAGCTGTATATGAACCATCATATGACAGTACACCGAGCTGTATATGAACCAACATATGACAGTACACAGAGCTGTATATGAACCATCATATGACAGTACACCGAGCTGTATATGAACCATCATAAGAGCTGTATATGAACCATCATATGACAGTACACAGAGCTGTATATGAACCATCATATGACAGTACACAGAGCTGTATATGAACCATCATATGACAGTAAATAGAGCTATATATGAACCATCATATGACAGTACACAGAGCTGTTTATGAACCATCATATGACAGTACACAGAGCTGTATATGAACCATCATATGACAGTACATAGAGCTGTTTATGAACCATCATATGACAGTAAATAGAGCTGTTTATGAACCATCATATGACAGTACAGAGCTATATATGCACCATCATATGACAGTACACCGAGCTGTATATGAACCATCATATGACAGTACACAGAGCTGTATATGAACCATCATATGACAGTACACAGAGCTGTATATGAACCATCATATGACAGTAAATAGAGCTATATATGAACCATCATATGACAGTACAAAGAGCTGTTTATGAACCATCATATGACAGTACACAGAGCTGTATATGAACCATCATATGACAGTACACAGAGCTGTATATGAACCATCATATGACAGTACATAGAGCTGTTTATGAACCATCATATGACAGTACACAGAGCTGTATATGAACCATCATATTACAGTACACAGAGCTGTATATGAACCATCATAAGAGCTGTATATGAACCATCATATGACAGTACACAGAGCTGTATATGAACCATCATATGACAGTACACAGAGCTGTTTATGAACCATCATATGACAGTACACAGAGCTGTATATGAACCATCATATTACAGTACACAGAGCTGTATATGAACCATCATAAGAGCTGTATATGAACCATCATATGACAGTACACAGAGCTGTATATGAACCATCATATGACAGTACACAGAGCTGTTTATGAACCATCATATGACAGTACACAGAGCTGTATATGAACCATCATATGACAGTACACCGAGCTGTATATGAACCATCATAAGAGCTGTATATGAACCATCATATGACAGTACACCGAGCTGTATATGAACCAACATATGACAGTACACAGAGCTGTATATGAACCAACATATGACAGTACACAGAGCTGTTTATGAACCATCATATGACAGTACACAGAGCTGTATATGAACCATCATATGACAGTACATAGAGCTGTTTATGAACCATCATATGACAGTAAATAGAGCTGTTTATGAACCATCATATGACAGTACACAGAGCTGTATATGAACCATCATATGACAGTACACAGAGCTGTATATGAACCATCATATTACAGTACACAGAGCTGTTTATGAACCATCATATGACAGTACACAGAGCTGTATATGAACCATCATATGACAGTATACAGAGCTGTATATGAACCATCATATGACAGTATACAGAGCTGTATATGAACCATCATATTACAGTACATAGAGCTGTATATGAACCATCATATGACAGTACACAGAGCTGTTTATGAACCATCATATGACAGTACACAGAGCTGTTTATGAACCATCATATGACAGTATACAGAGCTGTATATGAACCATCATATTACAGTATACAGAGCTGTTTATGAACCATCATATGACAGTATACAGAGCTGTTTATGAACCATCATATGACAGTATACAGAGCTGTATATGAACCATCATATTACAGTATACAGAGCTGTATATGAACCATCATATGACAGTATACAGAGCTGTTTATGAACCATCATATGACAGTATACAGAGCTGTTTATGAACCATCATATGACAGTATACAGAGCTGTATATGAACCATCATATTACAGTATACAGAGCTGTTTATGAACCATCATATGACAGTACACAGAGCTGTTTATGAACCATCATATGACAGTATACAGAGCTGTATATGAACCATCATATTACAGTATACAGAGCTGTATATGAACCATCATATGACAGTATACAGAGCTGTTTATGAACCATCATATGACAGTATACAGAGCTGTATATGAACCATCATATGACAGTATACAGAGCTGTTTATGAACCATCATATGACAATATACAGAGCTGTATATGAACCATCATATGACAGTACACAGAGCTGTTTATGAACCATCATATGACAGTATACAGAGCTGTATATGAACCATCATATGACAGTATACAGAGCTGTTTATGAACCATCATATGACAGTACATAGAGCTGTTTATGAACCATCATATGACAGTATACAGAGCTGTTTATGAACCATCATATTACAGTATACAGAGCTGTATATGAACCATCATATGACAGTATACAGAGCTGTTTATGAACCATCATATGACAGTATACAGAGCTGTATATGAACCATCATATGACAGTATACAGAGCTGTTTATGAACCATCATATGACAGTACATAGAGCTGTTTATGAACCATCATATGACAGTATACAGAGCTGTATATGAACCATCATATTACAGTATACAGAGCTGTATATGAACCATCATATGACAGTACATAGAGCTGTTTATGAACCATCATATTACAGTATACAGAGCTGTATATGAACCATCATATGACAGTACACAGAGCTGTTTATGAACCATCATATGACAGTATACAGAGCTGTATATGAACCATCATATGACAGTATACAGAGCTGTATATGAACCATCATATGACAGTATACAGAGCTGTATATGAACCATCATATTACAGTATACAGAGCTGTATATGAACCATCATATGACAGTATACAGAGCTGTATATGAACCATCATATGACAGTATACAGAGCTGTATATGAACCATCATATGACAGTACATAGAGCTGTTTATGAACCATCATATGACAGTATACAGAGCTGTATATGAACCATCATATTACAGTATACAGAGCTGTTTATGAACCATCATATGACAGTACACAGAGCTGTATATGAACCATCATATTACAGTATACAGAGCTGTATATGAACCATCATATGACAGTACATAGAGCTGTTTATGAACCATCATATTACAGTATACAGAGCTGTATATGAACCATCATATGACAGTACATAGAGCTGTTTATGAACCATCATATGACAATATACAGAGCTGTATATGAACCATCATATGACAGTACATAGAGCTGTTTATGAACCATCATATTACAGTATACAGAGCTGTATATGAACCATCATATGAAGGTACACAGAGCTGTTTATGAACCATCATATGACAGTACACAGAGCTGTATATGAACCATCATATGACAGTACACAGAGCTATATATGAACCATCATATGACAGTACATAGAGCTGTTTATGACCCATCATATTACAGTACACAGAGCTGTATATGAACCATCATATTACAGTACACAGAGCTGTATATGAACCATCATATTACAGTACACAGAGCTGTGTATGAACCATCATATGACAGTACATAGAGCTGTTTATGAACCATCATATTACAGTACACAGAGCTGTATATGAACCATCATATGACAGTATACAGAGCTGTATATGAACCATCATATTACAGTACACAGAGCTGTTTATGAACCATCATATGACAGTACACAGAGCTGTATATGAACCATCATATTACAGTACATAGAGCTGTTTATGAACCATCATACTACAGTACACAGAGCTGTATATGAACCATCAAATGACAGTACACAGAGCTGTATATGAACCATCATATTACAGTACACAGAGCTGTTTATGAACCATCATATGACAGTACACAGAGCTGTTTATGAACCATCATATGACAGTACACAGAGCTGTTTATGAACCATCATATGACAGTATACAGAGCTGTTTATGAACCATCATATGACAGTATACAGAGCTGTTTATGAACCATCATATGACAGTACATAGAGCTGTTTATGAACCATCATATGACAATATACAGAGCTGTATATGAACCATCATATGACAGTACACAGAGCTGTATATGAACCATCATATGACAGTACACAGAGCTGTGTATGAACCATCATATGACAGTACACAGAGCTGTATATGAACCATCATATTACAGTAGACAGAGCTGTATATGAACCATCATATGACAGTACACAGAGCTGTTTATGAACCATCATATTACAGTACACAGAGCTGTTTATGAACCATCATATGACAGTATACAGAGCTGTATATGACCAATCATATTACAGTACATAGAGCTGTTTATGAACCATCATATTACAGTACACAGAGCTGTATATGAACCATCATATGACAGTAGACAGAGCTGTATATGAACCATCATATTACAGTACATAGAGCTGTTTATGAACCATCATATTACAGTACACAGAGCTGTTTATGAACCATCATATGACAGTAGACAGAGCTGTATATGAACCATCATATTACAGTACATAGAGCTGTTTATGAACCATCATATTACAGTACACAGAGCTGTATATGAACCATCATATGACAGTACACAGAGCTGTATATGAACCATCATATTACAGTACACAGAGCTGTGTATGAACCATCATATGACAGTACATAGAGCTGTTTATGAACCATCATATTACAGTATACAGAGCTGTATATGAACCATCATATGACAGTATACAGAGCTGTATATGAACCATCATATTACAGTACATAGAGCTGTATATGAACCATCATATGACAGTACACAGAGCTGTATATGAACCATCATATGACAGTACACAGAGCTGTTTATGAACCATCATATGACAGTACATAGAGCTGTTTATGAACCATCATATGACAGTATACAGAGCTGTATATGAACCATCATATGACAGTATACAGAGCTGTTTATGAACCATCATATGACAGTACACAGAGCTGTTTATGAACCATCATATGACAGTATACAGAGCTGTTTATGAACCATCATATGACAGTACATAGAGCTGTTTATGAACCATCATATGACAGTATACAGAGCTGTATATGAACCATCATATTACAGTATACAGAGCTGTTTATGAACCATCATATGACAGTACACAGAGCTGTATATGAACCATCATATTACAGTACATAGAGCTGTTTATGAACCATCATATTACAGTATACAGAGCTGTATATGAACCATCATATGACAGTACATAGAGCTGTTTATGAACCATCATATTACAGTATACAGAGCTGTATATGAACCATCATATGACAATATACAGAGCTGTATATGAACCATCATATGACAGTACATAGAGCTGTTTATGAACCATCATATTACAGTATACAGAGCTGTATATGAACCATCATATGAAGGTACACAGAGCTGTTTATGAACCATCATATGACAGTACACAGAGCTATATATGAACCATCATATGACAGTACATAGAGCTGTTTATGACCCATCATATTACAGTACACAGAGCTGTATATGAACCATCATATTACAGTACACAGAGCTGTATATGAACCATCATATTACAGTACACAGAGCTGTGTATGAACCATCATATGACAGTACATAGAGCTGTTTATGAACCATCATATTACAGTACACAGAGCTGTATATGAACCATCATATGACAGTATACAGAGCTGTATATGAACCATCATATTACAGTACACAGAGCTGTTTATGAACCATCATATGACAGTACACAGAGCTGTATATGAACCATCATATTACAGTACATAGAGCTGTTTATGAACCATCATACTACAGTACACAGAGCTGTATATGAACCATCAAATGACAGTACACAGAGCTGTATATGAACCATCATATTACAGTACACAGAGCTGTTTATGAACCATCATATGACAGTATACAGAGCTGTTTATGAACCATCATATGACAGTATACAGAGCTGTATATGAACCATCATATGACAGTACACAGAGCTGTTTATGAACCATCATATGACAGTACACAGAGCTGTTTATGAACCATCATATGACAGTATACAGAGCTGTTTATGAACCATCATATGACAGTATACAGAGCTGTTTATGAACCATCATATGACAGTACACAGAGCTGTTTATGAACCATCATATGACAGTACACAGAGCTGTTTATGAACCATCATATTACAGTACACAGAGCTGTTTATGAACCATCATATGACAGTACACAGAGCTGTTTATGAACCATCATATGACAGTACACAGAGCTGTTTATGAACCATCATATTACAGTACACAGAGCTGTATATGACCCATCATATGACAGTACACAGAGTTGTATATGAACCATCATATGACAGTACACAGAGCTATATATGAACCATCATATGACAGTACATAGAGCTGTTTATGACCCATCATATTACAGTATACAGAGCTGTATATGAACCATCATATGACAGTACATAGAGCTGTTTATGAACCATCATATGACAGTACATAGAGCTGTTTATGAACCATCATATGACAATATACAGAGCTGTATATGAACCATCATATGACAGTACACAGAGCTGTTTATGAACCATCATATGACAGTACACAGAGCTGTTTATGAACCATCATATTACAGTAGACAGAGCTGTATATGAACCATCATATGACAGTACACAGAGCTGTTTATGAACCATCATATGACAGTATACAGAGCTGTATATGACCAATCATATTACAGTACATAGAGCTGTTTATGAACCATCATATTACAGTACACAGAGCTGTATATGAACCATCATATGACAGTAGACAGAGCTGTATATGAACCATCATATTACAGTACATAGAGCTGTTTATGAACCATCATATTACAGTACACAGAGCTGTTTATGAACCATCATATGACAGTAGACAGAGCTGTATATGAACCATCATATTACAGTACATAGAGCTGTTTATGAACCATCATATTACAGTACACAGAGCTGTATATGAACCATCATATGACAGTACACAGAGCTGTATATGAACCATCATATTACAGTACACAGAGCTGTGTATGAACCATCATATGACAGTACATAGAGCTGTTTATGAACCATCATATTACAGTATACAGAGCTGTATATGAACCATCATATGACAGTATACAGAGCTGTATATGAACCATCATATTACAGTACATAGAGCTGTATATGAACCATCATATGACAGTACACAGAGCTGTATATGAACCATCATATGACAGTACACAGAGCTGTTTATGAACCATCATATGACAGTACATAGAGCTGTTTATGAACCATCATATGACAGTATACAGAGCTGTATATGAACCATCATATGACAGTATACAGAGCTGTTTATGAACCATCATATGACAGTACATAGAGCTGTTTATGAACCATCATATGACAGTATACAGAGCTGTATATGAACCATCATATTACAGTATACAAAGCTGTATATGAACCATCATATGACAGTACACAGAGCTGTATATGAACCATCATATTACAGTATACAAAGCTGTTTATGAACCATCATATGACAGTATACAGAGCTGTATATGAACCATCATATTACAGTATACAGAGCTGTATATGAACCATCATATGACAGTATACAGAGCTGTTTATGAACCATCATATGACAGTATACAGAGCTGTATATGAACCATCATATGACAGTATACAGAGCTGTATATGAACCATCATATGACAGTATACAGAGCTGTTTATGAACCATCATATGACAGTATACAGAGCTGTTTATGAACCATCATATGACAGTACATAGAGCTGTTTATGAACCATCATATGACAGTATACAGAGCTGTATATGAACCATCATATTACAGTATACAGAGCTGTATATGAACCATCATATGACAGTATACAGAGCTGTTTATGAACCATCATATGACAGTATACAGAGCTGTATATGAACCATCATATGACAGTATACAGAGCTGTATATGAACCATCATATGACAGTATACAGAGCTGTTTATGAACCATCATATGACAGTATACAGAGCTGTTTATGAACCATCATATGACAGTACATAGAGCTGTTTATGAACCATCATATGACAGTATACAGAGCTGTATATGAACCATCATATTACAGTATACAGAGCTGTATATGAACCATCATATGACAGTATACAGAGCTGTATATGAACCATCATATGACAGTATACAGAGCTGTATATGAACCATCATATGACAGTATACAGAGCTGTTTATGAACCATCATATGACAGTATACAGAGCTGTTTATGAACCATCATATGACAGTACATAGAGCTGTTTATGAACCATCATATGACAGTATACAGAGCTGTATATGAACCATCATATTACAGTATACAGAGCTGTTTATGAACCATCATATGACAGTACACAGAGCTGTATATGAACCATCATATTACAGTATACAGAGCTGTATATGAACCATCATATGACAGTACATAGAGCTGTTTATGAACCATCATATTACAGTATACAGAGCTGTATATGAACCATCATATGACAGTACATAGAGCTGTTTATGAACCATCATATGACAATATACAGAGCTGTATATGAACCATCATATGACAGTACATAGAGCTGTTTATGAACCATCATATTACAGTATACAGAGCTGTATATGAACCATCATATGAAGGTACACAGAGCTGTTTATGAACCATCATATGACAGTACACAGAGCTGTATATGAACCATCATATGACAGTACACAGAGCTATATATGAACCATCATATGACAGTACATAGAGCTGTATATGAACCATCATATTACAGTACACAGAGCTGTGTATGAACCATCATATGACAGTACATAGAGCTGTTTATGAACCATCATATTACAGTACACAGAGCTGTATATGAACCATCATATGACAGTATACAGAGCTGTTTATGAACCATCATATTACAGTATACAGAGCTGTTTATGAACCATCATATGACAGTATACAGAGCTGTTTATGAACCATCATATGACAGTATACAGAGCTGTATATGAACCATCATATGACAGTATACAGAGCTGTTTATGAACCATCATATGACAGTATACAGAGCTGTTTATGAACCATCATATGACAGTACACAGAGCTGTTTATGAACCATCATATGACAGTACACAGAGCTGTTTATGAACCATCATATTACAGTACACAGAGCTGTATATGACCCATCATATGACAGTACACAGAGCTGTATATGACCCATCATATTACAGTACACAGAGCTGTATATGAACCATCATATGACAGTACACAGAGCTATATATGAACCATCATATGACAGTACATAGAGCTGTTTATGACCCATCATATTACAGTATACAGAGCTGTATATGAACCATCATATGACAGTACACAGAGCTGTATATGAACCATCATATTACAGTAGACAGAGCTGTTTATGAACCATCAAATGACAGTACACAGAGCTGTATATGAACCATCATAAGAGCTGTATATGAACCAACATAAGACAGTACACAGAGCTGTATATGAACCATCATAAGAGCTGTATATGAACCATCATATGACAGTACACAGAGCTGTTTATGAACCATCATATGACAGTACATAGAGCTGTTTATGAACCATCATATTACAGTATACAGAGCTGTATATGAACCATCATATTACAGTATACAGAGCTGTATATGAACCATCATATGACAGTACACAGAGCTGTATATGAACCATCATATTACAGTACATAGAGCTGTTTATGAACCATCATATGACAGTATACAGAGCTGTATATGAACCATCATATGACAGTACACAGAGCTGTATATGAACCATCATATGACAGTACACAGAGCTGTTTATGAACCATCATATGACAGTACACAGAGCTGTTTATGAACCATCATATTACAGTATACAGAGCTGTTTATGAACCATCATATTACAGTACACAGAGCTGTATATGAACCATCATATGACAGTACACAGAGCTGTATATGAACCATCATATTACAGTAGACAGAGCTGTATATGAACCATCATATGACAGTACACAGAGCTGTTTATGAACCATCATAAGACAGTACACAGAGCTGTATATGAACCATCATATGACAGTACACAGAGCTGTTTATGAACCATCATATGACAGTACACAGAGCTGTTTATGAACCATCATATTACAGTATACAGAGCTGTATATGAACCATCATATTACAGTATACAGAGCTGTATATGAACCATCATAAGAGCTGTATATGAACCAACATAAGACAGTACACAGAGCTGTATATGAACCATCATAAGAGCTGTATATGAACCATCATATGACACTACACAGAGCTGTATATGAACCATCATATTACAGTATACAGAGCTGTATATGAACCATCATATGACAGTATACAGAGCTGTATATGAACCATCATATTACAGTACATAGAGCTGTTTATGAACCATCATATGACAGTACACAGAGCTGTATATGAACCATCATATTACAGTACATAGAGCTGTTTATGAACCATCATACTACAGTACACAGAGCTGTATATGAACCATCATATGACAGTACACAGAGCTGTATATGAACCATCATATGACAGTACACAGAGCTGTTTATGAACCATCATATGACAGTACATAGAGATGTATATGAACCATCATATTACAGTACATAGAGCTGTTTATGAACCATCATATGACAGTATACAGAGCTGTATATGAACCATCATATTACAGTATACAGAGCTGTATATGAACCATCATATGACAGTACATAGAGCTGTTTATGAACCATCATATTACAGTATACAGAGCTGTATATGAACCATCATATGACAGTACATAGAGTTGTTTATGAACCATCATATGACAATATACAGAGCTGTATATGAACCATCATATGACAGTACATAGAGCTGTTTATGAACCATCATATGACAATATACAGAGCTGTATATGAACCATCATATTACAGTATACAGAGCTGTTTATGAACCATCATATGACAGTACACAGAGCTGTATATGAACCATCATATTACAGTACACAGAGCTGTATATGAACCAACATATGACAGTACACAGAGCTGTTTATGAACCATCATATGACAGTACACAGAGCTGTGTATGAACCAACATAAGACAGTACACAGAGCTGTATATGAACCATCATAAGAGCTGTATATGAACCATCATATGACAGTACACAGAGCTGTTTATGAACCATCATATGACAGTACACAGAGCTGTTTATGAACCATCATATTACAGTAGACAGAGCTGTATATGAACCATCATATGACAGTACACAGAGCTGTATATGAACCATCATATTACAGTAGACAGAGCTGTATATGAACCATCATATGACAGTACACAGAGCTGTATATGAACCATCATATTACAGTAGACAGAGCTGTATATGAACCATCATATGACAGTACACAGAGCTGTATATGAACCATCATATGACAGTACATAGAGCTGTTTATGAACCATCATATGACAATATACAGAGCTGTATATGAACCATCATATTACAGTATACAGAGCTGTTTATGAACCATCATATGACAGTACACAGAGCTGTATATGAACCATCATATTACAGTACACAGAGCTGTATATGAACCAACATATGACAGTACACAGAGCTGTTTATGAACCATCATATGACAGTACACAGAGCTGTGTATGAACCAACATAAGACAGTACACAGAGCTGTATATGAACCATCATAAGAGCTGTATATGAACCATCATATGACAGTACACAGAGCTGTATATGAACCATCATATTACAGTAGACAGAGCTGTATATGAACCATCATATGACAGTACACAGAGCTGTATATGAACCATCATATTACAGTAGACAGAGCTGTATATGAACCATCATATGACAGTACACAGAGCTGTTTATGAACCATCATATTACAGTAGACAGAGCTGTATATGAACCATCATATGACAGTACACAGAGCTGTATATGAACCATCATATTACAGTAGACAGAGCTGTATATGAACCATCATATGACAGTACACAGAGCTGTATATGAACCATCATATTACAGTAGACAGAGCTGTATATGAACCATCATATGACAGTACACAGAGCTGTTTATGAACCATCATATTACAGTAGACAGAGCTGTATATGAACCATCATATGACAGTACACAGAGCTGTATATGAACCATCATATTACAGTATACAGAGCTGTTTATGAACCATCATATGACAGTACACAGAGCTGTATATGAACCATCATATTACAGTATACAGAGCTGTATATGAACCATCATATGACAGTACATATAGCTGTTTATGAACCATCATATTACAGTATACAGAGCTGTATATGAACCATCATATGACAGTACATAGAGCTGTTTATGAACCATCATATGACAATATACAGAGCTGTATATGAACCATCATATGACAGTACATAGAGCTGTTTATGAACCATCATATTACAGTATACAGAGCTGTATATGAACCATCATATGAAGGTACACAGAGCTGTTTATGAACCATCATATGACAGTACACAGAGCTATATATGAACCATCATATGACAGTACATAGAGCTGTTTATGACCCATCATATGACAGTATACAGAGCTGTATATGAACCATCATATTACAGTACACAGAGCTGTATATGAACCATCATATGACAGTACATAGAGCTGTTTATGACCCATCATATGACAGTATACAGAGCTGTATATGAACCATCATATTACAGTACACAGAGCTATATATGAACCATCATATGACAGTACATAGAGCTGTTTATGACCCATCATATGACAGTATACAGAGCTGTATATGAACCATCATATTACAGTACACAGAGCTGTGTATGAACCATCATATGACAGTACACAGAGCTGTATATGAACCATCATATGACAGTATACAGAGCTGTATATGAACCATCATATTACAGTACACAGAGCTGTATATGAACCATCATATGACAGTATACAGAGCTGTATATGAACCATCATATTACAGTACACAGAGCTGTTTATGAACCATCATATGACAGTACACAGAGCTGTATATGAACCATCATATTACAGTACATAGAGCTGTTTATGAACCATCATACTACAGTACACAGAGCTGTATATGAACCATCAAATGACAGTACACAGAGCTGTATATGAACCATCATATGACAGTACACAGAGCTGTATATGAACCATCATATTACAGTACACAGAGCTGTATATGAACCATCATATTACAGTATACAGAGCTGTATATGAACCATCATATGACAGTACACAGAGCTGTTTATGAACCATCATATGACAGTACACAGAGCTGTTTATGAACCATCATATGACAGTACACAGAGCTGTTTATGAACCATCATATGACAGTATACAGAGCTGTATATGAACCATCATATTACAGTATACAGAGCTGTTTATGAACCATCATATGACAGTATACAGAGCTGTTTATGAACCATCATATGACAGTATACAGAGCTGTATATGAACCATCATATGACAGTATACAGAGCTGTATATGAACCATCATATGACAGTATACAGAGCTGTTTATGAACCATCATATGACAGTACACAGAGCTGTTTATGAACCATCATATGACAGTACACAGAGCTGTTTATGAACCATCATATTACAGTACACAGAGTTGTATATGAACCATCATATGACAGTACACAGAGCTATATATGAACCATCATATGACAGTACATAGAGCTGTTTATGAACCATCATATGACAGTACATAGAGCTGTTTATGAACCATCATATGACAGTACATAGAGCTGTTTATGAACCATCATATGACAATATACAGAGCTGTATATGAACCATCATATGACAGTACACAGAGCTGTATATGAACCATCATATTACATTACACAGAGCTGTATATGA
This sequence comes from Squalius cephalus, assembly GCF_949319135.1. Taxonomy (NCBI): domain Eukaryota; kingdom Metazoa; phylum Chordata; class Actinopteri; order Cypriniformes; family Leuciscidae; genus Squalius; species Squalius cephalus. The sequence continues at coordinate 64,049,335 of NC_137122.1, read as the reverse complement.
ACCAACATATGACAGTTCACAGAGCTGTTTATGAACCATCATATGACAATATACAGAGCTGTATATGAACCATCATATTACAGTATACAGAGCTGTATATGAACCATCATATGACAGTACACAGAGCTGTATATGAACCATCATATGACAGTACACAGAGCTTTGTATGAACCATCATATGACAGTACACAGAGCTGTATATGAACCATCATATGACAGTACACAGAGCTGTATATGAACCATCATATTACAGTAGACAGAGCTGTATATGAACCATCATATTACAGTACATAGAGCTGTATATGAACCATCATATTACAGTAGACAGAGCTGTATATGAACCATCATATGACAGTACACAGAGCTGTTTATGAACCATCATATGACAGTACACAGAGCTGTTTATGAACCATCATATTACAGTAGACAGAGCTGTATATGAACCATCATATGACAGTACACAGAGCTGTATATGAACCATCATATTACAGTAGACAGAGCTGTTTATGAACCATCATATGACAGTATACAGAGCTGTATATGACCAATCATATTACAGTACATAGAGCTGTTTATGAACCATCATATTACAGTACACAGAGCTGTATATGAACCATCATATGACAGTACACAGAGCTGTATATGAACCATCATATTACAGTACACAGAGCTGTTTATGAACCATCATATGACAGTACACAGAGCTGTATATGAACCATCATATGACAGTACACAGAGCTGTATATGAACCATCATATTACAGTACATAGAGCTGTTTATGAACCATCATATTACAGTACACAGAGCTGTATATGAACCATCATATGACAGTAGACAGAGCTGTATATGAACCATCATATTACAGTACATAGAGCTGTTTATGAACCATCATATTACAGTACACAGAGCTGTATATGAACCATCATATGACAGTACATAGAGCTGTTTATGAACCATCATATTACAGTATACAGAGCTGTATATGAACCATCATATGAAGGTACACAGAGCTGTTTATGAACCATCATATGACAGTACACAGAGCTGTATATGAACCATCATATGACAGTACACAGAGCTATATATGAACCATCATATGACAGTACATAGAGCTGTTTATGAACCATCATATGACAATATACAGAGCTGTATATGAACCATCATATGACAGTACATAGAGCTGTTTATGAACCATCATATTACAGTATACAGAGCTGTATATGAACCATCATATGAAGGTACACAGAGCTGTTTATGAACCATCATATGACAGTACACAGAGCTGTATATGAACCATCATATGACAGTACATAGAGCTGTTTATGACCCATCATATTACAGTACACAGAGCTGTATATGAACCATCATATTACAGTACACAGAGCTGTATATGAACCATCATATTACAGTACACAGAGCTGTATATGAACCATCATATTACAGTACACAGAGCTGTTTATGAACCATCATATTACAGTACACAGAGCTGTATATGAACCATCATATGACAGTACACAGAGCTGTATATGAACCATCATATTACAGTACACAGAGCTGTTTATGAACCATCATATTACAGTACACAGAGCTGTTTATGAACCATCATACTACAGTACACAGAGCTGTATATGAACCATCAAATGACAGTACACAGAGCTGTATATGAACCATCATATGACAGTACACAGAGCTGTATATGAACCATCATATTACAGTACACAGAGCTGTTTATGAACCATCATATGACAGTATACAGAGCTGTTTATGAACCATCATATTACAGTATACAGAGCTGTTTATGAACCATCATATGACAGTATACAGAGCTGTTTATGAACCATCATATGACAGTATACAGAGCTGTTTATGAACCATCATATGACAGTACACAGAGCTGTTTATGAACCATCATATGACAGTACACAGAGCTGTTTATGAACCATCATATTACAGTACACAGAGCTGTATATGAACCATCATATTACAGTACACAGAGCTGTATATGAACCATCATATGACAGTACACAGAGCTATATATGAACCATCATATGACAGTACACAGAGCTGTATATGACCCATCATATTACAGTACACAGAGCTGTATATGAACCATCATATGACAGTACACAGAGCTATATATGAACCATCATATGACAGTACATAGAGCTGTTTATGACCCATCATATTACAGTATACAGAGCTGTATATGAACCATCATATGACAGTACACAGAGCTGTATATGAACCATCATATGACAGTACACAGAGCTGTGTATGAACCATCATATGACAGTACACAGAGCTGTTTATGAACCATCATATTACAGTAGACAGAGCTGTATATGAACCATCATATGACAGTACACAGAGCTGTATATGAACCATCATATTACAGTAGACAGAGCTGTTTATGAACCATCAAATGACAGTACACAGAGCTGTATATGAACCATCATAAGAGCTGTATATGAACCAACATAAGACAGTACACAGAGCTGTATATGAACCATCATAAGAGCTGTATATGAACCATCATATGACAGTACACAGAGCTGTTTATGAACCATCATATGACAGTACATAGAGCTGTTTATGAACCATCATATTACAGTATACAGAGCTGTATATGAACCATCATATTACAGTACACAGAGCTGTATATGAACCATCATATTACAGTACACAGAGCTGTTTATGAACCATCATATTACAGTACACAGAGCTGTATATGAACCATCATATGACAGTACACAGAGCTGTTTATGAACCATCATATGACAGTACACAGAGCTGTTTATGAACCATCATATTACAGTATACAGAGCTGTTTATGAACCATCATATTACAGTACACAGAGCTGTATATGAACCATCATATGACAGTACACAGAGCTGTTTATGAACCATCATAAGACAGTACACAGAGCTGTATATGAACCATCATATGACAGTACACAGAGCTGTTTATGAACCATCATATGACAGTACACAGAGCTGTTTATGAACCATCATATTACAGTATACAGAGCTGTATATGAACCATCATATTACAGTATACAGAGCTGTATATGAACCATCATAAGAGCTGTATATGAACCAACATAAGACAGTACACAGAGCTGTATATGAACCATCATAAGAGCTGTATATGAACCATCATATGACACTACACAGAGCTGTTTATGAACCATCATATTACAGTATACAGAGCTGTATATGAACCATCATATGACAGTATACAGAGCTGTATATGAACCATCATATTACAGTACATAGAGCTGTTTATGAACCATCATACTACAGTACACAGAGCTGTATATGAACCATCATATGACAGTACACAGAGCTGTATATGAACCATCATATGACAGTACACAGAGCTGTTTATGAACCATCATATGACAGTACATAGAGATGTATATGAACCATCATATTACAGTACATAGAGCTGTTTATGAACCATCATATGACAGTATACAGAGCTGTATATGAACCATCATATTACAGTATACAGAGCTGTATATGAACCATCATATGACAGTACATAGAGCTGTTTATGAACCATCATATTACAGTATACAGAGCTGTATATGAACCATCATATGACAGTACATAGAGTTGTTTATGAACCATCATATGACAATATACAGAGCTGTATATGAACCATCATATTACAGTATACAGAGCTGTTTATGAACCATCATATGACAGTACACAGAGCTGTATATGAACCATCATATTACAGTAGACAGAGCTGTATATGAACCATCATATGACAGTACACAGAGCTGTTTATGAACCATCATATTACAGTAGACAGAGCTGTATATGAACCATCATATGACAGTACACAGAGCTGTATATGAACCATCATATTACAGTAGACAGAGCTGTATATGAACCATCATATGACAGTACACAGAGCTGTATATGAACCATCATATTACAGTAGACAGAGCTGTATATGAACCATCATATGACAGTACACAGAGCTGTTTATGAACCATCATATTACAGTAGACAGAGCTGTATATGAACCATCATATGACAGTACACAGAGCTGTATATGAACCATCATATTACAGTAGACAGAGCTGTTTATGAACCATCATATGACAGTACACAGAGCTGTATATGAACCATCATAAGAGCTGTATATGAACCATCATATGACAGTACACAGAGCTGTATATGAACCATCATATGACAGTACACAGAGCTGTTTATGAACCATCATATGACAGTACACAGAGCTGTTTATGAACCATCATATTACAGTACATAGAGCTGTTTATGAACCATCATATGACAGTATACAGAGCTGTATATGAACCATCATATTACAGTATACAGAGCTGTATATGAACCATCATATGACAGTACATAGAGCTGTTTATGAACCATCATATTACAGTATACAGAGCTGTATATGAACCATCATATGACAGTACATAGAGTTGTTTATGAACCATCATATGACAATATACAGAGCTGTATATGAACCATCATATTACAGTATACAGAGCTGTTTATGAACCATCATATGAATGTAGACAGAGCTGTATATGAACCATCATATTACAGTAGACAGAGCTGTATATGAACCATCATATGACAGTACACAGAGCTGTTTATGAACCATCATATTACAGTAGACAGAGCTGTATATGAACCATCATATGACAGTACACAGAGCTGTATATGAACCATCATATTACAGTAGACAGAGCTGTATATGAACCATCATATGACAGTACACAGAGCTGTATATGAACCATCATATTACAGTAGACAGAGCTGTATATGAACCATCATATGACAGTACACAGAGCTGTTTATGAACCATCATATTACAGTAGACAGAGCTGTATATGAACCATCATATGACAGTACACAGAGCTGTATATGAACCATCATATTACAGTAGACAGAGCTGTTTATGAACCATCATATGACAGTACACAGAGCTGTATATGAACCATCATAAGAGCTGTATATGAACCATCATATGACAGTACACAGAGCTGTATATGAACCATCATATGACAGTACACAGAGCTGTATATGAACCATCATAAGAGCTGTATATGAACCATCATATGACAGTACACCGAGCTGTTTATGAACCATCATATGACAGTACACAGAGCTGTATATGAACCATCATATGACAGTACACAGAGCTGTTTATGAACCATCATATTACAGTACACAGAGCTGTATATGAACCAACATATGACAGTACACAGAGCTGTATATGAACCATCATAAGAGCTGTATATGAACCATCATATGACAGTACACCGAGCTGTTTATGAACCATCATATGACAGTACACAGAGCTGTTTATGAACCATCATATTACAGTACACAGAGCTGTTTATGAACCATCATATGACAGTACACAGAGCTGTATATGAACCATCATATTACAGTAGACAGAGCTGTTTATGAACCATCATATGACAGTACACAGAGCTGTATATGAACCATCATATGACAGGACACCGAGCTGTATATGAACCATCATAAGAGCTGTATATGAACCATCATATGACAGTACACAGAGCTGTTTATGAACCATCATATGACAGTACACAGAGCTGTTTATGAACCATCATATGACAGTACACAGAGCTGTATATGAACCAACATATGACAGTACACAGAGCTGTATATGAACCATCATATGACAGTACACAGAGCTGTATATGAACCATCATAAGAGCTGTATATGAACCATCATATGACAGTACACAGAGCTGTATATGAACCATCATATGACAGTACACAGAGCTGTTTATGAACCATCATATGACAGTACACAGAGCTGTATATGAACCATCATATGACAGTACACAGAGCTGTTTATGAACCATCATATGACAGTACACAGAGCTGTTTATGAACCATCATATGACAGTATACAGAGCTGTTTATGAACCAACATAAGAGCTGTATATGAACCATCATATGACAGTACATAGAGCTGTGTATGAACCAACATAAGACAGTACACAGAGCTGTATATGAACCATCATAAGAGCTGTATATGAACCATCATATGACAGTACACAGAGCTGTATATGAACCATCATAAGAGCTGTATATGAACCATCATATGACAGTACACCGAGCTGTATATGAACCATCATATGACAGTACACAGAGCAGTTTATGAACCATCATATGACAGTACACAGAGCTGTTTATGAACCATCATATGACAGTACACAGAGCTGTATATGAACCATCATATGACAGTACACAGAGCTGTTTATGAACCATCATATGACAGTACACAGAGCTGTTTATGAACCATCATATTACAGTACACAGAGCTGTATATGAACCAACATATGACAGTACACAGAGCTGTATATGAACCATCATATGACAGTACACAGAGCTGTTTATGAACCATCATATTACAGTACACAGAGCTGTATATGAACCATCATATTACAGTACACAGAGCTGTATATGAACCATCATATGACAGTACACCGAGCTGTATATGAACCATCATATGACAGTACACAGAGCTGTATATGAACCAACATATGACAGTACACCGAGCTGTATATGAACCATCATAAGAGCTGTATATGAACCAACATATGACAGTACACAGAGCTGTATATGAACCATCATATGACAGTATACAGAGTTGTTTATGAACCATCATATGACAGTACACAGAGTTGTTTATGAACCATCATATGACAGTACACAGAGTTGTTTATGAACCATCATATGACAGTACACAGAGCTGTATATGAACCATCATATTACAGTACACAGAGCTGTATATGAACCATCATATGACAGTACACAGAGCTGTATATGAACCATCATATGACAGTATACAGAGCTGTTTATGAACCATCATATTACAGTAGACAGAGCTGTATATGAACCATCATATTACAGTACACAGAGCTGTATATGAACCATCATATGACAGTACACAGAGCTGTATATGAACCATCATATGACAGTACACAGAGCTGTTTATGAACCATCATATTACAGTAGACAGAGCTGTATATGAACCATCATATTACAGTACACAGTGCTGTATATGAACCATCATATGACAGTACATAGAGCTGTTTATGAACCATCATATGACAGTACACAGAGCTGTTTATGAACCATCATATGACAGTACACAGAGCTGTATATGAACCATCATATGACAGTATACAGAGCTGTATATGAACCATCATATTACAGTACACAGAGCTGTTTATGAACCATCATATTACAGTACACAGAGCTGTGTATGAACCATCATATGACAGTACATAGAGCTGTTTATGAACCATCATATTACAGTATACAGAGCTGTATATGAACCATCATATGACAGTATACAGAGCTGTATATGAACCATCATATGACAGTACACAGAGATGTATATGAACCATCATATTACAGTACATAGAGCTGTTTATGAACCATCATATGACAGTACACAGAGCTGTATATGAACCATCATATTACAGTACATAGAGCTGTTTATGAACCATCATACTACAGTACACAGAGCTGTTTATGAACCATCATATGACAGTACATAGAGCTGTTTATGAACCATCATATTACAGTATACAGAGCTGTATATGAACCATCATATGACAGTATACAGAGCTGTTTATGAACCATCATATGACAGTATACAGAGCTGTATATGAACCATCATATTACAGTATACAGAGCTGTTTATGAACCATCATATGACAGTACACAGAGCTGTTTATGAACCATCATATGACAGTATACAGAGCTGTTTATGAACCATCATATGACAGTATACAGAGCTGTATATGAACCATCATATTACAGTATACAGAGCTGTTTATGAACCATCATATGACAGTACACAGAGCTGTATATGAACCATCATATGACAGTATACAGAGCTGTTTATGAACCATCATATGACAGTACATAGAGCTGTTTATGAACCATCATATGACAGTATACAGAGCTGTATATGAACCATCATATTACAGTATACAGAGCTGTATATGAACCATCATATTACAGTACATAGAGCTGTTTATGAACCATCATATGACAGTACACAGAGCTGTATATGAACCATCATATTACAGTACATAGAGCTGTTTATGAACCATCATATGACAGTACACAGAGCTGTATATGAACCATCATATGACAGTACACAGAGCTGTATATGAACCATCATATGACAGTACACAGAGCTGTATATGAACCATCATATGACAGTACACAGAGCTGTTTATGAACCATCATATGACAGTACATAGAGCTGTTTATGAACCATCATATGACAGTATACAGAGCTGTATATGAACCATCATATTACAGTATACAGAGCTGTATATGAACCATCATATTACAGTACATAGAGCTGTTTATGAACCATCATATGACAGTACACAGAGCTGTATATGAACCATCATATTACAGTACATAGAGCTGTTTATGAACCATCATATGACAGTACACAGAGCTGTATATGAACCATCATATGACAGTACACAGAGCTGTATATGAACCATCATATGACAGTACACAGAGCTGTATATGAACCATCATATTACAGTATACAGAGCTGTTTATGAACCATCATATGACAGTATACAGAGCTGTTTAACATCATATGACAGTATACAGAGCTGTTTATGAACCATCATATGACAGTATACAGAGCTGTATATGAACCATCATATGACAGTATACAGAGCTGTTTATGAACCATCATATGACAGTACACAGAGCTGTTTATGAACCATCATATGACAGTACACAGAGCTGTTTATGAACCATCATATGACAGTACACAGAGCTGTTTATGAACCATCATATGACAGTACACAGAGCTGTTTATGAACCATCATATTACAGTACACAGAGCTGTATATGACCCATCATATGACAGTACATAGAGCTGTTTATGAACCATCATATGACAGTACACAGAGCTGTATATGAACCATCATATGACAGTACACAGAGCTGTTTATGAACCATCATATGACAGTACACAGAGCTGTTTATGAACCATCATATGACAGTACACAGAGCTGTTTATGAACCATCATATGACAGTACACAGAGCTGTATATGAACCATCATATGACAGTAGACAGAGCTGTATATGAACCATCATATGACAGTAGACAGAGCTGTATATGAACCATCATATTACATTACACAGAGCTGTATATGAACCAACATATGACAGTTCACAGAGCTGTTTATGAACCATCATATGACAGTACATAGAGCTGTTTATGAACCATCATATGACAATATACAGAGCTGTATATGAACCATCATATGACAGTATACAGAGCTGTATATGAACCATCATATGACAGTACACAGAGCTGTATATGAACCATCATATGACAGTACACAGAGCTGTATATGAACCATCATATGACAGTACACAGAGCTGTATATGAACCATCATAAGAGCTGTATATGAACCATCATATGACAGTACACAGAGCTGTATATGAACCATCATAAGAGCTGTATATGAACCATCATATGACAGTACACAGAGCTGTTTATGAACCATCATATGACAGTACACAGAGCTGTATATGAACCATCATAAGAGCTGTATATGAACCATCATGTGACAGTACACAGAGCTGTATATGAACCATCATAAGAGCTGTATATGAACCATCATATGACAGTACACAGAGCTGTTTATGAACCATCATATGACAGTACACAGAGCTGTATATGAACCATCATATGACAGTACACAGAGCTGTTTATGAACCATCATATGACAGTACACAGAGCTGTATATGAACCATCATATTACAGTAGACAGAGCTATATATGAACCATCATATGACAGTACACAGAGCTGTTTATGAACCATCATATGACAGTACACAGAGCTGTATATGAACCATCATATGACAGTACATAGAGCTGTTTATGAACCATCATATGACAGTACATAGAGCTGTTTATGAACCATCATATGACAGTACACAGAGCTGTATATGAACCATCATATTACAGTACATAGAGCTGTTTATGAACCATCATATTACAGTACACAGAGCTGTATATGAACCATCATATTACAGTACACAGAGCTGTATATGAACCATCATATTACAGTACACAGAGCTGTGTATGAACCATCATATGACAGTACATAGAGCTGTTTATGAACCATCATATTACAGTACACAGAGCTGTATATGAACCATCATATGACAGTACACAGAGCTGTATATGAACCATCATATGACAGTACACAGAGCTGTTTATGAACCATCATATGACAGTACACAGAGCTGTATATGAACCATCATATTACAGTACATAGAGCTGTTTATGAACCATCATACTACAGTACACAGAGCTGTTTATGAACCATCATATGACAGTACACAGAGCTGTATATGAACCATCATATGACAGTACACAGAGCTGTATATGAACCATCATATGACAGTACACAGAGCTGTATATGAACCATCATATGACAGTACACAGAGCTGTATATGAACCATCATGACAGTACACAGAGCTGTATATGAACCATCATATGACAGTACACAGAGCTGTTTATGAACCATCATATGACAGTACACAGAGCTGTATATGAACCATCATATGACAGTACACAGAGCTGTATATGAACCATCATATGACAGTACACAGAGCTGTATATGAACCATCATATGACAGTACACAGAGCTGTATATGAACCATCATATGACAGTACACAGAGCTGTATATGAACCATCATATGACAGTACACAGAGCTGTTTATGAACCATCATATGACAGTATACAGAGCTGTTTATGAACCATCATATGACAGTATACAGAGCTGTATATGAACCATCATATGACAGTATACAGAGCTGTATATGAACCATCATATGACAGTATACAGAGCTGTTTATGAACCATCATATGACAGTACACAGAGCTGTTTATGAACCATCATATGACAGTACACAGAGCTGTTTATGAACCATCATATTACAGTACACAGAGCTGTATATGAACCAACATATGACAGTACACAGAGCTGTATATGAACCATCATATGACAGTACACCGAGCTGTATATGAACCATCATAAGAGCTGTATATGAACCATCATATGACAGTACACCGAGCTGTATATGAACCATCATATGACAGTACACAGAGCTGTATATGAACCATCATATGACAGTACACCGAGCTGTATATGAACCATCATATGACAGTACATAGAGCTGTTTATGAACCATCATATGACAGTATACAGAGCTGTATATGAACCATCATATGACAGTACATAGAGCTGTTTATGAACCATCATATGACAATATACAGAGCTGTATATGAACCATCATATGACAGTACATAGAGCTGTTTATGAACCATCATATGACAATATACAGAGCTGTATATGAACCATCATATTACAGTATACAGAGCTGTATATGAACCATCATATTACAGTACACAGAGCTGTTTATGAACCATCATATGACAGTACACAGAGCTGTATATGAACCATCATATTACAGTACACAGAGCTGTATATGACCAATCATATGACAGTACACAGAGCTGTATATGAACCAACATATGACAGTTCATAGAGCTGTTTATGAACCATCATATGACAGTACATAGAGCTGTTTATGACCCATCATATTACAGTATACAGAGCTGTTTATGAACCATCATATGACAGTACACAGAGCTGTATATGAACCATCATATTACAGTACACAGAGCTGTGTATGAACCATCATATGACAGTACATAGAGCTGTTTATGAACCATCATATTACAGTACACAGAGCTGTTTATGAACCATCATATGACAGTACACAGAGCTGTATATGAACCATCATATTACAGTACATAGAGCTGTATATGAACCATCATATGACAGTACACAGAGCTGTATATGAACCATCATATTACAGTACACAGAGCTGTTTATGAACCATCATATGACAGTATACAGAGCTGTATATGAACCATCATATTACAGTATACAGAGCTGTTTATGAACCATCATATGACAGTATACAGAGCTGTTTATGAACCATCATATGACAGTATACAGAGCTGTATATGAACCATCATATGACAGTATACAGAGCTGTATATGAACCATCATATGACAGTATACAGAGCTGTTTATGAACCATCATATGACAGTACATAGAGCTGTTTATGAACCATCATATGACAGTACATAGAGCTGTTTATGAACCATCATATGACAATATACAGAGCTGTATATGAACCATCATATGACAGTACACAGAGCTGTATATGAACCATCATATTACAGTACATAGAGCTGTATATGAACCATCATATGACAGTACATAGAGCTGTTTATGAACCATCATATTACAGTACACAGAGCTGTATATGAACCATCATATTACAGTACACAGAGCTGTATATGAACCATCATATTACAGTACACAGAGCTGTATATGAACCAACATATGACAGTTCACAGAGCTGTTTATGAACCATCATATGACAGTACATAGAGCTGTTTATGAACCATCATATGACAATATACAGAGCTGTATATGAACCATCATATTACAGTATACAGAGCTGTATATGAACCATCATATGACAGTACACAGAGCTGTATATGAACCATCATATGACAGTACACAGAGCTGTATATGAACCATCATAAGAGCTGTATATGAACCATCATATGACAGTACACAGAGCTGTTTATGAACCATCATATGACAGTACACAGAGCTGTATATGAACCATCATAAGAGCTGTATATGAACCATCATGTGACAGTACACAGAGCTGTATATGAACCATCATATTACAGTATACAGAGCTGTATATGAACCATCATATGACAGTACACAGAGCTGTATATGAACCATCATATGACAGTACACAGAGCTGTATATGAACCATCATAAGAGCTGTATATGAACCATCATGTGACAGTACACAGAGCTGTATATGAACCATCATAAGAGCTGTATATGAACCATCATATGACAGTACACAGAACTTTATATGAACCATCATATGACAGTACACAGAGCTGTTTATGAACCATCATATGACAGTACACAGAGCTGTATATGAACCATCATATGACAGTACACAGAGCTGTATATGAACCATCATATTACAGTAGACAGAGCTGTATATGAACCATCATATGACAGTACACAGAGCTGTATATGAACCATCATATTACAGTACACAGAGCTGTATATGAACCATCATATGACAGTACAGAGAGCTGTATATGAACCATCATATTACAGTACACAGAGCTGTATATGAACCATCATATGACAGTACACAGAGCTGTTTATGAACCATCATATGACAGTACACAGAGCTGTTTATGAACCATCATATGACAGTACACAGAGCTGTGTATGAACCATCATATGACAGTACATAGAGCTGTATATGAACCATCATATGACAGTACACAAAGCTGTATATGAACCATCATATTACAGTATACAGAGCTGTATATGAACCATCATATGACAGTACATAGAGCTGTTTATGAACCATCATATGACAATATACAGAGCTGTATATGAACCATCATATGACAGTACAAAGAGCTGTGTATGAACCATCATATGACAGTACATAGAGCTGTATATGAACCATCATATGACAGTACACAAAGCTGTATATGAACCATCATATTACAGTATACAGAGCTGTATATGAACCATCATATGACAGTACATAGAGCTGTTTATGAACCATCATATGACAATATACAGAGCTGTATATGAACCATCATATTACAGTACACAGAGCTGTATATGAACCATCATATTACAGTTCACAGAGCTGTATATGAACCATCATATTACAGTACACAGAGCTGTATATGAACCATCATATGACAGTATACAGAGCTGTATATGAACCATCATATGAATGTAGACAGAGCTGTATATGAACCATCATATGACAGTAGACAGAGCTGTATATGAACCATCATAAGAGCTGTATATGAACCATCATATGACAGTACACAGAGCTGTATATGAACCATCATATGACAGTACACAGAGCTGTTTATGAACCATCATATGACAGTATACAGAGCTGTATATGAACCATCATATTACAGTACATACTGTAGAGCTGTTTATGAACCATCATATGACAGTACACAGAGCTGTATATGAACCATCATATGACAGTACATAGAGCTGTTTATGAACCATCATATGACAGTATACAGAGTTGTATATGAACCATCATATTACAGTACACAGAGCTGTATATGAACCATCATATGACAGTACACAGAGCTGTATATGACCCATAATATGACAGTACACAGAGCTGTATATGAACCATCATATGAATGTAGACAGAGCTGTATATGAACCATCATATGACAGTAGACAGAGCTGTATATGAACCATCATAAGAGCTGTATATGAACCATCATATGACAGTACACAGAGCTGTATATGAACCATCATATGACAGTACATAGAGCTGTTTATGAACCATCATATTACAGTAGACAGAGCTGTATATGAACCATCATATTACAGTAGACAGAGCTGTATATGAACCATCATATGACAGTACACAGAGCTGTATATGAACCATCATATGACAGTACACAGAGCTGTGTATGAACCATCATATGACAGTACATAGAGCTGTATATGAACCATCATATGACAGTACACAAAGCTGTATATGAACCATCATATGACAGTACACAGAGCTGTATATGAACCATCATAAGAGCTGTATATGAACCATCATATGACAGTACACAGAGCTGTATATGAACCATCATATGACAGTACACAGAGCTGTATATGAACCATCATATGACAGTACATAGAGCTGTTTATGAACCATCATATTACAGTAGACAGAGCTGTATATGAACCATCATATGACAGTACACAGAGCTGTATATGAACCATCATATGACAGTACACAGAGCTGTGTATGAACCATCATATGACAGTACATAGAGCTGTATATGAACCATCATATGACAGTACACAAAGCTGTATATGAACCATCATATGACAGTACACAGAGCTGTATATGAACCATCATATGACAGTATACAGAGCTGTATATGAACCATCATATTACAGTACACAGAGCTGTTTATGAACCATCATATTACAGTACACAGAGCTGTGTATGAACCATCATATGACAGTACATAGAGCTGTTTATGAACCATCATATTACAGTATACAGAGCTGTATATGAACCATCATATGACAGTATACAGAGCTGTATATGAACCATCATATGACAGTACACAGAGATGTATATGAACCATCATATTACAGTACATAGAGCTGTTTATGAACCATCATATGACAGTACACAGAGCTGTATATGAACCATCATATTACAGTACATAGAGCTGTTTATGAACCATCATACTACAGTACACAGAGCTGTTTATGAACCATCATATGACAGTACATAGAGCTGTTTATGAACCATCATATTACAGTATACAGAGCTGTATATGAACCATCATATGACAGTATACAGAGCTGTTTATGAACCATCATATGACAGTATACAGAGCTGTATATGAACCATCATATTACAGTATACAGAGCTGTTTATGAACCATCATATGACAGTACACAGAGCTGTTTATGAACCATCATATGACAGTATACAGAGCTGTTTATGAACCATCATATGACAGTATACAGAGCTGTATATGAACCATCATATTACAGTATACAGAGCTGTTTATGAACCATCATATGACAGTACACAGAGCTGTATATGAACCATCATATGACAGTATACAGAGCTGTATATGAACCATCATATGACAGTATACAGAGCTGTATATGAACCATCATATGACAGTATACAGAGCTGTTTATGAACCATCATATGACAGTATACAGAGCTGTTTATGAACCATCATATGACAGTACATAGAGCTGTTTATGAACCATCATATGACAGTATACAGAGCTGTTTATGAACCATCATATGACAGTACACAGAGCTGTTTATGAACCATCATATGACAGTACACAGAGCTGTTTATGAACCATCATATTACAGTACACAGAGCTGTATATGACCCATCATATGACAGTACACAGAGCTGTTTATGAACCATCATATGACAGTACACAGAGCTGTTTATGAACCATCATATGACAGTACACAGAGCTGTATATGAACCATCATATGACAGTAGACAGAGCTGTATATGAACCATCATATGACAGTAGACAGAGCTGTATATGAACCATCATATGACAGTAGACAGAGCTGTATATGAACCATCATATTACATTACACAGAGCTGTATATGAACCAACATATGACAGTTCACAGAGCTGTTTATGAACCATCATATGACAGTACATAGAGCTGTTTATGAACCATCATATGACAATATACAGAGCTGTATATGAACCATCATATGACAGTACACAGAGCTGTATATGAACCATCATATGACAGTACACAGAGCTGTATATGAACCATCATAAGAGCTGTATATGAACCATCATATGACAGTACACAGAGCTGTATATGAACCATCATAAGAGCTGTATATGAACCATCATATGACAGTACACAGAGCTGTTTATGAACCATCATATGACAGTACACAGAGCTGTATATGAACCATCATAAGAGCTGTATATGAACCATCATGTGACAGTACACAGAGCTGTATATGAACCATCATAAGAGCTGTATATGAACCATCATATGACAGTACACAGAGCTGTTTATGAACCATCATATGACAGTACACAGAGCTGTATATGAACCATCATATGACAGTACACAGAGCTGTTTATGAACCATCATATGACAGTACACAGAGCTGTATATGAACCATCATATTACAGTAGACAGAGCTGTATATGAACCAACATAAGACAGTACACAGAGCTGTATATGAACCAACATAAGACAGTACACAGAGCTGTATATGAACCATCACATGACAGTACATAGAGCTATATATGAACCATCATATGACAGTACACAGAGCTGTTTATGAACCATCATATGACAGTACACAGAGCTGTATATGAACCATCATATGACAGTACATAGAGCTGTTTATGAACCATCATATGACAGTACATAGAGCTGTTTATGAACCATCATATGACAGTACACAGAGCTGTATATGAACCATCATATTACAGTACATAGAGCTGTTTATGAACCATCATATTACAGTACACAGAGCTGTATATGAACCATCATATTACAGTACACAGAGCTGTATATGAACCATCATATTACAGTACACAGAGCTGTGTATGAACCATCATATGACAGTACATAGAGCTGTTTATGAACCATCATATTACAGTACACAGAGCTGTATATGAACCATCATATGACAGTACACAGAGCTGTATATGAACCATCATATGACAGTACACAGAGCTGTTTATGAACCATCATATGACAGTACACAGAGCTGTATATGAACCATCATATTACAGTACATAGAGCTGTTTATGAACCATCATACTACAGTACACAGAGCTGTATATGAACCATCATATGACAGTACACAGAGCTGTTTATGAACCATCATATGACAGTACACAGAGCTGTATATGAACCATCATATGACAGTACACAGAGCTGTATATGAACCATCATATGACAGTACACAGAGCTGTATATGAACCATCATATGACAGTACACAGAGCTGTATATGAACCATCATATGACAGTACACAGAGCTGTATATGAACCATCATATGACAGTACACAGAGCTGTATATGAACCATCATATGACAGTACACAGAGCTGTATATGAACCATCATATGACAGTACACAGAGCTGTATATGAACCATCATATGACAGTACACAGAGCTGTATATGAACCATCATATGACAGTATACAGAGCTGTTTATGAACCATCATATGACAGTATACAGAGCTGTTTATGAACCATCATATGACAGTACACAGAGCTGTTTATGAACCATCATATTACAGTACACAGAGCTGTATATGAACCAACATATGACAGTACACAGAGCTGTATATGAACCATCATATGACAGTATACAGAGCTGTTTATGAACCATCATATGACAGTATACAGAGCTGTTTATGAACCATCATATGACAGTATACAGAGCTGTTTATGAACCATCATATGACAGTATACAGAGCTGTTTATGAACCATCATATGACAGTACACAGAGCTGTTTATGAACCATCATATGACAGTATACAGAGCTGTTTATGAACCATCATATGACAGTACATAGAGCTGTTTATGAACCATCATATGACAGTATACAGAGCTGTATATGAACCATCATATGACAGTATACAGAGCTGTTTATGAACCATCATATGACAGTACACAGAGCTGTTTATGAACCATCATATGACAGTACACAGAGCTGTTTATGAACCATCATATTACAGTACACAGAGCTGTATATGAACCAACATATGACAGTACACAGAGCTGTATATGAACCATCATATGACAGTACACCGAGCTGTATATGAACCATCATAAGAGCTGTATATGAACCATCATATGACAGTACACCGAGCTGTATATGAACCATCATATGACAGTACACAGAGCTGTATATGAACCATCATATGACAGTACACCGAGCTGTATATGAACCATCATATGACAGTACATAGAGCTGTTTATGAACCATCATATGACAGTATACAGAGCTGTATATGAACCATCATATGACAGTACATAGAGCTGTTTATGAACCATCATATGACAATATACAGAGCTGTATATGAACCATCATATTACAGTATACAGAGCTGTATATGAACCATCATATTACAGTACACAGAGCTGTTTATGAACCATCATATGACAGTACACAGAGCTGTATATGAACCATCATATTACAGTACACAGAGCTGTATATGACCAATCATATGACAGTACACAGAGCTGTATATGAACCAACATATGACAGTTCATAGAGCTGTTTATGAACCATCATATGACAGTACATAGAGCTGTTTATGACCCATCATATTACAGTATACAGAGCTGTATGTGAACCATCATATGAAGGTACACAGAGCTGTTTATGAACCATCATATGACAGTACACAGAGCTGTATATGAACCATCATATTACAGTACACAGAGCTGTGTATGAACCATCATATGACAGTACATAGAGCTGTTTATGAACCATCATATTACAGTACACAGAGCTGTTTATGAACCATCATATGACAGTACACAGAGCTGTATATGAACCATCATATTACAGTACATAGAGCTGTATATGAACCATCATATGACAGTACACAGAGCTGTATATGAACCATCATATTACAGTACACAGAGCTGTTTATGAACCATCATATGACAGTATACAGAGCTGTTTATGAACCATCATATGACAGTATACAGAGCTGTATATGAACCATCATATGACAGTATACAGAGCTGTATATGAACCATCATATGACAGTACACAGAGCTGTATATGAACCATCATATGACAGTACACAGTGCTGTATATGAACCATCATATGACAGTATACAGAGCTGTTTATGAACCATCATATGACAGTACACAGTGCTGTATATGAACCATCATATGACAGTATACAGAGCTGTTTATGAACCATCATATGACAGTACATAGAGCTGTTTATGAACCATCATATGACAGTACATAGAGCTGTTTATGAACCATCATATGACAATATACAGAGCTGTATATGAACCATCATATGACAGTACACAGAGCTGTATATGAACCAACATATGACAGTTCACAGAGCTGTTTATGAACCATCATATGACAGTACATAGAGCTGTTTATGAACCATCATATGACAATATACAGAGCTGTATATGAACCATCATATTACAGTATACAGAGCTGTATATGAACCATCATATGACAGTACACAGAGCTGTATATGAACCATCATATGACAGTACACAGAGCTGTATATGAACCATCATAAGAGCTGTATATGAACCATCATGTGACAGTACACAGAGCTGTATATGAACCATCATAAGAGCTGTATATGAACCATCATATGACAGTACACAGAACTTTATATGAACCATCATATGACAGTACACAGAGCTGTTTATGAACCATCATATGACAGTACACAGAGCTGTTTATGAACCATCATATGACAGTACACAGAACTTTATATGAACCATCATATGACAGTACACAGAGCTGTATATGAACCATCATATTACAGTAGACAGAGCTGTATATGAACCATCATATGACAGTACACAGAGCTGTATATGAACCATCATATTACAGTACACAGAGCTGTATATGAACCATCATATGACAGTACAGAGAGCTGTATATGAACCATCATATTACAGTACACAGAGCTGTATATGAACCATCATATGACAGTACACAGAGCTGTATATGAACCATCATATTACAGTAGACAGAGCTGTATATGAACCATCATATGACAGTACACAGAGCTGTATATGAACCATCATATTACAGTACACAGAGCTGTATATGAACCATCATATGACAGTACAGAGAGCTGTATATGAACCATCATATTACAGTACACAGAGCTGTATATGAACCATCATATGACAGTACACAGAGCTGTTTATGAACCATCATATGACAGTACACAGAGCTGTTTATGAACCATCATATGACAGTACACAGAGCTGTATATGAACCATCATATGACAGTACAAAGAGCTGTGTATGAACCATCATATGACAGTACATAGAGCTGTATATGAACCATCATATGACAGTACACAAAGCTGTATATGAACCATCATATTACAGTATACAGAGCTGTATATGAACCATCATATGACAGTACATAGAGCTGTTTATGAACCATCATATGACAATATACAGAGCTGTATATGAACCATCATATGACAGTACACAGAGCTGTATATGAACCATCATATTACAGTAGACAGAGCTGTATATGAACCATCATATGACAGTACACAGAGCTGTATATGAACCATCATATTACAGTACACAGAGCTGTATATGAACCATCATATGACAGTACAGAGAGCTGTATATGAACCATCATATTACAGTACACAGAGCTGTATATGAACCATCATATGACAGTACACAGAGCTGTATATGAACCATCATATTACAGTAGACAGAGCTGTATATGAACCATCATATGACAGTACACAGAGCTGTATATGAACCATCATATTACAGTACACAGAGCTGTATATGAACCATCATATGACAGTACAGAGAGCTGTATATGAACCATCATATTACAGTACACAGAGCTGTATATGAACCATCATATGACAGTACACAAAGCTGTATATGAACCATCATATTACAGTATACAGAGCTGTATATGAACCATCATATGACAGTACATAGAGCTGTTTATGAACCATCATATGACAATATACAGAGCTGTATATGAACCATCATATTACAGTACACAGAGCTGTATATGAACCATCATATTACAGTACACAGAGCTGTATATGAACCATCATATTACAGTTCACAGAGCTGTATATGAACCATCATATTACAGTACACAGAGCTGTATATGAACCATCATATGACAGTATACAGAGCTGTATATGAACCATCATATGAATGTAGACAGAGCTGTATATGAACCATCATATGACAGTAGACAGAGCTGTATATGAACCATCATAAGAGCTGTATATGAACCATCATATGACAGTACACAGAGCTGTATATGAACCATCATATGACAGTACACAGAGCTGTTTATGAACCATCATATGACAGTATACAGAGCTGTATATGAACCATCATATTACAGTACATACTGTAGAGCTGTTTATGAACCATCATATGACAGTACACAGAGCTGTATATGAACCATCATATGACAGTACATAGAGCTGTTTATGAACCATCATATGACAGTATACAGAGTTGTATATGAACCATCATATTACAGTACATAGAGCTGTTTATGAACCATCATATGACAGTACACAGAGCTGTATATGAACCATCATATGACAGTACACAGAGCTGTATATGACCCATAATATGACAGTACACAGAGCTGTATATGAACCATCATATGACAGTAGACAGAGCTGTATATGAACCATCATAAGAGCTGTATATGAACCATCATATGACAGTACACAGAGCTGTATATGAACCATCATATGACAGTACATAGAGCTGTTTATGAACCATCATATTACAGTAGACAGAGCTGTATATGAACCATCATATGACAGTACACAGAGCTGTATATGAACCATCATATGACAGTACATAGAGCTGTATATGAACCATCATATGACAGTACACAAAGCTGTATATGAACCATCATATGACAGTACACAAAGCTGTATATGAACCATCATATTACAGTATACAGAGCTGTATATGAACCATCATATGACAGTACACAGAGCTGTATATGAACCATCATATGACAGTACATAGAGCTGTTTATGAACCATCATATTACAGTATACAGAGCTGTATATGAACCATCATATGACAGTACACAGAGCTGTTTATGAACCATCATATGACAGTATACAGAGCTGTATATGAACCATCATATTACAGTACATAGAGCTGTTTATGAACCATCATATGACAGTACACAGAGCTGTATATGAACCATCATATGACAGTACACAGAGCTGTATATGAACCATAATATGACAGTACACAGAGCTGTATATGAACCATCATATGAATGTAGACAGAGCTGTATATGAACCATCATATGACAGAAGACAGAGCTGTATATGAACCATCATATGACAGTACACAGAGCTGTATATGAACCATCATATGACAGTACATAGAGCTGTATATGAACCATCATATGACAGTACACAGAGCTGTATATGAACCATCATATGACAGTACACAGAGCTGTATATGAACCATCATATGACAGTACACAGAGCTGTTTATGAACCATCATATGACAGTACACAGAGCTGTATATGAACCATCATATGACAGTACATAGAGCTGTATATGAACCATCATATTACAGTACACAGAGCTGTATATGAACCATCATATGACAGTACACAGAGCTGTATATGAACCATCATATGACAGTACATAGAGCTGTATATGAACCATCATATGACAGTACACAAAGCTGTATATGAACCATCATATGACAGTACACAAAGCTGTATATGAACCATCATATTACAGTATACAGAGCTGTATATGAACCATCATATGACAGTACATAGAGCTGTTTATGAACCATCATATGACAATATACAGAGCTGTATATGAACCATCATATTACAGTACACAGAGCTGTATATGAACCATCATATTACAGTTCACAGAGCTGTTTATGAACCATCATATGACAGTACACAGAGCTGTATATGAACCATCATATGACAGTACACAAAGCTGTATATGAACCATCATATGACAGTACATAGAGCTGTTTATGAACCATCATATTACAGTATACAGAGCTGTATATGAACCATCATATGACAGTACACAGAGCTGTTTATGAACCATCATATGACAGTATACAGAGCTGTATATGAACCATCATATTACAGTACATAGAGCTGTTTATGAACCATCATATGACAGTACACAGAGCTGTATATGAACCATCATATGACAGTACATAGAGCTGTTTATGAACCATCATATTACAGTATACAGAGCTGTATATGAACCATCATATGACAGTACATAGAGCTGTTTATGAACCATCATATGACAGTATACAGAGTTGTATATGAACCATCATATTACAGTACATAGAGCTGTTTATGAACCATCATATGACAGTACACAGAGCTGTATATGAACCATCATATGACAGTACACAGAGCTGTATATGAACCATCATATGACAGTACATAGAGCTGTTTATGAACCATCATATTACAGTAGACAGAGCTGTATATGAACCATCATATGACAGTACACAGAGCTGTATATGAACCATCATATTACAGTACACAGAGCTGTATATGAACCATCATATGACAGTACACAAAGCTGTATATGAACCATCATATGACAGTACACAAAGCTGTATATGAACCATCATATTACAGTATACAGAGCTGTATATGAACCATCATATGACAGTACACAGAGCTGTATATGAACCATCATATGACAGTACATAGAGCTGTTTATGAACCATCATATTACAGTATACAGAGCTGTATATGAACCATCATATGACAGTACACAGAGCTGTTTATGAACCATCATATGACAGTATACAGAGCTGTATATGAACCATCATATTACAGTACATAGAGCTGTTTATGAACCATCATATGACAGTACACAGAGCTGTATATGAACCATCATATGACAGTACACAGAGCTGTATATGAACCATAATATGACAGTACACAGAGCTGTATATGAACCATCATATGAATGTAGACAGAGCTGTATATGAACCATCATATGACAGAAGACAGAGCTGTATATGAACCATCATAAGAGCTGTATATGAACCATCATATGACAGTACACAGAGCTGTATATGAACCATCATATGACAGTACACAGAGCTGTATATGAACCATCATATGACAGTACATAGAGCTGTTTATGAACCATCATATTACAGTAGACAGAGCTGTATATGAACCATCATATGACAGTACACAGAGCTGTATATGAACCATCATATGACAGTACACAGAGCTGTGTATGAACCATCATATGACAGTACATAGAGCTGTATATGAACCATCATATGACAGTACACAAAGCTGTATATGAACCATCATATGACAGTACACAAAGCTGTATATGAACCATCATATTACAGTATACAGAGCTGTATATGAACCATCATATGACAGTACACAGAGCTGTATATGAACCATCATATTACAGTACACAGAGCTGTTTATGAACCATCATATGACAATATACAGAGCTGTATATGAACCATCATATGACAGTACACAGAGCTGTATATGAACCATCATATGACAGTACACAGAGCTGTATATGAACCATCATATTACAGTACACAGAGCTGTATATGAACCATCATATGACAGTACACAGAGCTGTATATGAACCATCATATGACAGTACACAGAGCTGTTTATGAACCATCATATGACAGTACACAGAGCTGTATATGAACCATCATATGACAGTACATAGAGCTGTATATGAACCATCATATTACAGTACACAGAGCTGTATATGAACCATCATATGACAGTACACAGAGCTGTATATGAACCATCATATGACAGTACATAGAGCTGTATATGAACCATCATATGACAGTACACAAAGCTGTATATGAACCATCATATGACAGTACACAAAGCTGTATATGAACCATCATATTACAGTATACAGAGCTGTATATGAACCATCATATGACAGTACATAGAGCTGTTTATGAACCATCATATGACAATATACAGAGCTGTATATGAACCATCATATTACAGTACACAGAGCTGTATATGAACCATCATATTACAGTTCACAGAGCTGTTTATGAACCATCATATGACAGTACACAGAGCTGTATATGAACCATCATATGACAGTACACAGAGCTGTGTATGAACCATCATATGACAGTACATAGAGCTGTTTATGAACCATCATATTACAGTATACAGAGCTGTATATGAACCATCATATGACAGTACACAGAGCTGTTTATGAACCATCATATGACAGTATACAGAGCTGTATATGAACCATCATATTACAGTACATAGAGCTGTTTATGAACCATCATATGACAGTACACAGAGCTGTATATGAACCATCATATGACAGTACATAGAGCTGTTTATGAACCATCATATTACAGTATACAGAGCTGTATATGAACCATCATATGACAGTACATAGAGCTGTTTATGAACCATCATATGACAGTATACAGAGTTGTATATGAACCATCATATTACAGTACATAGAGCTGTTTATGAACCATCATATGACAGTACACAGAGCTGTATATGAACCATCATATGACAGTACACAGAGCTGTATATGAACCATCATATGAATGTAGACAGAGCTGTATATGAACCATCATATGACAGTAGACAGAGCTGTATATGAACCATCATAAGAGCTGTATATGAACCATCATATGACAGTACACAGAGCTGTATATGAACCATCATATGACAGTAGACAGAGCTGTATATGAACCATCATAAGAGCTGTATATGAACCATCATATGACAGTACACAGAGCTGTATATGAACCATCATATGACAGTACACAGAGCTGTATATGAACCATCATATGACAGTACATAGAGCTGTATATGAACCATCATATGACAGTACATCAAAGTACATATGACAGTACATCAAAGAATTTGCGGACTTTCTATCAGAATTAATATTGACTGCAGATAAAGTACTAATTGTTGGTGATTTTAATATACACATCGATAATGAAAAAGATGCATTGGGATTGGCATTTAAAGACATTGTAAATTCAATTGGAGTTAGACAACACGTGTCAGGACCTACTCATCGTCGTAATCATACTCTAGATCTAATATTATCACACGGAATAGATGTTGATGCCGTTGAAATTCTGCAGCAGAGCGATGACATCTCAGATCATTACCTAGTCTCGTGTAATTTGCATTTAGCCAAGGCTGCAAAGCTGACTCCGTGTTTCAAATATGTGAGACCTATCACTTCTGCTACTAAAGATTGCTTTATTAATAATCTTCCTAATCAGTTTCAGCATCTCAGCATCTCAGATAGCTTAGAAGAACTAGATATTACAACAGAAACGTTTAACTCTCTCTTTTCCAGCACTTTAGACACAGTTGCTCCGTTGCGCTTAAAGAAGATTAAAGAAAATAGTCCAACGCCGTGGTACAACGAGCACACTCGGGCCCTTAAGAGAGCAGCCAGAAAAATGGAGCGCAACTGGAAGAAAACAAAACTAGAGGTATTTCGCATTTCATGGAAGGAGAGCTCTATTGCTTACAGAGAGGCTTTAAAAGCTGCTAGATCTGCTTATTTTTCAACCCTATTAGAAGAAAATAAACATAATCCTAGGTATTTATTTGAAACGGTGGCTAAACTAACGAAAAATAAAGCTTCAAGCCCAGAAGTTTCCAAGCAACACAGCAGTAATGACTTTATGAACCTCTTCAATTATAAGATTGATAATATCAGGGACAAAATTATAACTATGCAACCGTCTACTACAGTATCGCATCAGGCAGTGCATTGTAGTCTCCCTGAGGAAAAATTTGATTCATTCGTTGCTATAGGAGAGGAAGAATTTACTAAACTCATTAAATCATCTAAATCTACAACATGTATGTTAGACCCTATACCGACTAAGCTACTGAAAGAAATACTTCCAGAGGTCATAGATCCTCTTCTTAATATCATTAATTCGTCTTTGTCTCTAGGATACGTACCAAAAAACTTTAAGCTGGCTATGATTAAACCGCTTGTTAAAAAAACGCAACTTGATCCTTCAGAATTAGTCAATTACAGGCCGATCTCGAATCTACCTTTTCTGTCAAAGATATTAGAAAAGGCAGTATCCTCACAACTGTGTTCCTTTCTTGAAAGAAATGATATCTGCGAGGATTTCCAGTCAGGATTTAGACCGTACCATAGTACCGAGACAGCTCTCGTTAGAGTCACAAATGATTTGCTCTTATCATCCGATCGTGGTTGTATCTCTCTATTAGTGTTACTTGATCTTAGTGCTGCATTTGACACCATTGACCACAACGTTCTTTTAAATAGATTAGAACATTATGTTGGCATTACGGGAATTGCACTAGCATGGTTTAAATCATACTTATCTGACCGTTATCAGTTTGTAGCAGTAAATGATGAGATGTCTCATCGATCACAAGTTCAGTATGGCGTACCACAAGGCTCAGTACTAGGACCGTTGCTGTTCACTCTGTACATGCTACCCTTAGGAGATATCATTAGGAAACATGGCATTTCACTGTTATGCCGATGATACTCAGCTGTATATTTCTTCAAAACCTAACGAAACTTATCAATTCACAAAATTAACGGAATGCATAGCGGATATAAAAAATTGGATGACTTGTAATTTCCTACTTCTAAATTCTGAAAAAACAGAGTTTCTAATTATTGGACAAAAAACTTCCTCACGTAATAATCTAGAATACTGTCTAACACTCGATGGCTGCTCTGTTAAGTCTTCGTCGTCGGTTAGGAACCTGGGTGTGCTCTTTGATACCAATCTTTCATTTGAAAGTCACGTGTCTAGTATCTGTAAAACTGCATTTTTCCATCTTAAAAATATATCTAAATTACGCCATATGCTCTCAGTGACAAATGCGGAACAATTAGTTCATGCGTTCATGACCTCAAGGCTAGATTATTGTAATGCTCTACTGGGTGGTTGTCCTGCACGCTTAATAAACAAATTACAGCTGGTTCAAAACGCAGCAGCTCGAGTTCTTACCAGAACCAGGAAGTATGACCATATTAGCCCAGTTCTGTCAAAACTGCATTGGCTCCCTTTTAAACATCGCATCAATTTTAAAATATTGCTGATCACTTACAAAGCACTGAATGGTTTAGCTCCGCAGTACTTGAGCGAGCTCTTAACGCATTATAGTCCGTCACGTCTATTGCGATCTCAAAATTCCGGCCAGTTGATAATACCTAGAATATCAAAATCGACTGCTGGCGGTAGATCCTTTTCCTATTTAGCACCAAAACTCTGGAACAGTCTTCCTACCATTGTCCGGGAAGCAGACAGACTCTGTCAGTTCAAAGCCAGATTAAAGACACATCTCTTTGACCTAGCTTTCACATAATACATTATAGACTTCTATAATTTAATGTTAGGCTGCATAGATTAGGTCAGCCGGAACCGGGAACACTTCCCAAAAATCCTGATGTACTCGTTACATCATGAGAAGAATGGCATCTACGCTAATTTTAGTGTCTGTGTTTATCCTGAGGTTTTCCTGCAGCCTGCCGGATCCAGGCCGTATCCAGATCTGACGAAGGACCTTCGCCTGGACCGATGACAACGCAGTGCTGAAGTGCCAACTAGTCTCTCCCTATGGAGGATCCCACTACCACTCTACAGATAAGGCGTTGTCGGGAAAATCCGTTTCGCGTTCCTACCCCAAAGCAACAAAATAAAATAAAATTCTTTATCAAAATTTATAGGGAAAGACAAGTACTTTGTTTAGGCTTGGCTTGTAGGGAATTCCAAACCTGCGTATATTCAAACGCACATAACTATAGAACCCGTTCTAAATGCGCATGTGAACGCCATCAGTGTTTCTCACAGGTTCGCGTTTAAAGTCTGTGTAGAGAGAATGGTGTCGTCTTAGCGGCCCCTAATTTAATAACAAATGATCATTGCGACGGAAGCAAATCAATCAAAACTAACTTTAGATGGAAATAACTTAACTCTGCTGTACAGCCGAAACAATCTCTGTTACCTTAAATTATACGCTTATCTCTGTAAAGCTGCTTTGAGGCAATCTACGTTGTTAAAAGCGCTATATAAATGAAGATGACTTGACTTGACTTGACTACACAAAGCTGTATATGAACCATCATATGACAGTACACAAAGCTGTATATGAACCATCATATTACAGTATACAGAGCTGTATATGAACCATCATATGACAGTACACAGAGCTGTATATGAACCATCATATGACAGTACACAGAGCTGTTTATGAACCATCATATGACAATATACAGAGCTGTATATGAACCATCATATGACAGTACACAGAGCTGTTTATGAACCATCATATGACAGTACACAGAGCTGTATATGAACCATCATATGACAGTACACAGAGCTGTATATGAACCATCATATGAATGTAGACAGAGCTGTATATGAACCATCATATTACATTACACAGAGCTGTAAATGAACCAACATATGACAGTTCATAGAGCTGTGTATGACCCATCATATTACAGTATACAGAGCTGTATATGAACCATCATATGAAGGTACACAGAGCTGTATATGAACCATCATAAGAGCTGTATATGAACCATCATATGACAGTACACAGAGCTGTATATGAACCATCATATGACAGTACATAGAGCTGTTTATGACCCATCATATTACAGTATGCAGAGCTGTATATGACCCATCATATGACAGTACACAGAGCTGTATATGAACCATCATATTACAGTACACAGAGCTGTATATGAACCATCATATGACAGTATACAGAGCTGTATATGAACCATCATATGACAGTATACAGAGCTGTATATGAACCATCATATGACAGTACAGAGCTGTATATGAACCATCATATGACAGTACATAGAGCTGTTTATGACCCATCATATTACAGTATACAGAGCTGTATATGAACCATCATATGACAGTACACAGAGCTGTATATGAACCATCATATGACAGTATACAGAGCTGTTTATGAACCATCATATGACAGTATACAGAGCTGTATATGAACCATCATATGACAGTACACAGAGCTGTATATGAACCATCATATGACAGTACACAGAGCTGTATATGAACCATCATATGACAGTATACAGAGCTGTTTATGAACCATCATATGACAGTACACAGAGCTGTTTATGAACCATCATATGACAGTACACAGAGCTGTTTATGAACCATCATATGACAGTACACAGAGCTGTTTATGAACCATCATATTACAGTACAGAGAGCTGTATATGAACCATCATATTACAGTACACAGAGCAGTATATGAACCATCATATTACAGTACAGAGAGCTGTATATGAACCATAATATGACAGTACACAGAGCTGTATATGAACCATCATATTACAGTATACAGAGCTGTATATGAACCATCATAAGAGCTGTATATGAACCATCATATGACAGTACACAGAGCTGTATATGAACCATCATATGACAGTAGACAGAGCTGTATATGAACCATCATAAGAGCTGTATATGAACCATCATATGACAGTACACAGAGCTGTATATGAACCATCATATGACAGTACACAGAGCTGTATATGAACCATCATATGACAGTACACAGAGCTGTTTATGAACCATCATATTACAGTAGACAGAGCTGTATATGAACCATCATATGACAGTACATAGAGCTGTATATGAACCATCATATGACAGTACACAAAGCTGTATATGAACCATCATATGACAGTACACAAAGCTGTATATGAACCATCATATTACAGTATACAGAGCTGTATATGAACCATCATATGACAGTACATAGAGCTGTATATGAACCATCATATGACAGTACACAAAGCTGTATATGAACCATCATATTACAGTACACAGAGCTGTTTATGAACCATCATATGACAATATACAGAGCTGTATATGAACCATCATATGACAGTACACAGAGCTGTATATGAACCATCATAAGAGCTGTATATGAACCATCATATGACAGTACACAGAGCTGTATATGAACCATCATATTACAGTACACAGAGCTGTATATGAACCATCATATGACAGTACACAGAGCTGTGTATGAACCATCATATGACAGTACATAGAGCTGTATATGAACCATCATATGACAGTACATAGAGCTGTATATGAACCATCATATGACAGTACACAAAGCTGTATATGAACCATCATATTACAGTATACAGAGCTGTATATGAACCATCATATGACAGTACATAGAGCTGTATATGAACCATCATATGACAGTACACAAAGCTGTATATGAACCATCATATGACAGTACACAAAGCTGTATATGAACCATCATATTACAGTATACAGAGCTGTATATGAACCATCATATGACAGTACACAGAGCTGTATATGAACCATCATATTACAGTACACAGAGCTGTTTATGAACCATCATATGACAATATACAGAGCTGTATATGAACCATCATATGACAGTACACAGAGCTGTATATGAACCATCATATTACAGTACACAGAGCTGTATATGAACCATCATATGACAGTACACAGAGCTGTATATGAACCATCATATTACAGTATACAGAGCTGTATATGAACCATCATATGAAGGTACACAGAGCTGTATATGAACCATCATATGACAGTATACAGAGCTGTTTATGAACCATCATATGACAGTACAGAGAGCTGTATATGAACCATCATATTACAGTAGACAGAGCTGTATATGAACCATCATATTACAGTATACAGAGCTGTATATGAACCATCATATGACAGTATACAGAGCTGTTTATGAACCATCATATGACAGTACACAGAGCAGTATATGAACCATCATATTACAGTACAGAGAGCTGTATATGAACCATCATATGACAGTACACAGAGCTGTATATGAACCATCATATTACAGTATACAGAGCTGTATATGAACCATCATATGACAGTACATAGAGCTGTTTATGAACCATCATATGACAGTATACAGAGCTGTATATGAACCATCATATTACAGTACATAGAGCTGTTTATGAACCATCATATGACAGTACACAGAGCTGTATATGAACCATCATATGACAGTAGACAGAGCTGTATATGAACCATCATATGACAGTACACAGAGCTGTTTATGAACCATCATATGACAGTAGACAGAGCTGTATATGAACCATCATAAGAGCTGTATATGAACCATCATATGACAGTACACAGAGCTGTATATGAACCATCATATTACAGTACATAGAGCTGTTTATGAACCATCATATGACAGTACACAGAGCTGTATATGAACCATCATATGACAGTAGACAGAGCTGTATATGAACCATCATAAGAGCTGTATATGAACCATCATATGACAGTACACAGAGCTGTATATGAACCATCATATGACAGTACATAGAGCTGTTTATGAACCATCATATTACAGTATACAGAGCTGTATATGAACCATCATATGACAGTACACAGAGCTGTTTATGAACCATCATATGACAGTAGACAGAGCTGTATATGAACCATCATAAGAGCTGTATATGAACCATCATATGACAGTACACAGAGCTGTATATGAACCATCATATTACAGTACATAGAGCTGTTTATGAACCATCATATGACAGTACACAGAGCTGTATATGAACCATCATATGACAGTACATAGAGCTGTTTATGAACCATCATATGACAGTATACAGAGCTGTATATGAACCATCATATGACAGTACACAGAGCTGTATATGAACCATCATATGACAGTACACAGAGCTGTATATGAACCATCATATGACAGTAGACAGAGCTGTATATGAACCATCATATGACAGTACACAGAGCTGTATATGAACCATCATAAGAGCTGTATATGAACCATCATAAGAGCTGTATATGAACCATCATATGACAGTACACAGAGCTGTATATGAACCATCATATGACAGTAGACAGAGCTGTATATGAACCATCATAAGAGCTGTATATGAACCATCATATGACAGTACACAGAGCTGTATATGAACCATCATATGACAGTACACAGAGCTGTATATGAACCATCATATGACAGTACACAGAGCTGTTTATGAACCATCATATTACAGTAGACAGAGCTGTATATGAACCATCATATGACAGTACACAGAGCTGTATATGAACCATCATATGACAGTACACAGAGCTGTATATGAACCATCATATGACAGTAGACAGAGCTGTATATGAACCATCATATGACAGTACACAGAGCTGTTTATGAACCATCATATGACAGTAGACAGAGCTGTATATGAACCATCATAAGAGCTGTATATGAACCATCATATGACAGTACACAGAGCTGTATATGAACCATCATATTACAGTACATAGAGCTGTTTATGAACCATCATATGACAGTAGACAGAGCTGTATATGAACCATCATAAGAGCTGTATATGAACCATCATATGACAGTACACAGAGCTGTATATGAACCATCATATGACAGTACATAGAGCTGTTTATGAACCATCATATTACAGTATACAGAGCTGTATATGAACCATCATATGACAGTACACAGAGCTGTTTATGAACCATCATATGACAGTAGACAGAGCTGTATATGAACCATCATAAGAGCTGTATATGAACCATCATATGACAGTACACAGAGCTGTATATGAACCATCATATTACAGTACATAGAGCTGTTTATGAACCATCATATGACAGTACACAGAGCTGTATATGAACCATCATATGACAGTACATAGAGCTGTATATGAACCATCATATGACAGTACACAGAGCTGTATATGAACCATCATATGACAGTAGACAGAGCTGTATATGAACCATCATAAGAGCTGTATATGAACCATCATATGACAGTACACAGAGCTGTATATGAACCATCATATGACAGTAGACAGAGCTGTATATGAACCATCATAAGAGCTGTATATGAACCATCATATGACAGTACACAGAGCTGTATATGAACCATCATATGACAGTACACAGAGCTGTATATGAACCATCATATGACAGTACACAGAGCTGTTTATGAACCATCATATTACAGTAGACAGAGCTGTATATGAACCATCATATGACAGTACACAGAGCTGTATATGAACCATCATATGACAGTACACAGAGCTGTATATGAACCATCATATGACAGTACATAGAGCTGTATATGAACCATCATATGACAGTACACAGAGCTGTATATGAACCATCATATTACAGTACACAGAGCTGTTTATGAACCATCATATGACAATATACAGAGCTGTATATGAACCATCATATGACAGTACATAGAGCTGTATATGAACCATCATAAGAGCTGTATATGAACCATCATATGACAGTACACAGAGCTGTATATGAACCATCATATTACAGTACACAGAGCTGTATATGAACCATCATATGACAGTACACAGAGCTGTGTATGAACCATCATATGACAGTACATAGAGCTGTATATGAACCATCATATGACAGTACATAGAGCTGTATATGAACCATCATATGACAGTACACAAAGCTGTATATGAACCATCATATTACAGTATACAGAGCTGTATATGAACCATCATATGACAGTACATAGAGCTGTATATGAACCATCATATGACAGTACACAAAGCTGTATATGAACCATCATATTACAGTATACAGAGCTGTATATGAACCATCATATGACAGTACAAAAAGCTGTATATGAACCATCATATTACAGTATACAGAGCTGTATATGAACCATCATATGACAGTACATAGAGCTGTTTATGAACCATCATATGACAGTACACAGAGCTGTATATGAACCATCATATTACAGTACACAGAGCTGTATATGAACCATCATATGACAGTATACAGAGCTGTATATGAACCATCATATTACAGTTCACAGAGCTGTATATGAACCATCATATTACAGTACACAGAGATGTATATGAACCATCATATGACAGTACACAGAGCTGTTTATGAACCATCATATTACAGTACACAGAGCTGTTTATGAACCATCATATTACAGTACACAGAGATGTATATGAACCATCATATGACAGTACACAGAGCTGTATATGAACCATCATATGACAGTACACAGAGCTGTATATGAACCATCATATGACAGTACACAGAGCTGTTTATGAACCATCATATGACAGTACACAGAGCTGTATATGAACCATCATATGACAGTACACAGAGCTGTATATGAACCATCATATGACAGTACACAGAGCTATATATGAACCATCATATGACAGTACACAGAGCTGTATATGAACCATCATATGACAGTACATAGAGCTGTTTATGAACCATCATATTACAGTATACAGAGTTGTATATGAACCATCATATTACAGTACACAGAGCTGTATATGAACCATCATATGAATGTAGACAGAGCTGTATATGAACCATCATAAGAGCTGTATATGAACCATCATATGACAGTACACAGAGCTGTATATGAACCATCATATTACAGTACATAGAGCTGTTTATGAACCATCATATGACAGTACACAGAGCTGTATATGAACCATCATATGACAGTACATAGAGCTGTTTATGAACCATCATATGACAGTATACAGAGCTGTATATGAACCATCATATGACAGTACACAGAGCTGTATATGAACCATCATATGACAGTACACAGAGCTGTATATGAACCATCATATGACAGTACACAGAGCTGTGTATGAACCATCATATGAATGTAGACAGAGCTGTATATGACCCATAATATGACAGTACACAGAGCTGTATATGAACCATCATATGACAGTACACAGAGCTGTATATGAACCATCATATGACAGTAGACAGAGCTGTATATGAACCATCATAAGAGCTGTATATGAACCATCATATGACAGTACACAGAGCTGTATATGAACCATCATATGACAGTAGACAGAGCTGTATATGAACCATCATAAGAGCTGTATATGAACCATCATATGACAGTACACAGAGCTGTATATGAACCATCATATGACAGTACACAGAGCTGTTTATGAACCATCATATTACAGTAGACAGAGCTGTATATGAACCATCATATGACAGTACACAGAGCTGTATATGAACCATCATATGACAGTACACAGAGCTGTATATGAACCATCATATGACAGTACATAGAGCTGTATATGAACCATCATATGACAGTACACAGAGCTGTATATGAACCATCATATTACAGTACACAGAGCTGTTTATGAACCATCATATGACAATATACAGAGCTGTATATGAACCATCATATGACAGTACATAGAGCTGTATATGAACCATCATAAGAGCTGTATATGAACCATCATATGACAGTACACAGAGCTGTATATGAACCATCATATTACAGTACACAGAGCTGTATATGAACCATCATATGACAGTACACAGAGCTGTGTATGAACCATCATATGACAGTACATAGAGCTGTATATGAACCATCATATGACAGTACATAGAGCTGTTTATGAACCATCATATGACAGTACACAGAGCTGTATATGAACCATCATATTACAGTACACAGAGCTGTATATGAACCATCATATGACAGTATACAGAGCTGTATATGAACCATCATATTACAGTTCACAGAGCTGTATATGAACCATCATATTACAGTACACAGAGATGTATATGAACCATCATATGACAGTACACAGAGCTGTTTATGAACCATCATATTACAGTACACAGAGATGTATATGAACCATCATATGACAGTACACAGAGCTGTATATGAACCATCATATGACAGTACACAGAGCTGTATATGAACCATCATATTACAGTACACAGAGCTGTTTATGAACCATCATATGACAGTACACAGAGCTGTATATGAACCATCATATGACAGTACACAGAGCTGTATATGAACCATCATATTACAGTATACAGAGCTGTATATGAACCATCATATGAATGTAGACAGAGCTGTATATGAACCATCATAAGAGCTGTATATGAACCATCATATGACAGTACACAGAGCTGTTTATGAACCATCATATGACAGTACACAGAGCTGTATATGAACCATCATATGACAGTACATAGAGCTGTTTATGAACCATCATATGACAGTATACAGAGCTGTATATGAACCATCATATGACAGTACACAGAGCTGTATATGAACCATCATATGACAGTACACAGAGCTGTATATGAACCATCATATGACAGTACACAGAGCTGTGTATGAACCATCATATGAATGTAGACAGAGCTGTATATGACCCATAATATGACAGTACACAGAGCTGTATATGAACCATCATATGACAGTAGACAGAGCTGTATATGAACCATCATAAGAGCTGTATATGAACCATCATATGACAGTACACAGAGCTGTATATGAACCATCATATGACAGTAGACAGAGCTGTATATGAACCATCATATGACAGTACACAGAGCTGTATATGAACCATCATATGACAGTACACAGAGCTGTATATGAACCATCATATGACAGTACACAGAGCTGTTTATGAACCATCATATTACAGTAGACAGAGCTGTATATGAACCATCATATGACAGTACACAGAGCTGTATATGAACCATCATATGACAGTACACAGAGCTGTATATGAACCATCATATGAATGTAGACAGAGCTGTATATGAACCATCATATGACAGTACACAGAGCTGTATATGAACCATCATATGACAGTAGACAGAGCTGTATATGAACCATCATAAGAGCTGTATATGAACCATCATATGACAGTACACAGAGCTGTATATGAACCATCATATGACAGTAGACAGAGCTGTATATGAACCATCATAAGAGCTGTATATGAACCATCATATGACAGTACACAGAGCTGTATATGAACCATCATATGACAGTACACAGAGCTGTATATGAACCATCATATGACAGTACACAGAGCTGTTTATGAACCATCATATTACAGTAGACAGAGCTGTATATGAACCATCATATGACAGTACACAGAGCTGTATATGAACCATCATATGACAGTACACAGAGCTGTATATGAACCATCATATGAATGTAGACAGAGCTGTATATGAACCATCATATGACAGTACACAGAGCTGTATATGAACCATCATATGACAGTAGACAGAGCTGTATATGAACCATCATAAGAGCTGTATATGAACCATCATATGACAGTACACAGAGCTGTATATGAACCATCATATGACAGTAGACAGAGCTGTATATGAACCATCATAAGAGCTGTATATGAACCATCATATGACAGTACACAGAGCTGTATATGAACCATCATATGACAGTACA
Source organism: Squalius cephalus (assembly GCF_949319135.1). Lineage (NCBI taxonomy): Eukaryota > Metazoa > Chordata > Actinopteri > Cypriniformes > Leuciscidae > Squalius > Squalius cephalus. The sequence goes on along the minus strand of NC_137122.1, from coordinate 64,010,472 downwards.
CAGAGCTGTTTATGAACCATCATATTACAGTAGACAGAGCTGTATATGAACCATCATATGACAGTACACAGAGCTGTATATGAACCATCATATGACAGTACACAGAGCTGTTTATGAACCATCATATTACAGTAGACAGAGCTGTATATGAACCATCATATGACAGTACATAGAGCTGTTTATGAACCATCATATGACAATATACAGAGCTGTATATGAACCATCATATGACAGTACACAGAGCTGTATATGAACCATCATATTACAGTACACAGAGCTGTATATGAACCATCATATGACAGTACACAGAGCTGTGTATGAACCATCATATGACAGTACATAGAGCTGTATATGAACCATCATATGACAGTACACAAAGCTGTATATGAACCATCATATTACAGTATACAGAGCTGTATATGAACCATCATATGACAGTACATAGAGCTGTTTATGAACCATCATATGACAGTACACAGAGCTGTATATGAACCATCATATTACAGTACACAGAGCTGTATATGAACCATCATATGACAGTATACAGAGCTGTATATGAACCATCATATTACAGTTCACAGAGCTGTATATGAACCATCATATTACAGTACACAGAGATGTATATGAACCATCATATGACAGTACACAGAGCTGTATATGAACCATCATATGACAGTACACAGAGCTGTATATGAACCATCATATGACAGTACACAGAGCTGTATATGAACCATCATATGACAGTACATAGAGCTGTTTATGAACCATCATATTACAGTATACAGAGTTGTATATGAACCATCATATTACAGTACACAGAGCTGTATATGAACCATCATATGAATGTAGACAGAGCTGTATATGAACCATCATAAGAGCTGTATATGAACCATCATATGACAGTACACAGAGCTGTATATGAACCATCATATTACAGTATACAGAGCTGTATATGAACCATCATATGACAGTACACAGAGCTGTTTATGAACCATCATATGACAATATACAGAGCTGTATATGAACCATCATATGACAGTACACAGAGCTGTTTATGAACCATCATATTACAGTAGACAGAGCTGTATATGAACCATCATATGACAGTACACAGAGCTGTATATGAACCATCATATTACAGTACACAGAGCTGTTTATGAACCATCATATGAAGGTACACAGAGCTGTATATGAACCATCATAAGAGCTGTATATGAACCATCATATGACAGTACACAGAGCTGTATATGAACCATCATATGACAGTACATAGAGCTGTTTATGACCCATCATATTACAGTATGCAGAGCTGTATATGAACCATCATCTGACAGTACACAGAGCTGTATATGAACCATCATATGACAGTACACAGAGCTGTATATGAACCATCATATGACAGTATACAGAGCTGTATATGAACCATCATATGACAGTATACAGAGCTGTATATGAACCATCATATGACAGTACACAGAGCTGTATATGAACCATCATATGACAGTACACAGAGCTGTATATGAACCATCATATTACAGTATACAGAGCTGTATATGAACCATCATATGACAGTACATAGAGCTGTTTATGAACCATCATATGACAGTACACAGAGCTGTATATGAACCATCATATGACAGTACATAGAGCTGTTTATGAACCATCATATGACAGTATACAGAGCTGTATATGAACCATCATATGACAGTACACAGAGCTGTATATGAACCATCATATGACAGTACACAGAGCTGTATATGAACCATCATATGACAGTACACAGAGCTGTATATGACCCATAATATGACAGTACACAGAGCTGTATATGAACCATCATATGACAGTACACAGAGCTGTATATGAACCATCATATGACAGTAGACAGAGCTGTATATGAACCATCATAAGAGCTGTATATGAACCATCATATGACAGTACACAGAGCTGTATATGAACCATCATATGACAGTAGACAGAGCTGTATATGAACCATCATAAGAGCTGTATATGAACCATCATATGACAGTACACAGAGCTGTATATGAACCATCATATGACAGTACACAGAGCTGTATATGAACCATCATATGACAGTACACAGAGCTGTTTATGAACCATCATATTACAGTAGACAGAGCTGTATATGAACCATCATATGACAGTACACAGAGCTGTTTATGAACCATCATATGACAATATACAGAGCTGTATATGAACCATCATATGACAGTACATAGAGCTGTATATGAACCATCATAAGAGCTGTATATGAACCATCATATGACAGTACACAGAGCTGTATATGAACCATCATATTACAGTACACAGAGCTGTATATGAACCATCATATGACAGTACACAGAGCTGTGTATGAACCATCATATGACAGTACATAGAGCTGTATATGAACCATCATATGACAGTACATAGAGCTGTATATGAACCATCATATGACAGTACACAAAGCTGTATATGAACCATCATATTACAGTATACAGAGCTGTATATGAACCATCATATGACAGTACAAAAAGCTGTATATGAACCATCATATTACAGTATACAGAGCTGTATATGAACCATCATATGACAGTACATAGAGCTGTTTATGAACCATCATATGACAGTACACAGAGCTGTATATGAACCATCATATGACAGTACATAGAGCTGTATATGAACCATCATATGACAGTACACAAAGCTGTATATGAACCATCATATGACAGTACATAGAGCTGTATATGAACCATCATATGACAGTACACAGAGCTGTTTATGAACCATCATATTACAGTAGACAGAGCTGTATATGAACCATCATATGACAGTACACAGAGCTGTTTATGAACCATCATATGACAATATACAGAGCTGTATATGAACCATCATATGACAGTACATAGAGCTGTATATGAACCATCATAAGAGCTGTATATGAACCATCATATGACAGTACACAGAGCTGTATATGAACCATCATATGACAGTACATAGAGCTGTATATGAACCATCATATGACAGTACATAGAGCTGTATATGAACCATCATATGACAGTACATAGAGCTGTATATGAACCATCATATGACAGTACACAAAGCTGTATATGAACCATCATATGACAGTACACAGAGCTGTATATGAACCATCATATGACAGTACACAGAGCTGTATATGAACCATCATATGACAGTACACAGAGCTGTTTATGAACCATCATATGACAGTACATAGAGCTGTATATGAACCATCATATGACAGTACATAGAGCTGTATATGAACCATCATATGACAGTACATAGAGCTGTATATGAACCATCATATGACAGTACACAAAGCTGTATATGAACCATCATATGACAGTACACAGAGCTGTTTATGAACCATCATATTACAGTAGACAGAGCTGTATATGAACCATCATATGACAGTACACAGAGCTGTTTATGAACCATCATATGACAATATACAGAGCTGTATATGAACCATCATATGACAGTACATAGAGCTGTATATGAACCATCATAAGAGCTGTATATGAACCATCATATGACAGTACACAGAGCTGTATATGAACCATCATATGACAGTACATAGAGCTGTATATGAACCATCATATGACAGTACATAGAGCTGTATATGAACCATCATATGACAGTACATAGAGCTGTATATGAACCATCATATGACAGTACACAAAGCTGTATATGAACCATCATATGACAGTACACAGAGCTGTATATGAACCATCATATGACAGTACACAGAGCTGTATATGAACCATCATATGACAGTACACAGAGCTGTTTATGAACCATCATATGACAGTACATAGAGCTGTATATGAACCATCATATGACAGTACACAGAGCTGTATATGAACCATCATATGACAGTACACAGAGCTGTTTATGAACCATCATATGACAGTACATAGAGCTGTATATGAACCATCATATGACAGTACATAGAGCTGTATATGAACCATCATATGACAGTACACAGAGCTGTATATGAACCATCATATGACAGTACACAGAGCTGTATATGAACCATCATATGACAGTACACAGAGCTGTTTATGAACCATCATATGACAATATACAGAGCTGTATATGAACCATCATATGACAGTACAAAAAGCTGTATATGAACCATCATATGACAGTACACAGAGCTGTTTATGAACCATCATATGACAATATACAGAGCTGTATATGAACCATCATATGACAGTACATAGAGCTGTATATGAACCATCATAAGAGCTGTATATGAACCATCATATGACAGTACACAGAGCTGTATATGAACCATCATATTACAGTACACAGAGCTGTATATGAACCATCATATGACAGTACACAGAGCTGTGTATGAACCATCATATGACAGTACATAGAGCTGTATATGAACCATCATATGACAGTACATAGAGCTGTATATGAACCATCATATGACAGTACACAAAGCTGTATATGAACCATCATATTACAGTATACAGAGCTGTATATGAACCATCATATGACAGTACATAGAGCTGTATATGAACCATCATATGACAGTACACAAAGCTGTATATGAACCATCATATTACAGTATACAGAGCTGTATATGAACCATCATATGACAGTACAAAAAGCTGTATATGAACCATCATATTACAGTATACAGAGCTGTATATGAACCATCATATGACAGTACATAGAGCTGTTTATGAACCATCATATGACAGTACATAGAGCTGTTTATGAACCATCATATGACAGTATACAGAGCTGTATATGAACCATCATATTACAGTTCACAGAGCTGTATATGAACCATCATATTACAGTACACAGAGATGTATATGAACCATCATATGACAGTACACAGAGCTGTTTATGAACCATCATATTACAGTACACAGAGCTGTTTATGAACCATCATATTACAGTACACAGAGATGTATATGAACCATCATATGACAGTACACAGAGCTGTATATGAACCATCATATGACAGTACACAGAGCTGTATATGAACCATCATATGACAGTACACAGAGCTGTATATGAACCATCATATTACAGTACACAGAGCTGTATATGAACCATCATATGACAGTACACAGAGCTGTATATGAACCATCATATGACAGTACACAGAGCTATATATGAACCATCATATGACAGTACACAGAGCTGTATATGAACCATCATATGACAGTACATAGAGCTGTTTATGAACCATCATATTACAGTATACAGAGTTGTATATGAACCATCATATTACAGTACACAGAGCTGTATATGAACCATCATATGACAGTAGACAGAGCTGTATATGAACCATCATAAGAGCTGTATATGAACCATCATATGACAGTACACAGAGCTGTATATGAACCATCATATGACAGTACACAGAGCTGTATATGAACCATCATATGACAGTACATAGAGCTGTTTATGAACCATCATATTACAGTAGACAGAGCTGTATATGAACCATCATATGACAGTACATAGAGCTGTATATGAACCATCATATTACAGTATACAGAGCTGTATATGAACCATCATATGACAGTACACAGAGCTGTATATGAACCATCATATTACAGTACACAGAGCTGTTTATGAACCATCATATGACAATATACAGAGCTGTATATGAACCATCATATGACAGTACACAGAGCTGTTTATGAACCATCATATGACAGTATACAGAGCTGTTTATGAACCATCATATTACAGTAGACAGAGCTGTATATGAACCATCATATGACAGTACACAGAGCTGTATATGAACCATCATATTACAGTACACAGAGCTGTTTATGAACCATCATATGACAGTACACAGAGCTGTATATGAACCATCATATGAATGTAGACAGAGCTGTATATGAACCATCATATTACAGTACACAGAGCTGTAAATGAACCAACATATGACAGTTCATAGAGCTGTGTATGACCCATCATATGAAGGTACACAGAGCTGTATATGAACCATCATAAGAGCTGTATATGAACCATCATATGACAGTACACAGAGCTGTATATGAACCATCATCTGACAGTACACAGAGCTGTATATGAACCATCATATGACAGTATACAGAGCTGTTTATGAACCATCATATGACAGTATACAGAGCTGTTTATGAACCATCATATGACAGTATACAGAGCTGTTTATGAACCATCATATGACAGTACAGAGAGCTGTATATGAACCATCATATTACAGTACACAGAGCTGTATATGAACCATCATATTACAGTATACAGAGCTGTATATGAACCATCATATGACAGTACATAGAGCTGTTTATGAACCATCATATGACAGTATACAGAGCTGTATATGAACCATCATATTACAGTACATAGAGCTGTTTATGAACCATCATATGACAGTACACAGAGCTGTATATGAACCATCATATGACAGTATACAGAGCTGTATATGACCCATAATATGACAGTACACAGAGCTGTATATGACCCATAATATGACAGTACACAGAGCTGTATATGAACCATCATATGACAGTACACAGAGCTGTATATGAACCATCATATGAATGTAGACAGAGCTGTATATGAACCATCATATGACAGTACACAGAGCTGTATATGAACCATCATATGACAGTACACAGAGCTGTATATGAACCATCATATGACAGTAGACAGAGCTGTATATGAACCATCATAAGAGCTGTATATGAACCATCATATGACAGTACACAGAGCTGTATATGAACCATCATATGACAGTACACAGAGCTGTATATGAACCATCATATGACAGTAGACAGAGCTGTATATGAACCATCATAAGAGCTGTATATGAACCATCATATGACAGTACACAGAGCTGTATATGAACCATCATAAGAGCTGTATATGAACCATCATATGACAGTACACAGAGCTGTATATGACCCATAATATGACAGTACACAGAGCTGTATATGAACCATCATATGACAGTACACAGAGCTGTATATGAACCATCATATGACAGTACACAGAGCTGTATATGAACCATCATATGACAGTACACAGAGCTGTATATGAACCATCATATGACAGTACACAGAGCTATATATGAACCATCATATGACAGTACACAGAGCTGTATATGAACCATCATATGACAGTACATAGAGCTGTTTATGAACCATCATATTACAGTATACAGAGCTGTATATGAACCATCATATGAATGTAGACAGAGCTGTATATGAACCATCATAAGAGCTGTATATGAACCATCATATGACAGTACACAGAGCTGTTTATGAACCATCATATGACAGTACACAGAGCTGTATATGAACCATCATATGACAGTACATAGAGCTGTTTATGAACCATCATATGACAGTATACAGAGCTGTATATGAACCATCATATGACAGTACACAGAGCTGTATATGAACCATCATATGACAGTACACAGAGCTGTATATGAACCATCATATGACAGTACACAGAGCTGTGTATGAACCATCATATGAATGTAGACAGAGCTGTATATGACCCATAATATGACAGTACACAGAGCTGTATATGAACCATCATATGACAGTAGACAGAGCTGTATATGAACCATCATAAGAGCTGTATATGAACCATCATATGACAGTACACAGAGCTGTATATGAACCATCATATGACAGTAGACAGAGCTGTATATGAACCATCATAAGAGCTGTATATGAACCATCATATGACAGTACACAGAGCTGTATATGAACCATCATATGACAGTACACAGAGCTGTATATGAACCATCATATGACAGTACACAGAGCTGTTTATGAACCATCATATTACAGTAGACAGAGCTGTATATGAACCATCATATGACAGTACACAGAGCTGTATATGAACCATCATATGACAGTACACAGAGCTGTATATGAACCATCATATGAATGTAGACAGAGCTGTATATGAACCATCATATGACAGTACACAGAGCTGTATATGAACCATCATATGACAGTAGACAGAGCTGTATATGAACCATCATAAGAGCTGTATATGAACCATCATATGACAGTACACAGAGCTGTATATGAACCATCATATGACAGTAGACAGAGCTGTATATGAACCATCATAAGAGCTGTATATGAACCATCATATGACAGTACACAGAGCTGTATATGAACCATCATATGACAGTACACAGAGCTGTTTATGAACCATCATATTACAGTAGACAGAGCTGTATATGAACCATCATATGACAGTACACAGAGCTGTATATGAACCATCATATGACAGTACACAGAGCTGTTTATGAACCATCATATTACAGTAGACAGAGCTGTATATGAACCATCATATGACAGTACATAGAGCTGTTTATGAACCATCATATGACAATATACAGAGCTGTATATGAACCATCATATGACAGTACACAGAGCTGTATATGAACCATCATATTACAGTACACAGAGCTGTATATGAACCATCATATGACAGTACACAGAGCTGTGTATGAACCATCATATGACAGTACATAGAGCTGTATATGAACCATCATATGACAGTACACAAAGCTGTATATGAACCATCATATTACAGTATACAGAGCTGTATATGAACCATCATATGACAGTACATAGAGCTGTATATGAACCATCATATGACAGTACACAAAGCTGTATATGAACCATCATATTACAGTATACAGAGCTGTATATGAACCATCATATGACAGTACATAGAGCTGTTTATGAACCATCATATGACAGTACACAGAGCTGTATATGAACCATCATATTACAGTACACAGAGCTGTATATGAACCATCATATGACAGTACACAAAGCTGTATATGAACCATCATATGACAGTACACAGAGCTGTATATGAACCATCATATGACAGTACACAGAGCTGTATATGAACCATCATATGACAGTACACAGAGCTGTATATGAACCATCATATGACAGTACACAGAGCTGTATATGAACCATCATATGACAGTACATAGAGCTGTTTATGAACCATCATATTACAGTATACAGAGTTGTATATGAACCATCATATTACAGTACACAGAGCTGTATATGAACCATCATATGAATGTAGACAGAGCTGTATATGAACCATCATAAGAGCTGTATATGAACCATCATATGACAGTAGACAGAGCTGTATATGAACCATCATAAGAGCTGTATATGAACCATCATATGACAGTACACAGAGCTGTATATGAACCATCATATTACAGTATACAGAGCTGTATATGAACCATCATATGACAGTACACAGAGCTGTTTATGAACCATCATATGACAATATACAGAGCTGTATATGAACCATCATATGACAGTACACAGAGCTGTTTATGAACCATCATATGACAGTATACAGAGCTGTTTATGAACCATCATATTACAGTAGACAGAGCTGTATATGAACCATCATATGACAGTACACAGAGCTGTATATGAACCATCATATTACAGTACACAGAGCTGTTTATGAACCATCATATGAAGGTACACAGAGCTGTATATGAACCATCATAAGAGCTGTATATGAACCATCATATGACAGTACACAGAGCTGTATATGAACCATCATATGACAGTACATAGAGCTGTATATGAACCATCATCTGACAGTACACAGAGCTGTATATGAACCATCATATGACAGTACACAGAGCTGTATATGAACCATCATATGACAGTATACAGAGCTGTATATGAACCATCATATGACAGTATACAGAGCTGTATATGAACCATCATATGACAGTACACAGAGCTGTATATGAACCATCATATGACAGTACACAGAGCTGTATATGAACCATCATATGACAGTACACAGAGCTGTATATGACCCATAATATGACAGTACACAGAGCTGTATATGAACCATCATATGACAGTACACAGAGCTGTATATGAACCATCATATGACAGTAGACAGAGCTGTATATGAACCATCATAAGAGCTGTATATGAACCATCATATGACAGTACACAGAGCTGTATATGAACCATCATATGACAGTAGACAGAGCTGTATATGAACCATCATAAGAGCTGTATATGAACCATCATATGACAGTACACAGAGCTGTATATGAACCATCATATGACAGTACACAGAGCTGTATATGAACCATCATATGACAGTACACAGAGCTGTTTATGAACCATCATATTACAGTAGACAGAGCTGTATATGAACCATCATATGACAGTACACAGAGCTGTTTATGAACCATCATATGACAATATACAGAGCTGTATATGAACCATCATATGACAGTACATAGAGCTGTATATGAACCATCATAAGAGCTGTATATGAACCATCATATGACAGTACACAGAGCTGTATATGAACCATCATATTACAGTACACAGAGCTGTATATGAACCATCATATGACAGTACACAGAGCTGTGTATGAACCATCATATGACAGTACATAGAGCTGTATATGAACCATCATATGACAGTACACAGAGCTGTATATGAACCATCATATGACAGTACACAGAGCTGTATATGAACCATCATATGACAGTACACAGAGCTGTATATGAACCATCATATTACAGTACACAGAGCTGTATATGAACCATCATATGAAGGTACACAGAGCTGTATATGAACCATCATAAGAGCTGTATATGAACCATCATATGACAGTACACAGAGCTGTGTATGAACCATCATATGACAGTACATAGAGCTGTATATGAACCATCATATGACAGTACATAGAGCTGTATATGAACCATCATATGACAGTACACAAAGCTGTATATGAACCATCATATGACAGTACACAGAGCTGTATATGAACCATCATATGACAGTACACAGAGCTGTATATGAACCATCATATGACAGTACACAGAGCTGTTTATGAACCATCATATGACAATATACAGAGCTGTATATGAACCATCATATGACAGTACAAAAAGCTGTATATGAACCATCATATGACAGTACACAGAGCTGTTTATGAACCATCATATGACAATATACAGAGCTGTATATGAACCATCATATGACAGTACATAGAGCTGTATATGAACCATCATAAGAGCTGTATATGAACCATCATATGACAGTACACAGAGCTGTATATGAACCATCATATTACAGTACACAGAGCTGTATATGAACCATCATATGACAGTACACAGAGCTGTGTATGAACCATCATATGACAGTACATAGAGCTGTATATGAACCATCATATGACAGTACATAGAGCTGTATATGAACCATCATATGACAGTACACAAAGCTGTATATGAACCATCATATTACAGTATACAGAGCTGTATATGAACCATCATATGACAGTACATAGAGCTGTATATGAACCATCATATGACAGTACACAAAGCTGTATATGAACCATCATATTACAGTATACAGAGCTGTATATGAACCATCATATGACAGTACAAAAAGCTGTATATGAACCATCATATTACAGTATACAGAGCTGTATATGAACCATCATATGACAGTACATAGAGCTGTTTATGAACCATCATATGACAGTACATAGAGCTGTTTATGAACCATCATATGACAGTATACAGAGCTGTATATGAACCATCATATTACAGTTCACAGAGCTGTATATGAACCATCATATGACAGTACATAGAGCTGTTTATGAACCATCATATTACAGTATACAGAGTTGTATATGAACCATCATATTACAGTACACAGAGCTGTATATGAACCATCATATGACAGTAGACAGAGTTGTATATGAACCATCATATTACAGTACACAGAGCTGTATATGAACCATCATATGACAGTACACAGAGCTGTATATGAACCATCATATGACAGTACATAGAGCTGTTTATGAACCATCATATTACAGTATACAGAGTTGTATATGAACCATCATATTACAGTACACAGAGCTGTATATGAACCATCATATGACAGTAGACAGAGCTGTATATGAACCATCATAAGAGCTGTATATGAACCATCATATGACAGTACACAGAGCTGTATATGAACCATCATATGACAGTACACAGAGCTGTATATGAACCATCATATGACAGTACATAGAGCTGTTTATGAACCATCATATTACAGTAGACAGAGCTGTATATGAACCATCATATGACAGTACATAGAGCTGTATATGAACCATCATATTACAGTATACAGAGCTGTATATGAACCATCATATGACAGTACACAGAGCTGTATATGAACCATCATATTACAGTACACAGAGCTGTTTATGAACCATCATATGACAATATACAGAGCTGTATATGAACCATCATATGACAGTACACAGAGCTGTTTATGAACCATCATATGACAGTATACAGAGCTGTTTATGAACCATCATATTACAGTAGACAGAGCTGTATATGAACCATCATATGACAGTACACAGAGCTGTATATGAACCATCATATTACAGTACACAGAGCTGTTTATGAACCATCATATGACAGTACACAGAGCTGTATATGAACCATCATATGAATGTAGACAGAGCTGTATATGAACCATCATATTACAGTACACAGAGCTGTAAATGAACCAACATATGACAGTTCATAGAGCTGTGTATGACCCATCATATGAAGGTACACAGAGCTGTATATGAACCATCATAAGAGCTGTATATGAACCATCATATGACAGTACACAGAGCTGTATATGAACCATCATCTGACAGTATACAGAGCTGTTTATGAACCATCATATGACAGTACACAGAGCTGTATATGAACCATCATATGACAGTATACAGAGCTGTTTATGAACCATCATATGACAGTATACAGAGCTGTTTATGAACCATCATATGACAGTATACAGAGCTGTTTATGAACCATCATATGACAGTATACAGAGCTGTTTATGAACCATCATATGACAGTACAGAGAGCTGTATATGAACCATCATATTACAGTACACAGAGCTGTATATGAACCATCATATTACAGTATACAGAGCTGTATATGAACCATCATATGACAGTACACAGAGCTGTATATGAACCATCATATGACAGTATACAGAGCTGTATATGAACCATCATATTACAGTACATAGAGCTGTTTATGAACCATCATATGACAGTACACAGAGCTGTATATGAACCATCATATGACAGTACACAGAGCTGTATATGACCCATAATATGACAGTACACAGAGCTGTATATGAACCATCATATGACAGTACACAGAGCTGTATATGAACCATCATATGACAGTACACAGAGCTGTATATGAACCATCATATGAATGTAGACAGAGCTGTATATGAACCATCATATGACAGTACACAGAGCTGTATATGAACCATCATATGACAGTACACAGAGCTGTATATGAACCATCATATGACAGTAGACAGAGCTGTATATGAACCATCATAAGAGCTGTATATGAACCATCATATGACAGTACACAGAGCTGTATATGAACCATCATATGACAGTACACAGAGCTGTATATGAACCATCATATGACAGTAGACAGAGCTGTATATGAACCATCATAAGAGCTGTATATGAACCATCATATGACAGTACACAGAGCTGTATATGAACCATCATAAGAGCTGTATATGAACCATCATATGACAGTACACAGAGCTGTATATGACCCATAATATGACAGTACACAGAGCTGTATATGAACCATCATATGACAGTACACAGAGCTGTATATGAACCATCATATGACAGTACACAGAGCTGTATATGAACCATCATATGAAGGTACACAGAGCTGTATATGAACCATCATAAGAGCTGTATATGAACCATCATATGACAGTACACAGAGCTGTATATGAACCATCATATGACAGTACATAGAGCTGTTTATGACCCATCATATTACAGTATGCAGAGCTGTATATGAACCATCATCTGACAGTACACAGAGCTGTATATGAACCATCATATGACAGTACACAGAGCTGTATATGAACCATCATATGACAGTATACAGAGCTGTATATGAACCATCATATGACAGTATACAGAGCTGTATATGAACCATCATATGACAGTACACAGAGCTGTATATGAACCATCATATGACAGTATACAGAGCTGTATATGAACCATCATATGACAGTATACAGAGCTGTATATGAACCATCATATGACAGTACACAGAGCTGTATATGAACCATCATATGACAGTATACAGAGCTGTATATGAACCATCATATTACAGTATACAGAGCTGTATATGAACCATCATATGACAGTACATAGAGCTGTTTATGAACCATCATATTACAGTACACAGAGCTGTATATGAACCATCATATGACAGTACATAGAGCTGTTTATGAACCATCATATGACAGTATACAGAGCTGTATATGAACCATCATATGACAGTATACAGAGCTGTATATGAACCATCATATTACAGTACACAGAGCTGTATATGAACCATCATATTACAGTAGACAGAGCTGTTTATGAACCATCATATGACAGTACACAGAGCTGTATATGAACCATCATATGACAGTATACAGAGCTGTATATGAACCATCATATTACAGTACATAGAGCTGTTTATGAACCATCATATGACAGTACACAGAGCTGCATATGAACCATCATATGACAGTACACAGAGCTGTATATGAACCATCATATGAATGTAGACAGAGCTGTATATGAACCATCATATGACAGTAGACAGAGCTGTATATGAACCATCATATGACAGTACACAGAGCTGTATATGGCCCATAATATGACAGTACACAGAGCTGTATATGACCCATAATATGACAGTACACAGAGCTGTATATGAACCATCATATGACAGTACACAGAGCTGTATATGAACCATCATATGACAGTACACAGAGCTGTATATGAACCATCATATGACAGTACACAGAGCTGTATATGAACCATCATATTACAGTACACAGAGCTGTTTATGAACCATCATATGACAATATACAGAGCTGTATATGAACCATCATATGACAGTACACAGAGCTGTATATGAACCATCATATGACAGTACATAGAGCTGTATATGAACCATCATAAGAGCTGTATATGAACCATCATATGACAGTACACAGAGCTGTATATGAACCATCATATGACAGTACACAGAGCTGTATATGAACCATCATATGACAGTACACAGAGCTGTATATGGCCCATAATATGACAGTACACAGAGCTGTATATGACCCATAATATGACAGTACACAGAGCTGTATATGAACCATCATATGACAGTACACAGAGCTGTATATGAACCATCATATGACAGTACACAGAGCTGTATATGAACCATCATATTACAGTACACAGAGCTGTTTATGAACCATCATATGACAATATACAGAGCTGTATATGAACCATCATATGACAGTACACAGAGCTGTATATGAACCATCATATGACAGTACATAGAGCTGTATATGAACCATCATAAGAGCTGTATATGAACCATCATATGACAGTACACAGAGCTGTATATGAACCATCATATGACAGTACACAGAGCTGTATATGAACCATCATATGACAGTACACAGAGCTGTATATGAACCATCATATGACAGTACATAGAGCTGTATATGAACCATCATAAGAGCTGTATATGAACCATCATATGACAGTACACAGAGCTGTATATGAACCATCATATTACAGTACACAGAGCTGTATATGAACCATCATATGACAGTACATAGAGCTGTATATGAACCATCATATGACAGTACACAAAGCTGTATATGAACCATCATATTACAGTATACAGAGCTGTATATGAACCATCATATGACAGTACAAAAAGCTGTATATGAACCATCATATGACAGTACACAAAGCTGTATATGAACCATCATATGACAGTATACAGAGCTGTATATGAACCATCATATGACAGTACACAGAGCTGTATATGAACCATCATATTACAGTACACAAAGCTGTATATGAACCATCATATGACAGTACACAGAGCTGTATATGAACCATCATATGACAGTACACAGAGCTGTATATGAACCATCATATGACAGTACACAGAGCTGTTTATGAACCATCATATGACAGTACACAGAGCTGTATATGAACCATCATATGAATGTAGACAGAGCTGTATATGAACCATCATATTACAGTACACAGAGCTGTATATGAACCATCATATGACAGTACACAGAGCTGTATATGAACCATCATATGACAGTACACAGAGCTGTATATGAACCATCATATGACAGTAGACAGAGCTGTATATGAACCATCATATGACAGTACACAGAGCTGTATATGACCCATAATATGACAGTACACAGAGCTGTATATGAACCATCATATGACAGTACATAGAGCTGTATATGAACCATCATATGACAGTACACAGAGCTGTATATGAACCATCATATGACAGTACACAGAGCTGTATATGAACCATCATATGACAGTACACAGAGCTGTATATGAACCATCATATTACAGTACACAGAGCTGTATATGAACCATCATATGAAGGTACACAGAGCTGTATATGAACCATCATAAGAGCTGTATATGAACCATCATATGACAGTACACAGAGCTGTATATGAACCATCATATGACAGTACATAGAGCTGTTTATGACCCATCATATTACAGTATGCAGAGCTGTATATGAACCATCATCTGACAGTACACAGAGCTGTATATGAACCATCATATGACAGTATACAGAGCTGTATATGAACCATCATATGACAGTATACAGAGCTGTATATGAACCATCATATGACAGTACACAGAGCTGTATATGAACCATCATATGACAGTACACAGAGCTGTATATGAACCATCATATTACAGTATACAGAGCTGTATATGAACCATCATATGACAGTACACAGAGCTGTATATGAACCATCATATGACAGTATACAGAGCTGTTTATGAACCATCATATGACAGTATACAGAGCTGTTTATGAACCATCATATGACAGTATACAGAGCTGTATATGAACCATCATATTACAGTATACAGAGCTGTATATGAACCATCATATGACAGTACATAGAGCTGTTTATGAACCATCATATGACAGTATACAGAGCTGTATATGAACCATCATATTACAGTACATAGAGCTGTTTATGAACCATCATATGACAGTACATAGAGCTGTATATGAACCATCATATGACAGTATACAGAGCTGTATATGACCCATAATATGACAGTACACAGAGCTGTATATGACCCATAATATGACAGTACACAGAGCTGTATATGAACCATCATATGACAGTACACAGAGCTGTATATGAACCATCATATGACAGTACACAGAGCTGTATATGAACCATCATATGAATGTAGACAGAGCTGTATATGACCCATAATATGACAGTACACAGAGCTGTATATGACCCATAATATGACAGTACACAGAGCTGTATATGAACCATCATATGACAGTACACAGAGCTGTATATGAACCATCATATGACAGTACACAGAGCTGTATATGAACCATCATATTACAGTACACAGAGCTGTTTATGAACCATCATATGACAATATACAGAGCTGTATATGAACCATCATATGACAGTACACAGAGCTGTATATGAACCATCATATGACAGTACATAGAGCTGTATATGAACCATCATAAGAGCTGTATATGAACCATCATATGACAGTACACAGAGCTGTATATGAACCATCATATTACAGTACACAGAGCTGTATATGAACCATCATATGACAGTACATAGAGCTGTATATGAACCATCATATGACAGTACACAAAGCTGTATATGAACCATCATATTACAGTATACAGAGCTGTATATGAACCATCATATGACAGTACAAAAAGCTGTATATGAACCATCATATGACAGTACACAAAGCTGTATATGAACCATCATATGACAGTATACAGAGCTGTATATGAACCATCATATGACAGTACACAGAGCTGTATATGAACCATCATATTACAGTACACAAAGCTGTATATGAACCATCATATGACAGTACACAAAGCTGTATATGAACCATCATATTACAGTATACAGAGCTGTATATGAACCATCATATGACAGTACACAGAGCTGTGTATGAACCATCATATGACAGTACACAGAGCTGTATATGAACCATCATATTACAGTACACAGAGCTGTATATGAACCATCATATTACAGTACACAAAGCTGTATATGAACCATCATATGACAGTACACAGAGCTGTATATGAACCATCATATTACAGTATACAGAGCTGTATATGAACCATCATATGACAGTACACAGAGCTGTATATGAACCATCATATGACAGTACACAGAGCTGTATATGAACCATCATATGACAGTACACAAAGCTGTATATGAACCATCATATGACAGTACACAAAGCTGTATATGAACCATCATATGACAGTACACAAAGCTGTATATGAACCATCATATTACAGTATACAGAGCTGTATATGAACCATCATATGACAGTACACAGAGCTGTATATGAACCATCATATGACAGTACATAGAGCTGTATATGAACCATCATATGACAGTACACAGAGCTGTATATGAACCATCATATGACAGTACATAGAGCTGTATATGAACCATCATAAGAGCTGTATATGAACCATCATATGACAGTACATAGAGCTGTATATGAACCATCATATGACAGTACACAGAGCTGTATATGAACCATCATATGACAGTACACAGAGCTGTATATGAACCATCATATGACAGTACATAGAGCTGTATATGAACCATCATATGACAGTACACAAGAGCTGTATATGAACCATCATATTACAGTATACAGAGCTGTATATGAACCATCATATGACAGTACACAGAGCTGTATATGAACCATCATATTACAGTATACAGAGCTGTATATGAACCATCATATGACAGTACACAGAGCTGTTTATGAACCATCATATTACAGTACACAGAGCAGTATATGAACCATCATATTACAGTACACAGAGCAGTATATGAACCATCATATGACAGTACATAGAGCTGTTTATGAACCATCATATTACAGTAGAGAGCGTATATGAACCATCATATGACAGTACACAGAGCTGTTTATGAACCATCATATTACAGTACACAGAGCTGTATATGAACCATCATATTACAGTACACAGAGCTGTATATGAACCATCATATGACAGTACACAGAGCTGTATATGAACCATCATATGACAGTATACAGAGCTGTATATGACCCATAATATGACAGTACACAGAGCTGTATATGACCCATAATATGACAGTACACAGAGCTGTATATGAACCATCATATGACAGTACACAGAGCTGTATATGAACCATCATATGAATGTAGACAGAGCTGTATATGAACCATCATATGACAGTACACAGAGCTGTATATGAACCATCATATGACAGTACACAGAGCTGTATATGAACCATCATATGACAGTAGACAGAGCTGTATATGAACCATCATAAGAGCTGTATATGAACCATCATATGACAGTACACAGAGCTGTATATGAACCATCATAAGAGCTGTATATGAACCATCATATGACAGTACACAGAGCTGTATATGACCCATAATATGACAGTACACAGAGCTGTATATGAACCATCATATGACAGTACACAGAGCTGTATATGAACCATCATATGACAGTACACAGAGCTGTATATGAACCATCATATGACAGTACACAGAGCTGTATATGAACCATCATATGACAGTACACAGAGCTATATATGAACCATCATATGACAGTACACAGAGCTGTATATGAACCATCATATGACAGTACATAGAGCTGTT
Organism: Squalius cephalus; assembly: GCF_949319135.1. Classification (NCBI taxonomy): domain Eukaryota; kingdom Metazoa; phylum Chordata; class Actinopteri; order Cypriniformes; family Leuciscidae; genus Squalius; species Squalius cephalus. The sequence continues at coordinate 63,990,572 of NC_137122.1, read as the reverse complement.
TATGAACCATCATATTACAGTATACAGAGCTGTATATGAACCATCATATGAATGTAGACAGAGCTGTATATGAACCATCATAAGAGCTGTATATGAACCATCATATGACAGTACACAGAGCTGTTTATGAACCATCATATGACAGTACACAGAGCTGTATATGAACCATCATATGACAGTACATAGAGCTGTTTATGAACCATCATATGACAGTATACAGAGCTGTATATGAACCATCATATGACAGTACACAGAGCTGTATATGAACCATCATATGACAGTACACAGAGCTGTATATGAACCATCATATGACAGTACACAGAGCTGTGTATGAACCATCATATGAATGTAGACAGAGCTGTATATGACCCATAATATGACAGTACACAGAGCTGTATATGAACCATCATATGACAGTAGACAGAGCTGTATATGAACCATCATAAGAGCTGTATATGAACCATCATATGACAGTACACAGAGCTGTATATGAACCATCATATGACAGTAGACAGAGCTGTATATGAACCATCATAAGAGCTGTATATGAACCATCATATGACAGTACACAGAGCTGTATATGAACCATCATATGACAGTACACAGAGCTGTATATGAACCATCATATGACAGTACACAGAGCTGTTTATGAACCATCATATTACAGTAGACAGAGCTGTATATGAACCATCATATGACAGTACACAGAGCTGTATATGAACCATCATATGACAGTACACAGAGCTGTATATGAACCATCATATGAATGTAGACAGAGCTGTATATGAACCATCATATGACAGTACACAGAGCTGTATATGAACCATCATATGACAGTAGACAGAGCTGTATATGAACCATCATAAGAGCTGTATATGAACCATCATATGACAGTACACAGAGCTGTATATGAACCATCATATGACAGTAGACAGAGCTGTATATGAACCATCATAAGAGCTGTATATGAACCATCATATGACAGTACACAGAGCTGTATATGAACCATCATATGACAGTACACAGAGCTGTTTATGAACCATCATATTACAGTAGACAGAGCTGTATATGAACCATCATATGACAGTACACAGAGCTGTATATGAACCATCATATGACAGTACACAGAGCTGTTTATGAACCATCATATTACAGTAGACAGAGCTGTATATGAACCATCATATGACAGTACATAGAGCTGTTTATGAACCATCATATGACAATATACAGAGCTGTATATGAACCATCATATGACAGTACACAGAGCTGTATATGAACCATCATATTACAGTACACAGAGCTGTATATGAACCATCATATGACAGTACACAGAGCTGTGTATGAACCATCATATGACAGTACATAGAGCTGTATATGAACCATCATATGACAGTACACAAAGCTGTATATGAACCATCATATTACAGTATACAGAGCTGTATATGAACCATCATATGACAGTACATAGAGCTGTATATGAACCATCATATGACAGTACACAAAGCTGTATATGAACCATCATATTACAGTATACAGAGCTGTATATGAACCATCATATGACAGTACATAGAGCTGTTTATGAACCATCATATGACAGTACACAGAGCTGTATATGAACCATCATATTACAGTACACAGAGCTGTATATGAACCATCATATGACAGTACACAAAGCTGTATATGAACCATCATATGACAGTACACAGAGCTGTATATGAACCATCATATGACAGTACACAGAGCTGTATATGAACCATCATATGACAGTACACAGAGCTGTATATGAACCATCATATGACAGTACACAGAGCTGTATATGAACCATCATATGACAGTACATAGAGCTGTTTATGAACCATCATATTACAGTATACAGAGTTGTATATGAACCATCATATTACAGTACACAGAGCTGTATATGAACCATCATATGAATGTAGACAGAGCTGTATATGAACCATCATAAGAGCTGTATATGAACCATCATATGACAGTAGACAGAGCTGTATATGAACCATCATAAGAGCTGTATATGAACCATCATATGACAGTACACAGAGCTGTATATGAACCATCATATTACAGTATACAGAGCTGTATATGAACCATCATATGACAGTACACAGAGCTGTTTATGAACCATCATATGACAATATACAGAGCTGTATATGAACCATCATATGACAGTACACAGAGCTGTTTATGAACCATCATATGACAGTATACAGAGCTGTTTATGAACCATCATATTACAGTAGACAGAGCTGTATATGAACCATCATATGACAGTACACAGAGCTGTATATGAACCATCATATTACAGTACACAGAGCTGTTTATGAACCATCATATGAAGGTACACAGAGCTGTATATGAACCATCATAAGAGCTGTATATGAACCATCATATGACAGTACACAGAGCTGTATATGAACCATCATATGACAGTACATAGAGCTGTATATGAACCATCATCTGACAGTACACAGAGCTGTATATGAACCATCATATGACAGTACACAGAGCTGTATATGAACCATCATATGACAGTATACAGAGCTGTATATGAACCATCATATGACAGTATACAGAGCTGTATATGAACCATCATATGACAGTACACAGAGCTGTATATGAACCATCATATGACAGTACACAGAGCTGTATATGAACCATCATATGACAGTACACAGAGCTGTATATGACCCATAATATGACAGTACACAGAGCTGTATATGAACCATCATATGACAGTACACAGAGCTGTATATGAACCATCATATGACAGTAGACAGAGCTGTATATGAACCATCATAAGAGCTGTATATGAACCATCATATGACAGTACACAGAGCTGTATATGAACCATCATATGACAGTAGACAGAGCTGTATATGAACCATCATAAGAGCTGTATATGAACCATCATATGACAGTACACAGAGCTGTATATGAACCATCATATGACAGTACACAGAGCTGTATATGAACCATCATATGACAGTACACAGAGCTGTTTATGAACCATCATATTACAGTAGACAGAGCTGTATATGAACCATCATATGACAGTACACAGAGCTGTTTATGAACCATCATATGACAATATACAGAGCTGTATATGAACCATCATATGACAGTACATAGAGCTGTATATGAACCATCATAAGAGCTGTATATGAACCATCATATGACAGTACACAGAGCTGTATATGAACCATCATATTACAGTACACAGAGCTGTATATGAACCATCATATGACAGTACACAGAGCTGTGTATGAACCATCATATGACAGTACATAGAGCTGTATATGAACCATCATATGACAGTACACAGAGCTGTATATGAACCATCATATGACAGTACACAGAGCTGTATATGAACCATCATATGACAGTACACAGAGCTGTATATGAACCATCATATTACAGTACACAGAGCTGTATATGAACCATCATATGAAGGTACACAGAGCTGTATATGAACCATCATAAGAGCTGTATATGAACCATCATATGACAGTACACAGAGCTGTGTATGAACCATCATATGACAGTACATAGAGCTGTATATGAACCATCATATGACAGTACATAGAGCTGTATATGAACCATCATATGACAGTACACAAAGCTGTATATGAACCATCATATGACAGTACACAGAGCTGTATATGAACCATCATATGACAGTACACAGAGCTGTATATGAACCATCATATGACAGTACACAGAGCTGTTTATGAACCATCATATGACAATATACAGAGCTGTATATGAACCATCATATGACAGTACAAAAAGCTGTATATGAACCATCATATGACAGTACACAGAGCTGTTTATGAACCATCATATGACAATATACAGAGCTGTATATGAACCATCATATGACAGTACATAGAGCTGTATATGAACCATCATAAGAGCTGTATATGAACCATCATATGACAGTACACAGAGCTGTATATGAACCATCATATTACAGTACACAGAGCTGTATATGAACCATCATATGACAGTACACAGAGCTGTGTATGAACCATCATATGACAGTACATAGAGCTGTATATGAACCATCATATGACAGTACATAGAGCTGTATATGAACCATCATATGACAGTACACAAAGCTGTATATGAACCATCATATTACAGTATACAGAGCTGTATATGAACCATCATATGACAGTACATAGAGCTGTATATGAACCATCATATGACAGTACACAAAGCTGTATATGAACCATCATATTACAGTATACAGAGCTGTATATGAACCATCATATGACAGTACAAAAAGCTGTATATGAACCATCATATTACAGTATACAGAGCTGTATATGAACCATCATATGACAGTACATAGAGCTGTTTATGAACCATCATATGACAGTACATAGAGCTGTTTATGAACCATCATATGACAGTATACAGAGCTGTATATGAACCATCATATTACAGTTCACAGAGCTGTATATGAACCATCATATGACAGTACATAGAGCTGTTTATGAACCATCATATTACAGTATACAGAGTTGTATATGAACCATCATATTACAGTACACAGAGCTGTATATGAACCATCATATGACAGTAGACAGAGTTGTATATGAACCATCATATTACAGTACACAGAGCTGTATATGAACCATCATATGACAGTACACAGAGCTGTATATGAACCATCATATGACAGTACATAGAGCTGTTTATGAACCATCATATTACAGTATACAGAGTTGTATATGAACCATCATATTACAGTACACAGAGCTGTATATGAACCATCATATGACAGTAGACAGAGCTGTATATGAACCATCATAAGAGCTGTATATGAACCATCATATGACAGTACACAGAGCTGTATATGAACCATCATATGACAGTACACAGAGCTGTATATGAACCATCATATGACAGTACATAGAGCTGTTTATGAACCATCATATTACAGTAGACAGAGCTGTATATGAACCATCATATGACAGTACATAGAGCTGTATATGAACCATCATATTACAGTATACAGAGCTGTATATGAACCATCATATGACAGTACACAGAGCTGTATATGAACCATCATATTACAGTACACAGAGCTGTTTATGAACCATCATATGACAATATACAGAGCTGTATATGAACCATCATATGACAGTACACAGAGCTGTTTATGAACCATCATATGACAGTATACAGAGCTGTTTATGAACCATCATATTACAGTAGACAGAGCTGTATATGAACCATCATATGACAGTACACAGAGCTGTATATGAACCATCATATTACAGTACACAGAGCTGTTTATGAACCATCATATGACAGTACACAGAGCTGTATATGAACCATCATATGAATGTAGACAGAGCTGTATATGAACCATCATATTACAGTACACAGAGCTGTAAATGAACCAACATATGACAGTTCATAGAGCTGTGTATGACCCATCATATGAAGGTACACAGAGCTGTATATGAACCATCATAAGAGCTGTATATGAACCATCATATGACAGTACACAGAGCTGTATATGAACCATCATCTGACAGTATACAGAGCTGTTTATGAACCATCATATGACAGTACACAGAGCTGTATATGAACCATCATATGACAGTATACAGAGCTGTTTATGAACCATCATATGACAGTATACAGAGCTGTTTATGAACCATCATATGACAGTATACAGAGCTGTTTATGAACCATCATATGACAGTATACAGAGCTGTTTATGAACCATCATATGACAGTACAGAGAGCTGTATATGAACCATCATATTACAGTACACAGAGCTGTATATGAACCATCATATTACAGTATACAGAGCTGTATATGAACCATCATATGACAGTACACAGAGCTGTATATGAACCATCATATGACAGTATACAGAGCTGTATATGAACCATCATATTACAGTACATAGAGCTGTTTATGAACCATCATATGACAGTACACAGAGCTGTATATGAACCATCATATGACAGTACACAGAGCTGTATATGACCCATAATATGACAGTACACAGAGCTGTATATGAACCATCATATGACAGTACACAGAGCTGTATATGAACCATCATATGACAGTACACAGAGCTGTATATGAACCATCATATGAATGTAGACAGAGCTGTATATGAACCATCATATGACAGTACACAGAGCTGTATATGAACCATCATATGACAGTACACAGAGCTGTATATGAACCATCATATGACAGTAGACAGAGCTGTATATGAACCATCATAAGAGCTGTATATGAACCATCATATGACAGTACACAGAGCTGTATATGAACCATCATATGACAGTACACAGAGCTGTATATGAACCATCATATGACAGTAGACAGAGCTGTATATGAACCATCATAAGAGCTGTATATGAACCATCATATGACAGTACACAGAGCTGTATATGAACCATCATAAGAGCTGTATATGAACCATCATATGACAGTACACAGAGCTGTATATGACCCATAATATGACAGTACACAGAGCTGTATATGAACCATCATATGACAGTACACAGAGCTGTATATGAACCATCATATGACAGTACACAGAGCTGTATATGAACCATCATATGAAGGTACACAGAGCTGTATATGAACCATCATAAGAGCTGTATATGAACCATCATATGACAGTACACAGAGCTGTATATGAACCATCATATGACAGTACATAGAGCTGTTTATGACCCATCATATTACAGTATGCAGAGCTGTATATGAACCATCATCTGACAGTACACAGAGCTGTATATGAACCATCATATGACAGTACACAGAGCTGTATATGAACCATCATATGACAGTATACAGAGCTGTATATGAACCATCATATGACAGTATACAGAGCTGTATATGAACCATCATATGACAGTACACAGAGCTGTATATGAACCATCATATGACAGTATACAGAGCTGTATATGAACCATCATATGACAGTATACAGAGCTGTATATGAACCATCATATGACAGTACACAGAGCTGTATATGAACCATCATATGACAGTATACAGAGCTGTATATGAACCATCATATTACAGTATACAGAGCTGTATATGAACCATCATATGACAGTACATAGAGCTGTTTATGAACCATCATATTACAGTACACAGAGCTGTATATGAACCATCATATGACAGTACATAGAGCTGTTTATGAACCATCATATGACAGTATACAGAGCTGTATATGAACCATCATATGACAGTATACAGAGCTGTATATGAACCATCATATTACAGTACACAGAGCTGTATATGAACCATCATATTACAGTAGACAGAGCTGTTTATGAACCATCATATGACAGTACACAGAGCTGTATATGAACCATCATATGACAGTATACAGAGCTGTATATGAACCATCATATTACAGTACATAGAGCTGTTTATGAACCATCATATGACAGTACACAGAGCTGCATATGAACCATCATATGACAGTACACAGAGCTGTATATGAACCATCATATGAATGTAGACAGAGCTGTATATGAACCATCATATGACAGTAGACAGAGCTGTATATGAACCATCATATGACAGTACACAGAGCTGTATATGGCCCATAATATGACAGTACACAGAGCTGTATATGACCCATAATATGACAGTACACAGAGCTGTATATGAACCATCATATGACAGTACACAGAGCTGTATATGAACCATCATATGACAGTACACAGAGCTGTATATGAACCATCATATGAATGTAGACAGAGCTGTATATGACCCATAATATGACAGTACACAGAGCTGTATATGAACCATCATATGACAGTACACAGAGCTGTATATGAACCATCATATGACAGTACACAGAGCTGTATATGAACCATCATATTACAGTACACAGAGCTGTTTATGAACCATCATATGACAATATACAGAGCTGTATATGAACCATCATATGACAGTACACAGAGCTGTATATGAACCATCATATGACAGTACATAGAGCTGTATATGAACCATCATAAGAGCTGTATATGAACCATCATATGACAGTACACAGAGCTGTATATGAACCATCATATGACAGTACACAGAGCTGTATATGAACCATCATATGACAGTACACAGAGCTGTATATGGCCCATAATATGACAGTACACAGAGCTGTATATGACCCATAATATGACAGTACACAGAGCTGTATATGAACCATCATATGACAGTACACAGAGCTGTATATGAACCATCATATGACAGTACACAGAGCTGTATATGAACCATCATATTACAGTACACAGAGCTGTTTATGAACCATCATATGACAATATACAGAGCTGTATATGAACCATCATATGACAGTACACAGAGCTGTATATGAACCATCATATGACAGTACATAGAGCTGTATATGAACCATCATAAGAGCTGTATATGAACCATCATATGACAGTACACAGAGCTGTATATGAACCATCATATGACAGTACACAGAGCTGTATATGAACCATCATATGACAGTACACAGAGCTGTATATGAACCATCATATGACAGTACATAGAGCTGTATATGAACCATCATAAGAGCTGTATATGAACCATCATATGACAGTACACAGAGCTGTATATGAACCATCATATTACAGTACACAGAGCTGTATATGAACCATCATATGACAGTACATAGAGCTGTATATGAACCATCATATGACAGTACACAAAGCTGTATATGAACCATCATATTACAGTATACAGAGCTGTATATGAACCATCATATGACAGTACAAAAAGCTGTATATGAACCATCATATGACAGTACACAAAGCTGTATATGAACCATCATATGACAGTATACAGAGCTGTATATGAACCATCATATGACAGTACACAGAGCTGTATATGAACCATCATATTACAGTACACAAAGCTGTATATGAACCATCATATGACAGTACACAGAGCTGTATATGAACCATCATATGACAGTACACAGAGCTGTATATGAACCATCATATGACAGTACACAGAGCTGTTTATGAACCATCATATGACAGTACACAGAGCTGTATATGAACCATCATATGAATGTAGACAGAGCTGTATATGAACCATCATATTACAGTACACAGAGCTGTATATGAACCATCATATGACAGTACACAGAGCTGTATATGAACCATCATATGACAGTACACAGAGCTGTATATGAACCATCATATGACAGTAGACAGAGCTGTATATGAACCATCATATGACAGTACACAGAGCTGTATATGACCCATAATATGACAGTACACAGAGCTGTATATGAACCATCATATGACAGTACATAGAGCTGTATATGAACCATCATATGACAGTACACAGAGCTGTATATGAACCATCATATGACAGTACACAGAGCTGTATATGAACCATCATATGACAGTACACAGAGCTGTATATGAACCATCATATTACAGTACACAGAGCTGTATATGAACCATCATATGAAGGTACACAGAGCTGTATATGAACCATCATAAGAGCTGTATATGAACCATCATATGACAGTACACAGAGCTGTATATGAACCATCATATGACAGTACATAGAGCTGTTTATGACCCATCATATTACAGTATGCAGAGCTGTATATGAACCATCATCTGACAGTACACAGAGCTGTATATGAACCATCATATGACAGTATACAGAGCTGTATATGAACCATCATATGACAGTATACAGAGCTGTATATGAACCATCATATGACAGTACACAGAGCTGTATATGAACCATCATATGACAGTACACAGAGCTGTATATGAACCATCATATTACAGTATACAGAGCTGTATATGAACCATCATATGACAGTACACAGAGCTGTATATGAACCATCATATGACAGTATACAGAGCTGTTTATGAACCATCATATGACAGTATACAGAGCTGTTTATGAACCATCATATGACAGTATACAGAGCTGTATATGAACCATCATATTACAGTATACAGAGCTGTATATGAACCATCATATGACAGTACATAGAGCTGTTTATGAACCATCATATGACAGTATACAGAGCTGTATATGAACCATCATATTACAGTACATAGAGCTGTTTATGAACCATCATATGACAGTACATAGAGCTGTATATGAACCATCATATGACAGTATACAGAGCTGTATATGAACCATCATATTACAGTACATAGAGCTGTTTATGAACCATCATATGACAGTACACAGAGCTGTATATGACCCATAATATGACAGTACACAGAGCTGTATATGACCCATAATATGACAGTACACAGAGCTGTATATGAACCATCATATGACAGTACACAGAGCTGTATATGAACCATCATATGACAGTACACAGAGCTGTATATGAACCATCATATGAATGTAGACAGAGCTGTATATGACCCATAATATGACAGTACACAGAGCTGTATATGACCCATAATATGACAGTACACAGAGCTGTATATGAACCATCATATGACAGTACACAGAGCTGTATATGAACCATCATATGACAGTACACAGAGCTGTATATGAACCATCATATTACAGTACACAGAGCTGTTTATGAACCATCATATGACAATATACAGAGCTGTATATGAACCATCATATGACAGTACACAGAGCTGTATATGAACCATCATATGACAGTACATAGAGCTGTATATGAACCATCATAAGAGCTGTATATGAACCATCATATGACAGTACACAGAGCTGTATATGAACCATCATATTACAGTACACAGAGCTGTATATGAACCATCATATGACAGTACATAGAGCTGTATATGAACCATCATATGACAGTACACAAAGCTGTATATGAACCATCATATTACAGTATACAGAGCTGTATATGAACCATCATATGACAGTACAAAAAGCTGTATATGAACCATCATATGACAGTACACAAAGCTGTATATGAACCATCATATGACAGTATACAGAGCTGTATATGAACCATCATATGACAGTACACAGAGCTGTATATGAACCATCATATTACAGTACACAAAGCTGTATATGAACCATCATATGACAGTACACAAAGCTGTATATGAACCATCATATTACAGTATACAGAGCTGTATATGAACCATCATATGACAGTACACAGAGCTGTGTATGAACCATCATATGACAGTACACAGAGCTGTATATGAACCATCATATTACAGTACACAGAGCTGTATATGAACCATCATATTACAGTACACAAAGCTGTATATGAACCATCATATGACAGTACACAGAGCTGTATATGAACCATCATATTACAGTATACAGAGCTGTATATGAACCATCATATGACAGTACACAGAGCTGTATATGAACCATCATATGACAGTACACAGAGCTGTATATGAACCATCATATGACAGTACACAAAGCTGTATATGAACCATCATATGACAGTACACAAAGCTGTATATGAACCATCATATTACAGTATACAGAGCTGTATATGAACCATCATATGACAGTACACAGAGCTGTATATGAACCATCATATGACAGTACACAGAGCTGTATATGAACCATCATATGACAGTACACAGAGCTGTATATGAACCATCATATGACAGTACACAGAGCTGTATATGAACCATCATATGACAGTACATAGAGCTGTATATGAACCATCATATTACAGTATACAGAGCTGTATATGAACCATCATATGACAGTACACAGAGCTGTATATGAACCATCATATTACAGTACACAGAGCTGTATATGAACCATCATATGACAGTACACAAAGCTGTATATGAACCATCATATGACAGTACACAAAGCTGTATATGAACCATCATATTACAGTATACAGAGCTGTATATGAACCATCATATGACAGTACACAGAGCTGTATATGAACCATCATATGACAGTACATAGAGCTGTATATGAACCATCATAAGAGCTGTATATGAACCATCATATGACAGTACATAGAGCTGTATATGAACCATCATATGACAGTACACAGAGCTGTATATGAACCATCATATGACAGTACACAGAGCTGTATATGAACCATCATATGACAGTACATAGAGCTGTATATGAACCATCATATGACAGTACACAAAGCTGTATATGAACCATCATATTACAGTATACAGAGCTGTATATGAACCATCATATGACAGTACACAGAGCTGTATATGAACCATCATATTACAGTATACAGAGCTGTATATGAACCATCATATGACAGTACACAGAGCTGTTTATGAACCATCATATTACAGTACACAGAGCAGTATATGAACCATCATATTACAGTACACAGAGCAGTATATGAACCATCATATGACAGTACATAGAGCTGTTTATGAACCATCATATTACAGTAGAGAGCTGTATATGAACCATCATATGACAGTACACAGAGCTGTTTATGAACCATCATATTACAGTACACAGAGCTGTATATGAACCATCATATTACAGTACACAGAGCTGTATATGAACCATCATATGACAGTACACAGAGCTGTATATGAACCATCATATGACAGTATACAGAGCTGTATATGAACCATCATATTACAGTACATAGAGCTGTTTATGAACCATCATATGAATGTAGACAGAGCTGTATATGAACCATCATAAGAGCTGTATATGAACCATCATATGACAGTACACAGAGCTGTATATGAACCATCATATGACAGTACATAGAGCTGTTTATGAACCATCATATTACAGTATACAGAGCTGTATATGAACCATCATATGACAGTACACAGAGCTGTTTATGAACCATCATATGACAGTACACAGAGCTGTATATGAACCATCATATTACAGTACATAGAGCTGTTTATGAACCATCATATGACAGTACACAGAGCTGTATATGAACCATCATATGACAGTACATAGAGCTGTTTATGAACCATCATAAGACAGTACACAGAGCTGTATATGAACCATCATATGACAGTACACAGAGCTGTATATGAACCATCATATGACAGTACACAGAGCTGTATATGAACCATCATATGACAGTAGACAGAGCTGTATATGAACCATCATATGACAGTACACAGAGCTGTATATGACCCATAATATGACAGTACACAGAGCTGTATATGACCCATAATATGACAGTACACAGAGCTGTATATGAACCATCATATGACAGTACACAGAGCTGTATATGAACCATCATATGACAGTACACAGAGCTGTATATGAACCATCATATTACAGTACACAGAGCTGTTTATGAACCATCATATGACAGTACACAGAGCTGTATATGACCCATAATATGACAGTACACAGAGCTGTATATGAACCATCATATGACAGTACACAGAGCTGTATATGAACCATCATATGACAGTACACAGAGCTGTATATGAACCATCATATGACAGTACACAGAGCTGTATATGACCCATAATATGACAGTACACAGAGCTGTATATGAACCATCATATGACAGTACACAGAGCTGTATATGAACCATCATATGACAGTACACAGAGCTGTATATGAACCATCATATGACAGTACACAGAGCTGTATATGAACCATCATATTACAGTAGACAGAGCTGTATATGAACCATCATATGACAGTACACAGAGCTGTATATGAACCATCATATGACAGTACACAGAGCTGTATATGAACCATCATATTACAGTACACAGAGCTGTATATGAACCATCATATGACAGTACACAGAGCTGTATATGAACCATCATATGACAGTATACAGAGCTGTATATGAACCATCATATGACAGTACACAGAGCTGTTTATGAACCATCATATTACAGTACACAGAGCTGTATATGAACCATCATATTACAGTATACAGAGCTGTATATGAACCATCATGACAGTACATAGAGCTGTTTATGAACCATCATATGACAGTACACAGAGCTGTATATGAACCATCATATGACAGTATACAGAGCTGTATATGAACCATCATATGACAGTACACAGAGCTGTTTATGAACCATCATATTACAGTACACAGAGCTGTATATGAACCATCATATTACAGTATACAGAGCTGTATATGAACCATCATGACAGTACATAGAGCTGTTTATGAACCATCATATGACAGTACACAGAGCTGTATATGAACCATCATATGACAGTATACAGAGCTGTATATGAACCATCATATGACAGTACACAGAGCTGTTTATGAACCATCATATTACAGTACACAGAGCTGTATATGAACCATCATATTACAGTATACAGAGCTGTATATGAACCATCATGACAGTACATAGAGCTGTTTATGAACCATCATATGACAGTACACAGAGCTGTATATGAACCATCATATTACAGTACATAGAGTTGTTTATGACCATCATATTAGAGTTAATATACCTCAGAACACTGAACCTCAGGTGCAGAAAAGGCACAGTTTTCCAAAGTCTGTAAATATAAAATCAGAGAGTGATTTAACACTGGGGGTTTTGCTGTGAATAAGTATCAGTCTCTTATGTCTGATATTAAGGACAGTGGCTCAGTGGGAAACACTGTCGCCTCACAGCGAGAAGGTTCTGGTTTGAGTCCCAGCTGAGCCAGAACGTCTTTACCCTCACACCTGAGATGTGTGAATCATCTGAACGTGTGCCTGTCAATGGATCCACGGCTGAGTTTCTTGGTATCACTGGGCTAAAATCTGGGTAGAATACTGCATTTCTGAATTATGAGAGTTTTTGATGTAAAAACCTTACTAACATCATAAGTCTACCTCAGGAAACATAAAAAAAAGAATATATAGAAAGGCTCAAATGAACAGCCAACCATCCAAGGTGTTTCTACACTTATAAGGAGAATTTCCAGAATCCCCACAACCCTACATATGACAAGTGAGGTTTGGAGAATAGATGGAGATTATAATTCAACAATAAATGAGGAGAAGATGGTAAAAACAATGGTAGCAGGAGAAAGCAGAAATGGGTTTGAGGACATTACAAGAAAGGTAGAGTAACAGAACAGAAGAGAAGAAACCATTATCTTCAGACATGCAGCCTTTAATATTAAACTGTCAGGACGAGACAGCAGAACATGTGACGATGATCTGACCCAAATATTATTTGAACAACTTTATTCAAACCCATGTTTATCATAGAAAAAGACAAACAAACACACAGTTTTGCACACAGCATAGTTCCAGCATATGTGTTGGTACACTGAAACATTGCTTTTAGCAGAGAACAAGATAAAGTGCAAAAAAACATGAGGTTGGTAAGGACATAAGAGCGTCCGGTTCTGGGCTCATGGTGCGCAGTTTATATTTCAAACCAGTTAACATCTTTAAATCAGTCTATACGGATTCTCAAGTAAACAAATACAGAAGGAATGGTAATACAATTGTTAGCAACTTCCCAAAACTGGAAGGAAAAAAAGTTACAGCACAGGTTTAGCAATGGATTCATGATTGTTTTGAACTTTGAAAAGATTTTAAGCAAGTACATCACAACTTATTACAATCAAAATTACAAGATTACTTTGACAGACCGGACCGTCATATGACAGTTTATGAACCATCATATGACAGAGCTGTTTATGAATGAGTAAATATACCGCAGAACACTGAACCTCAGGTGCATACAAGGCACAGTTTTCCAAAGTCTGTAATGAGAATGGCATTTGTAAATGAAAGCGAATCTTTCCCTGATACGAGTGATTGGGTAAGCCAACAGAAGCTCTTCATCTTTGGTTTCGTTCTTGTCTGACGTGGACCGAGAACTTCCATGTGTCGGTGTATTGCGCGAGCAGGATCTCTTCAGGGAAGAACTCTTCCACCTCGGGAGGAACGTCCAGATCTTTACGCTCCATGTAGGACACAACCGTGTCTTTCAGACTGCAGACACACACAGATCACTGAGTTCAGCCAGAGCTTTAGAGACACATCAACACAATCTTAACCAGGCTCACAGTTTATGTAGAATAGGAATATTTCCCCATATTCCCCACCAAATGTGTGTTAATTTACTAAATATTTAGCTTAAACTGATTATAGTAATTTAAGTAAGTATTTTCCACTTCATGATTACCACAGTTTTATGGAATGGTCCTTTTTTTGTCAAAATGGGTCAACGAAAAAAGCTACATTTATACTCTGATATTCTTACAAACTGTAGTCATTTTCGTGCTGCTAAGACAACCAACGTCCACGTATACACTGCATTTAAAAGTGTTTGTCTCTCCTGAAACTCTGCAGGGTGAATCCGCTAAAATATCCCCAATATTATAAACACAGTGAAGGCTCATATTTAGCTGTATGTTCTTTTAATTTATGGAAACATCTAAGCATTTGTTATACACGCCTGTGGTGTGATTTATGCACATTTGTTTGAAATAGCCTACATCATGTGATCAATCTGCCCATACAGGCTCAGTTTTTGTATTGTTTACACGACGGATACACACTCTCATTTTTTTTATGTTATTTATTACCATGTTGGGGTGCGTGTCTATTTTTCATAAAATGCATCAACTCGGAATTCATAATGTTGGTTTGATTGCTTGTGTTACATGAGAAAATAAATATTTGAGTCTCCCGGATGTATTAGATTTAATGGTCCGGGTCGCTGTCTTTATGTCAAACGGGCCGGGAATTAAAAGAGTGGTGCTGTCGGATAACGGGTCGGTGTTCTGTTAGGTAGAACGTGTGCGGGTTCACCAAACAGGACTCTGACGTGAAACAGCTTCATAAAGAAATAAATACAAAAATACACTTTTTCAGAACACTTGACAGATTCGCTCAGATCTCTCAAATAGGAATGAAAAGTTTTGAAATTTATATGCATCTATACACCTGTAATTTAGGAATTATATGTAAATTATGAACTGAGGCAAAACTGAACCCCCTGCAAAAGAAGAAAAGCGAAAATTGGTGTAAAAGTTGCAGCAGAGCTACTATCATCCCATCATGAGGGCTCACCCCCAGTCAGGCTTGAAGGTGTCCGTGGCTTTGGGGTCCTTCAGGACCAGGAGCAGGAACTCGTGCATCTCCAGCAGGAAGGCGTCAGCGCTGGACTTGGTGAAGAAACTCGTGAGCAGAGTCTTGTGTTCCTCCTGCAGAGGACGCTTGTACTCTTTGCTGATTCCCACAAATGGGTCCTGAAGTGCAGATGAACACAGTCATTTTCACACACACACACTGAATACGGCAGAACACGGTTTAGTGTGTTGAGTGTCTCACCCTCTTCAGACGAAGCATGGTCTCAGATTTCAGAGAGCTGAGCATCTGCCACAGCGCCACACAGTGTTTCAGACTGCACCTGCTCAATGCCTGCGCGCACACACACACACACACACACACACACACACACACTCAGTTTCATCACACTGTTTTATGAACCAATCTAACTATACACAGCTTCCTTGAGGCGAGTTCTCCTAGTCAGAGATGCACCGAAATGATCCGATAATTTAGGATACACTGAAACTGAGTTATACAAGCATTTAAATTACACATAAGGCAGTTTTTATCTCAACTGTTTCATAACAGAACTATTTCTTGTTTTCATGACTGATTTATTCAAACATACATTAAATAATGAAGACAGGTTAAGTAAAAAATATTGAAGACAGGTTAAGTAAAAAATATTGAAGACAGGTCAAGTAAAAAATATAATGAATATGTAATATGGTGCATATATTTATCAAAATGCTTGTCTCTAGAGCTGTTTTCTAGCTAACTAATGAGTTTATGGACACTGAATAGCTTTCTTGAGGTGAATGTAAGGTTAACTGTATTACTGACGTCTTTCCCCGGTTGAAACACTGATAAAAAGCGATTACATGAGACAGGATTCATTTTGGTAAGTTGTAATGTATCTTTGTTTCCTATGGAAGCTTGTTTCCGCCACAGAATAAAACATTTTAAAAGATAATTGCAACTTTTTATCTCACAATTGCGAATTAACATCTCGCAGTTCTGACTTTATTTCTCAGAATTGCGAGATATAAAGTCAGAATTGCGTGAAATAAAGTCGCAATTGTGTGTTATAAAGTCAGAATTGAGAGATATAAGTCAGAATTGCAAGAAATAAAGTCGCAATTGCGTCTTATAAAGTCAGAATTCTGACTTTTTTTCTCGCAATAGCGAGTTTATATCTCGCAATTCTGACATCTTTCCTCAGAATTGCGTGTTATAAAGTCACAATTGTGAGATATAAAGTCCAATTCTAAGGAATAAAAAAACAGACTTTTTTTTTTAACCTCAGAATAGTTTATATCTCACAATTCTGACTTTATAACACGCAATTGCGACTTTATATCATGGAATTCTGACTTTATATCTCCCAATTGCGTATTATAAAGTCAGAATTGCGAGATATAAACATGCAATTCTGAGAAAAAAAGTCTGAATTTCAAGTATATTTCTCGCAATTTTGACTTAATAACACACAATTGCGACTTTATATCACGCAATTCTGACTTTATAACCTGCAATTGCGACTTTATATCACGTAATTCTGAGATAAAAAGTCAGAATTGTGAGATTAAAAAGTCGCAATTACCTCTGCTTACACACCCTCTGCAGTTCACCCATGTTTATTGCGTGCTTGTAACTAGTAAAGAGGAGATGAGATGATCGGTTCTCATGCCGCTTGAACTGAGGTTACAGCGATCCGTCACGCCGTATTAAAGAGCGCCAAAACGACATTTACTGTTTGAATTTCATAATAAAATCGACAGAGCACAAAGCCTTTCGTGATTATTGGATGGCGCACTCCAAGTTCACTCCTAGTGTGATGTTCAGAGACTAAAAGATTTTAGATTTAAGAAACCATATGGTTACCGATTAAAATCGAGATATTAAGATTGTCAATCAATTCAGAGCCAGTGTCCACACAGCTGACATGTTTAACTGTTGTAGCTTATTGACATTATCAGCACTTCTCTGATGACGTTCTGACTGTAGCCTTGTTTCCACCACAGGGTCTTTCCCCAGGAACTAGGGACTTTGGGCTGGTACTCGGTGTGTTTCGAGCGAAGGAACCAGGGGCTAAATGAAGTTACGGGTAAATACTGTGCTCATGACCCACCTTGTAGATGTGCGAGCCCATGTGGTCCGTCATCTGCAGCACCTCTTTGAGATAGGAGCTCAGCTGCATGTGTGGGTCAGCGCCGGTCATGGCGAGGAAGCCCAGGGCCAGCTGGACGGTGGACAGCGCCTCACACACGTCGCTGTAGGACTGCAGATCCTTCACCAGGTCGTGCTGCGTCAGCGGCTGCAACGGCTCCTGTCACACACAACACAACACAGCTTGAGGAATGCTTTCAAATCTCACAAATATCATTGATTTCATTAAATATACAATTTAAAAGGTGCATTTAAACAACAGAAATGATTAAGAGCATTACGCACTATACGCTTGCTAGGAAAGGGTTTTCTTCGTGGAAGTTTTGCATTTGGTGAGCTGATAAAATATTAAAACTCAGTCAAATCAATATTTTGTGTACAGTTATTTAATTATGCCATCCAGTATCGTGGACTCGCTCGTTTCATACAAACACAGCGGCAGCCATTTTGCGACTAGTGTTTTGTACACTGTTGGATTATAAAATACAAACAGGTATGATTTTAAACCAGTTCATTTTGAAATCAATATTTCTTATCTCCATAATTATTTATGTTGTGAAATGCTGTGTAATAAGTGTTATGATTGTACCATATCTCTTAAATGTCCGTCTAGTTTGAACTTGCCGCTGAAACTGCTCTCTCCGCGGAAGCTATGCATTTAAAGACCCAACTCAGATCAATACTTCTAATTATTTGTGTCTATGTGTTAAATGTGTCTAATTATTTACTTATGTGGCAAGTAGCCGTGTAATAATGTACATCCAGCCGGTTATGTACATCCAGCCGGTTGTTATCTCAGAATAAACCCCCTTCAGGCTGATGAAGACCTGATCCTGATCACCCCGTCAGGGTTTATTCTGAGATAACAACCGGCTGGATGTACATACATAACCAACACAAAATATAAGTAAGGAATGATTGGAGAAAGGAATAAAAAGTAAATTATTCCACTTATACTACGGTTACGGTTTAAAGACAGCCCTACTGTGAGCTACGAAGTTGTTAATCGATAGTATTTGTTACTGTTAAAGCCCTTAGCCCGCATTATTTCAACTTCTTTAACTTCATTTAACAGAACAATTTTTGTTGAAAAACTACATTACCCATAATGCTGTACAGAAAATTCCACCAATCAGAGTCAAAACAAGCAAAAAGCACCAAAGGATCTCAATAGCCCCGCCCACTCCCATGAATCACTGCGAAAGACGTAATCGAAGCAACCTCTCTACGCTCTCAAATTAGGCTAGTCTTGGTTCATGGCTGATAATGCTTCAATGAAGACTTCTTAAAAATCCCTATGGGCGAAATGATTGGAAAAATACTTCTGGAACCAAACCAGCACTGCTGAAAACGTGGACGGGTGATATTGCTTTATGATACACTATCGCACACGTTAGAACATCTGTCAACCAATCAGAATCCAGCATTAAATAAGATACAGATTAAACATGTATAATGTGACTTACTTGTTGAACTTTGCCCTTCACATCTTTTAATATGATCTCATAATTTCTGTCCTGTCTGTTCACCAATGTCGGAATCCCCTGAAAAACAAAATGAGAATAAATAAATCAGTAAATACAACTTTTCTAATACATATACTTTGCAGAAGCCTGAAGAACTCCTATAAATCGCTCTGAGCAGGCATTAGTCAGTGGTGCAGTGACGTACAGTAATGCTGATGTGTGTCAGTGGTGCAGTGACGTACATTAATGCTGATGTGAGTCAGTGGTGCAGTGACGTACAGTAATGGTGATGTGTGTCAGTGGTGCAGTGACGTACAGTAATGCTGATGTGTGTCAGTGGTGCAGTGACGTACAGTAATGCTGATGTGTGTCAGTGGTGCAGTGACGTACATTAATGCTGATGTGAGTCAGTGGTGCAGTGACGTACAGTAATGCTGATGTGAGTCAGTGGTGCAGTGACGTACAGTAATGCTGATGTGAGTCAGTGGTGCAGTGACGTACATTAATGCTGATGTGAGTCAGTGGTGCAGTGACGTACATTAATGCTGATGTGTGTCAGAGGTGCAGTGACGTACAGTAATGCTGATGTGAGTCAGTGGTGCAGTGACGTACATTAATGCTGATGTGAGTCAGTGGTGCAGTGACGTACAGTAATGGTGAAGTGAGTCAGTGGTGCAGTGACGTACAGTAATGCTGATGTGAGTCAGTGGTGCAGTGACGTACATTAATGCTGATGTGAGTCAGTGGTGCAGTGACGTACAGTAATGCTGATGTGTGTCAGTGGTGCAGTGACGTACAGTAATGGTGAAGTGAGTCAGTGGTGCAGTGACGTACAGTAATGGTGAAGTGAGTCAGTGGTGCAGTGACGTACAGTAATGGTGATGTGAGTCAGTGGTGCAGTGACGTACAGTAATGGTGAAGTGTGTCAGTGGTGCAGTGACGTACAGTAATGGTGAAGTGAGTCAGTGGTGCAGTGACGTACAGTAATGGTGATGTGAGTCAGTGGTGCAGTGACGTACAGTAATGGTGATGTGAGTCAGTGGTGCAGTGACGTACAGTAATGCTGATGTGTGTCAGTGGTGCAGTGACGTACAGTAATGCTGATGTGAGTCAGTGGTGCAGTGACGTACAGTAATGGTGATGTGTGTCAGTGGTGCAGTGACGTACAGTAATGCTGATGTGTGTCAGTGGTGCAGTGACGTACAGTAATGGTGATGTGAGTCAGTGGTGCAGTGACGTACAGTAATGCTGATGTGTGTCAGTGGTGCAGTGACGTACAGTAATGGTGATGTGTGTCAGTGGTGCTGTGACGTACAGTAATGGTGATGTGTGTCAGTGGTGCAGTGACGTACAGTAATGGTGATGTGAGTAAGTGGTGCAGTGACGTACAGTAATGCTGATGTGTGTCAGTGGTGCAGTGACGTACAGTAATGGTGATGTGAGTCAGTGGTGCAGTGACGTACAGTAATGCTGATGTGTGTCAGTGGTGCAGTGACGTACAGTAATGCTGATGTGAGTAAGTGGTGCAGTGACGTACAGTAATGGTGATGTGAGTCAGTGGTGCAGTGACGTACAGTAATGGTGATGTGAGTCAGTGGTGCAGTGACGTACAGTAATGCTGATGTGTGTCAGTGGTGCAGTGACGTACAGTAATGGTGATGTGTGTCAGTGGTGCAGTGACGTACAGTAATGGTGATGTGTGTCAGTGGTGCAGTGACGTACATTAATGCTGATGTGTGTCAGTGGTGCAGTGACGTACAGTAATGGTGATGTGTGTCAGTGGTGCAGTGACGTACAGTAATGCTGATGTGTGTCAGTGGTGCAGTGACGTACAGTAATGGTGATGTGTGTCAGTGGTGCAGTGACGTACAGTAATGCTGATGTGTGTCAGTGGTGCAGTGACGTACAGTAATGGTGATGTGAGTCAGTGGTGCAGTGACGTACAGTAATGCTGATGTGTGTCAGTGGTGCTGTGACGTACAGTAATGGTGATGTGTGTCAGTGGTGCAGTGACGTACAGTAATGGTGATGTGTGTCAGTGGTGCAGTGACGTACAGTAATGCTGATGTGTGTCAGTGGTGCAGTGACGTACATTAATGGTGATGTGAGTCAGTGGTGCTGTGACGTACAGTAATGGTGATGTGAGTCAGTGGTGCAGTGACGTACAGTAATGGTGATGTGTGTCAGTGGTGCAGTGACGTACAGTAATGGTGATGTGTGTCAGAGGTGCAGTGACGTACAGTAATGCTGATGTGTGTCAGTGGTGCAGTGACGTACATTAATGGTGATGTGTGTCAGTGGTGCAGTGACGTACAGTAATGGTGATGTGAGTCAGTGGTGCAGTGACGTACAGTAATGGTGATGTGTGTCAGTGGTGCAGTGACGTACAGTAATGGTGATGTGTGTCAGAGGTGCAGTGACGTACAGTAATGGTGATGTGTGTCAGTGGTGCAGTGACGTACAGTAATGGTGATGTGTGTCAGTGGTGCAGTGACGTACAGTAATGGTGATGTGAGTCAGTGGTGCAGTGACGTACAGTAATGGTGATGTGTGTCAGTGGTGCAGTGACGTACAGTAATGGTGATGTGTGTCAGTGGTGCAGTGACGTACAGTAATGGTGATGTGTGTCAGTGGTGCAGTGACGTACAGTAATGGTGATGTGTGTCAGTGGTGCAGTGACGTACAGTAATGGTGATGTGAGTCAGTGGTGCAGTGACGTACATTAATGGTGATGTGTGTCAGTGGTGCAGTGACGTACAGTAATGGTGATGTGTGTCAGTGGTGCAGTGACGTACAGTAATGGTGATGTGTGTCAGTGGTGCAGTGACGTACAGTAATGGTGATGTGTGTCAGTGGTGCAGTGACGTACATTAATGGTGATGTGAGTCAGTGGTGCAGTGACGTACAGTAATGGTGATGTGAGTCAGTGGTGCAGTGACGTACAGTAATGGTGATGTGTGTCAGTGGTGCAGTGACGTACAGTAATGGTGATGTGTGTCAGTGGTGCAGTGACGTACAGTAATGGTGATGTGTGTCAGTGGTGCAGTGACGTACAGTAATGCTGATGTGTGTCAGTGGTGCAGTGACGTACAGTAATGGTGATGTGAGTCAGTGGTGCAGTGACGTACAGTAATGGTGATGTGTGTCAGTGGTGCAGTGACGTACAGTAATGGTGATGGTTGTCAGTGGTGCAGTGACGTACAGTAATGGTGATGTGAGTCAGTGGTGCAGTGACGTACAGTAATGGTGATGTGAGTCAGTGGTGCAGTGACGTACAGTAATGGTGATGTGTGTCAGTGGTGCAGTGACGTACATTAATGGTGATGTGTGTCAGTGGTGCAGTGACGTACATTAATGGTGATGTGTGTCAGTGGTGCAGTGACGTACAGTAATGGTGATGTGTGTCAGTGGTGCAGTGACGTACAGTAATGGTGATGTGTGTCAGAGGTGCAGTGACGTACAGTAATGGTGATGTGTGTCAGAGGTGCAGTGACGTACAGTAATGGTGATGTGTGTCAGTGGTGCAGTGACGTACAGTAATGGTGATGTGTGTCAGTGGTGCAGTGACGTACAGTAATGGTGATGTGTGTCAGTGGTGCAGTGACGTACAGTAATGGTGATGTGTGTCAGTGGTGCAGTGACGTACAGTAATGGTGATGTGTGTCAGTGGTGCAGTGACGTACAGTAATGGTGATGTGTGTCAGTGGTGCAGTGACGTACAGTAATGGTGATGTGAGTCAGTGGTGCAGTGACGTACATTAATGGTGATGTGAGTCAGTGGTGCAGTGACGTACAGTAATGGTGATGTGAGTCAGTGGTGCAGTGACGTACAGTAATGGTGATGTGTGTCAGTGGTGCAGTGACGTACAGTAATGGTGATGTGAGTCAGTGGTGCAGTGACGTACAGTAATGGTGAAGTGAGTCAGTGGTGCAGTGACGTACAGTAATGGTGAAGTGAGTCAGTGGTGCAGTGACGTACAGTAATGGTGATGTGTGTCAGTGGTGCAGTGACGTACATTAATGGTGATGTGTGTCAGTGGTGCAGTGACGTACATTAATGGTGATGTGTGTCAGTGGTGCAGTGACGTACAGTAATGGTGATGTGAGTCAGTGGTGCAGTGACGTACAGTAATGGTGATGTGAGTCAGTGGTGCAGTGACGTACAGTAATGGTGATGTGTGTCAGTGGTGCAGTGACGTACAGTAATGGTGATGTGTGTCAGTGGTGCAGTGACGTACATTAATGGTGATGTGTGTCAGTGGTGCAGTGACGTACAGTAATGGTGATGTGAGTCAGTGGTGCAGTGACGTACAGTAATGGTGATGTGTGTCAGTGGTGCAGTGACGTACAGTAATGGTGATGGTTGTCAGTGGTGCAGTGACGTACAGTAATGGTGATGTGAGTCAGTGGTGCAGTGACGTACAGTAATGGTGAAGTGAGTCAGTGGTGCAGTGACGTACAGTAATGGTGATGTGTGTCAGTGGTGCAGTGACGTACAGTAATGGTGATGGTTGTCAGTGGTGCAGTGACGTACAGTAATGGTGATGTGAGTCAGTGGTGCAGTGACGTACATTAATGGTGATGTGTGTCAGTGGTGCAGTGACGTACAGTAATGGTGATGTGAGTCAGTGGTGCAGTGACGTACAGTAATGGTGATGTGTGTCAGTGGTGCAGTGACGTACAGTAATGGTGATGGTTGTCAGTGGTGCAGTGACGTACAGTAATGGTGATGTGTGTCAGTGGTGCAGTGACGTACAGTAATGGTGATGTGAGTCAGTGGTGCAGTGACGTACAGTAATGGTGATGTGTGTCAGTGGTGCAGTGACGTACAGTAATGGTGACGTGTGTCAGTGGTGCAGTGACGTACAGTAATGGTGATGTGTGTCAGTGGTGCAGTGACGTACAGTAATGGTGACGTGTGTCAGTGGTGCAGTGACGTACAGTAATGGTGATGTGTGTCAGAGGTGCAGTGACGTACAGTAATGGTGATGTGTGTCAGTGGTGCAGTGACGTACAGTAATGGTAATGTGTGTCAGTGGTGCAGTGACGTACAGTAATGGTGATGTGTGTCAGAGGTGCAGTGACGTACAGTAATGGTGATGTGAGTCAGTGGTGCAGTGACGTACAGTAATGGTGAAGTGAGTCAGTGGTGCAGTGACGTACATTAATGGTGATGTGTGTCAGTGGTGCAGTGACGTACAGTAATGGTGATGTGTGTCAGTGGTGCAGTGACGTACAGTAATGGTGATGTGTGTCAGTGGTGCTGTGACGTACAGTAATGGTGATGTGAGTCAGTGGTGCAGTGACGTACAGTAATGGTGATGTGTGTCAGAGGTGCAGTGACGTACAGTAATGGTGATGTGAGTCAGTGGTGCAGTGACGTACAGTAATGGTGAAGTGAGTCAGTGGTGCAGTGACGTACAGTAATGGTGATGTGTGTCAGTGGTGCAGTGACGTACAGTAATGGTGATGTGTGTCAGTGGTGCAGTGACGTACAGTAATGGTGATGTGTGTCAGTGGTGCAGTGACGTACAGTAATGGTGATGTGTGTCAGTGGTGCAGTGACGTACAGTAATGGTGATGTGTGTCAGTGGTGCAGTGACGTACATTAATGGTGATGTGAGTCAGTGGTGCAGTGACGTACAGTAATGGTGATGTGTGTCAGTGGTGCAGTGACGTACAGTAATGGTGATGTGTGTCAGTGGTGCAGTGACGTACAGTAATGGTGATGTGTGTCAGTGGTGCAGTGACGTACAGTAATGGTGATGTGTGTCAGTGGTGCAGTGACGTACAGTAATGGTGATGTGTGTCAGTGGTGCAGTGACGTACATTAATGGTGATGTGTGTCAGTGGTGCAGTGACGTACAGTAATGGTGATGTGAGTCAGTGGTGCAGTGACGTACAGTAATGGTGATGTGAGTCAGTGGTGCAGTGACGTACAGTAATGCTGATGTGAGTCAGTGGTGCAGTGACGTACAGTAATGGTGATGTGTGTCAGTGGTGCAGTGACGTACAGTAATGGTGATGTGTGTCAGAGGTGCAGTGACGTACATTAATGCTGATGTGTGTCAGTGGTGCAGTGACGTACAGTAATGGTGATGTGAGTCAGTGGTGCAGTGACGTACAGTAATGGTGATGTGTGTCAGTGGTGCAGTGACGTACAGTAATGGTGATGTGTGTCAGTGGTGCAGTGACGTACATTAATGGTGATGTGTGTCAGTGGTGCAGTGACGTACAGTAATGGTGATGTGTGTCAGTGGTGCAGTGACGTACATTAATGGTGATGTGTGTCAGTGGTGCAGTGACGTACAGTAATGGTGATGTGAGTCAGTGGTGCAGTGACGTACAGTAATGGTGATGTGAGTCAGTGGTGCAGTGACGTACAGTAATGGTGATGTGAGTCAGTGGTGCAGTGACGTACAGTAATGGTGATGTGAGTCAGTGGTGCAGTGACGTACAGTAATGGTGATGTGTGTCAGTGGTGCAGTGACGTACAGTAATGGTGATGTGAGTCAGTGGTGCAGTGACGTACAGTAATGGTGATGTGAGTCAGTGGTGCAGTGACGTACAGTAATGGTGATGTGAGTCAGTGGTGCAGTGACGTACAGTAATGGTGATGTGAGTCAGTGGTGCAGTGACGTACAGTAATGGTGATGTGTGTCAGTGGTGCAGTGACGTACATTAATGGTGATGTGAGTCAGTGGTGCAGTGACGTACAGTAATGGTGATGTGTGTCAGTGGTGCAGTGACGTACATTAATGGTGATGTGTGTCAGTGGTGCAGTGACGTACAGTAATGGTGATGTGAGTCAGTGGTGCAGTGACGTACAGTAATGGTGATGTGAGTCAGTGGTGCAGTGACGTACAGTAATGCTGATGTGAGTCAGTGGTGCAGTGACGTACAGTAATGGTGATGTGTGTCAGTGGTGCAGTGACGTACAGTAATGGTGATGTGTGTCAGAGGTGCAGTGACGTACATTAATGCTGATGTGTGTCAGTGGTGCAGTGACGTACAGTAATGGTGATGTGAGTCAGTGGTGCAGTGACGTACAGTAATGGTGATGTGTGTCAGTGGTGCAGTGACGTACAGTAATGCTGATGTGAGTCAGTGGTGCAGTGTACATTAATGGTGATGTGTGTCAGTGGTGCAGTGTACATTAATGGTGATGTGTGTCAGTGGTGCAGTGACGTACAGTAATGGTGATGTGAGTCAGTGGTGCAGTGACGTACAGAAATGGTGATGTGAGTCAGTGGTGCAGTGACTTACATTAATGGTGATGTGAGTCAGTGGTGCAGTGACGTACAGTAATGGTGATGTGTGTCAGTGGTGCAGTGACGTACAGTAATGGTGATGTGTGTCAGTGGTGCAGTGACGTACATTAATGGTGACGTGTGTCAGTGGTGCAGTGACGTACAGTAATGGTGATGTGTGTCAGTGGTGCAGTGACGTACATTAATGGTGAAGTGAGTCAGTGGTGCAGTGACGTACATTAATGGTGACGTGTGTCAGTGGTGCAGTGACGTACAGTAATGGTGATGTGAGTCAGTGGTGCAGTGACGTACAGTAATGGTGAAGTGAGTCAGTGGTGCAGTGACGTACAGTAATGGTGATGTGAGTCAGTGGTGCAGTGACGTACAGTAATGGTGAAGTGAGTCAGTGGTGCAGTGACGTACAGTAATGGTGAAGTGAGTCAGTGGTGCAGTGACGTACAGTAATGGTGAAGTGAGTCAGTGGTGCAGTGACGTACAGTAATGGTGATGTGTGTCAGTGGTGCAGTGACGTACAGTAATGGTGATGGTTGTCAGTGGTGCAGTGACGTACAGTAATGGTGATGTGTGTCAGTGGTGCAGTGACGTACAGTAATGGTGAAGTGAGTCAGTGGTGCAGTGACGTACAGTAATGGTGATGTGTGTCAGTGGTGCAGTGACGTACATTAATGCTGATGTGTGTCAGTGGTGCAGTGACGTACAGTAATGGTGAAGTGAGTCAGTGGTGCAGTGACGTACATTAATGCTGATGTGTGTCAGTGGTGCAGTGACGTACAGTAATGCTGATGTGTGTCAGTGGTGCAGTGACGTACATTAATGGTGATGTGTGTCAGTGGTGCAGTGACGTACAGTAATGCTGATGTGTGTCAGTGGTGCAGTGACGTACAGTAATGGTGATGTGAGTCAGTGGTGCAGTGACGTACATTAATGCTGATGTGTGTCAGTGGTGCAGTGACGTACATTAATGCTGATGTGTGTCAGTGGTGCAGTGACGTACATTAATGCTGATGTGTGTCAGTGGTGCAGTGACGTACAGTAATGCTGATGTGTGTCAGTGGTGCAGTGACGTACATTAATGGTGATGTGAGTCAGTGGTGCAGTGACGTACAGTAATGCTGATGTGTGTCAGTGGTGCAGTGACGTACATTAATGCTGATGTGAGTCAGTGGTGCAGTGACGTACAGTAATGCTGATGTGTGTCAGTGGTGCAGTGACGTACAGTAATGCTGATGTGTGTCAGTGGTGCAGTGACGTACAGTAATGGTGATGTGTGTCAGTGGTGCAGTGACGTACAGTAATGGTGATGTGTGTCAGTGGTGCAGTGACGTACAGTAATGGTGATGTGAGTCAGTGGTGCAGTGACGTACATTAATGGTGATGTGAGTCAGTGGTGCAGTGACGTACAGTAATGGTGATGTGTGTCAGTGGTGCAGTGACGTACAGTAATGGTAATGTGTGTCAGTGGTGCAGTGACGTAAAGTAATGGTGAAGTGAGTCAGTGGTGCAGTGACGTACATTAATGGTGATGTGAGTCAGTGGTGCAGTGACGTACAGTAATGGTGATGTGTGTCAGTGGTGCTGTGACGTACAGTAATGGTGATGTGTGTCAGTGGTGCAGTGACGTACAGTAATGGTGATGTGTGTCAGTGGTGCAGTGACGTACAGTAATGGTGATGTGTGTCAGTGGTGCTGTGACGTACAGTAATGGTGATGTGTGTCAGTGGTGCAGTGACGTACAGTAATGGTGATGTGAGTCAGTGGTGCAGTGACGTACAGTAATGGTGACGTGTGTCAGTGGTGCAGTGACGTACAGTAATGGTGATGTGTGTCAGTGGTGCAGTGACGTACAGTAATGGTGAAGTGAGTCAGTGGTGCAGTGACGTACAGTAATGGTAATGTGTGTCAGTGGTGCAGTGACGTACATTAATGGTGATGTGTGTCAGTGGTGCAGTGACGTACAGTAATGGTGAAGTAAGTCAGTGGTGCAGTGACGTACAGTAATGGTAATGTGTGTCAGTGGTGCAGTGACGTACAGTAATGGTGATGTGAGTCAGTGGTGCAGTGACGTACAGTAATGGTGATGTGAGTCAGTGGTGCAGTGACGTACAGTAATGGTGAAGTGAGTCAGTGGTGCAGTGACGTACAGTAATGGTGATGTGAGTCAGTGACGTACAGTAATGGTGATGTGAGTCAGTGACGTACATTAATGGTGATGTGTGTCAGTGACGTACATTAATGGTGATGTGTGTCAGTGGTGCAGTGTACATTAATGGTGATGTGTGTCAGTGGTGCAGTGACATACATTAATGGTGATGTGTGGTTTGCCCTGTAGGAAGCGGGTCAGGATCTGCTGCTGGATCTGGGGAAGGTCGTACTCCAGCAGGGTCTCTTGCCCGCGCTCCATGCTGTACTGGCAGTGGGACAGCACCAGCGGCAGCAGGTCCCGCTCGTACTCGTAGCGGATCACGTGCAGATCGGTCAGGTCCGCTGGGCTCACCATGTAACTGGAGGAAACAGGGCAGAGAATGAGCTGGAGAAACTGGGAAACTTTAACTGCTAGCTCTGACAGGACAAAGGTTCAGAACAGAGGAGGTCCGAACAATGCTTTTTTGGAAAAGTTACTTTTCATCGAAGCCGTAGTACTTTGTAAAAGAAAAGAAAAGTATGGACCATTTTTATATTTTGCTCAAAGTAATGTACTACTAAAAACAAACAAACAATGTACATAATCTAATAATCAAAACTCCCAGCATGAGGACAAAACAAAGTTAACTAGTAATTTAAAACTTTTTTTGTCTTCCCTTGCATCTCTAAAATTTTTTCCAAACTCTAACATTGTTTATTATGAAATGCTTTCATATGCTGATTAATAATGCTAAATATATGAAAATTGTCTTAAACCTGGTTTAGTTAAATGCTCTGTATGACAGATACCAATAATTGTATTAACTGCATTCTCGTTTTCTGCAGTGTTTTAGAGAAAGTATGTATTTTCCTGCTCACCTTGTTTCTGCTACTGTTGTTATTAAAATAACCGTGTTGTCTGCAGCTCTTAATGTGCCGATTTAACGTTTTTTTATCGGGAGAAAGCATATATAGAGTGGAAAGGGCTTGAATGAAGCACTTTTGGCTTTAGATAAATTTTTTATAGACATAGGCTCCGAAAGATCATTCCCATAATCAACCCTGTGGTGTGAACCGCTCCATTGTTTTGACGCGCTGCTCGCTTTAATTTGCACACTTTAAAATGGCACAATTATGTCCTGCGGTCCGGATGGAAACAGGCATCGGTCCGGATCCGCCGTTTGAATAACACTGGTCTAGACTCCAGATATGGCTCAAAACCCTCCTTTAAAGCAAGTCTGAGGGTGTTTTTTCCCTCATCCTGCATCGAGCATATAATATGCCAGGTGGGAATCGTGAGTGTGATCATTGTTATTATCCACAAGCCACATGATTTTAAATATCTCCCACATCCACTAACGTTATAGGAAGAGTTGCACCATGAAGATTAAAACCTGGGTTATGGGTTTCAGTAACCCCACATGAGCAAACCCCAGAATGCCAGGGGACAGCGTCTGAAGCTCTTACCCAGACTCCTCTCCGGTGTGTTTCTCCACAGCGTACACCAGGTCATTGTGAAGCGTGATGAGGTAGCTGACAAGCGCAGTGGAGCAAAGGCCCAGTCCGTGTCTCTGAGGCAGCAAAACCTGCAGGTCAGCGTCCAGATCCAGATCCTCCTGAGTGTAGTCAGCCGGCAGCTTCAGCTCTCCTGACACACACAATAAAACATTACAATAAATCACATCTGTGTCCATGAAATTACTTTACAGTGGTCTAAAACAGGGGCAATATGAAAATAAATTCAGATCAGACCTCAGTCAGAAATCCACGTCACAATTATAGACAAATACAATCTGACTAAACTAATAACGTTCAAACAACTGTGACTTGGATGAAGATCAGAACACATTTTATGAGTAGTCAATGCAGAAATCCAGTTACTTTCAAAGGGTTCACAGACTTATTCTCGCCACTGTAAGTAGTAGTCGGCTTACCTGTGGTAGCCAGAGACACCCTGATCTGGTTCCATGTTGACAAAAAGATTTTTATGCGCTTTTCATACCAGGCAGAGAGGGAAGCTGTTGAATGAAAACATGCAATGTTTGTAATGAACTTAATCTTTATTTATAGAGAAATGGCATATTCTTGCATGATTACTCAAGCACATTTGTGCAGAAATGGGTAAATCAACCATCAACAAGCTTCCTGAAATAATTTATCATAACTCAATCATGAATGCTCCAACACTGACCCGATGGCAAATGATCTCTTAAATGTGTGATATGGGCAATACCTGCTCTCTGGCTGTTCAGGAACTCTCCTATGGTGGTCTGTCTGTCTGTCAGGTCTGTCACGTTCTGGAACTTCTTTACCAAATCCCTTTGGAGAGCCAAGATGTCAGGCAGGAACCTCACCAGCCGAAGCTCTGCTTCCTAAAATAAACACTTGGTTAACATACAATACAATACAATTTTTATTTCTTTAGCACATTTAAACTGCCGTTGACCAAAGTGCTTACTAGCATAGATAATACAACAAAAGCTATTACATACATTCACACAAACAAAATTAAATCCTGTTCACTCAATCAGCTCTAAAAGCCATACTAAAAAGATACGACTTCAAACCAGACTTAAAAGCATCCACAGATGGGGAAGATTTAATGTGCATTGGAGGAGGTTTCATAAGGTTTGGACTTTTAGGAACAAAGAATCATCTGACTAGAAGATCTCATATTACTTGTGTATCAAAAGGTCAACAATATATTTTGGGGCAATACCATGCAACGCTTTAAAAACCATAAAACTCAATTCTGAATTTTTCAGGCAGCCATTGTAAAGAAACCAAACCTGGAGTAAATTCTCTCTATCTCTTCTTTGTACGGGTCAAAAGTCTGGCCGCAGCATTTTGCACTAATTGTACACAAGATAATTGACCCTGTGAGATACCTATATATAAAGAACCACAGTAATTAATGTGTGATGCATGACTAACAGTGAATGCATGACTTACTGTCTCCAGGTCCTTAAAGGAGAGAATTGGTTTCAGCTTAGAAATAGTTCTGAGTTGATAAAAAACAGCCGTAACAACACTAGTGACCTGTTTATCTAAAACCCAAGCCAAATCCATGATAACGCCAAAATTCTTGACATGATCTGAAAAACTTATCGACATTAGAGTCCAACCTACTTATAATTTTCTTAGAGGCAGAAGAGGGTCCAAAGACAACACACTCAGTCTAATTGCTTGCCAACCATGCTTTAATCTCACCTAAACACTGTACAAGTGCATCAAAAGATTGAGAGCCTTTCGGATCTATTGCAATATATATATAACTGAGTGTCGTCTGCGTTTCAACGATACATAATATTGTATTTACGATTTCCCAAAGGCACATGTACAAAGAAAATAAAATAGGCCCAAGTATGGATCCCTGTGGCACACCACAATGTAAATTAGCTGATGTAGAATGCAAATTTCCAATGCAAACCAAAAATGATCTATCCTTCAAGTATGATTTAAACCACTTTAATAACTACCTTTCCAGAATCAACTGCTATCAATAAAATATCATTAAAAACCTCAAGGAGGGCAGATTATGTGAACAGTCAGTAATAACGTAAGAACAAATACACAAATTACAAGCATTTATAAATACAATATATTAAAGTTACAAATAATGTAATGTCTAACAGTATTCAGGTACAGAAATGTAATCATTAAATGTAAAATAACACTATAGTGTTCACTGTATAAATTACACATAGATTAATCTTTGTAAAAGATGTGTTTTGTTGTTTGATTAACATTAATGACTCAGACAGCAGCAGATATTTATAGGCTGCTGTCACTTTAAGATTAAATGAACGGATACAAATATAATGATACACAACCGATTTCTTTCTCAACCGTTTACATTCACTTAAGACATAACCGACTGTTTTTACGAGAGTACTTGCTGAGATGTGCATTTTAACATTGACGTTTTGTGTGTACGAGTCCCTTCAAGTACAATGAGGTGTGGTGTGTGTGTGGGTGTGAACGACTGTGCGCTCAGATAACAGTGCGCGATTGAGTTCTCTTTCACCTCTTCTTGTGCTTGAATGGTTTAAAATCGCTTTAATGTGTAAATTGCTAAGAAAAAACACGTGCAAATGATAAACTTTCACTCTGTGATGGTTAAACAACTGCAATCCATTGCAACCCTAGTGCTATTATCCCAAAGTCTGACTACACAACATCTAGGATGTAGCTGTAGTGTCTGGTTGTTCAACAGAGAGAGAGAAACACTCTGGTTGATGTATATCTTACCCGTTGAAGAAACCTCCAGAGCACAGGCAAAGTGTCCCGGCCGTTGTTCTGCTCCACAATGTGTGTCAGACTCAACATGGAGACCTTCCTCCGGCAGCTCCAGATGGAGGAATTATGGATGAGGGATTTCTTTGGCAGAGAGCGCAGGAAAAGCCCTGGTTCCCCAAACGTCAACTTCATCACCTGATTGGAAGACACTCGCTCATCTTCCCTGATGAATGCGTTCACTTCCTTCAGCTGATGCTCCAAAACCTGAGAGAAAAAGAGAAATCCAATAATGGAAAGCAGAGCTTCAACTAAATATTCAGCTAATCTAGCGGTTATTGCAAGTACTCGGCTAATGAGGTTATTAATGAAACAACTAATCAACGGCTCTTAATCGACCACTCAGCTTTGCTTTATGTTATGTGATCAAACTACTCAATAAAGAAAAAAGCTTTTTTTTATTGTCGATATCTCAATGAAGTTTTAAACAAAAGACGGAAATAAAAGTAAAAATCAAGCATGATAAACACAACTAAATGAACCAAGAAGAACTTTAAGTTGCATAATTCATTCTGGGTGCTGCGACTCACTGAAAGATGGCGTGTTGTTTACCTTCAGCTGATGTGTGATCACATCAGTATTCATGGCAGTTTCCCATGCATTTCTTGCATCTTTAGTGGAAAGGTTTTGATCATAAAGAACAGGCCCTGTTTAGAATAACAGAATGTTACATTACTTGAATTTCTGAAGCAGGAGCTCAATATGGCACGTGTCGAATCTAATGCGAGTAGTGTGGGCTCTTACACTGGCTGTGATGGGGCTCCAGTAGACTGTGGATGGTCAAATGGACGGTACTGACTGTATCATCCACTCCTTTACCCAGAGCTCTGCTCAGCTGCTCCATGTCCTTCAGAAGATGGGCCATCAGGAACCGACCAGGATCCAGCACTGCAGGCTTGATGATCTGCACGACACTCTAGACACAAACATGCACAAACCTGGGATGAGTTCTTCAATCGCATGTGTGTCTCTGATCTGGATTGAGTTGTCTGAGAGATAACTCAATGTCTGTATGCTTCACATGTACAGGGACACCAACTTTGGATTGGGGGGGGGGGGGGGTGCATCACAATAAGTGTATTGTGATTGTTAAAACATTTGGTAACTAAACAATTTCATTAAGTTTAGTGACAACATGTTACAATGTTTACATGGTACAATAACTGGCAGGCTACTGTTTTTATTAGTGCTTGACACAAATTTCACGATTTCAATTCATAAGCTTGCGATCTTGATTCAATATTGATTCATTTGGATCAGGTACAGTAGCTGTTAATTTTTCTCAAGGAGCAAATCTCTCAACTAATGCTGTAAACATATGTGAGCCATGTCAGCTGTTCAATTCACTCAAATTAATTGTACAATTCACTCAAATTAATAAAACGCGTTTTTTATGATAATAATGTTATAATATTTTAATGATACGAGTAAAAATATAATAAACATGTAATATAGTGCATATTTAGCAAAACACTCCTCTCTATATTAAATTTTTCTAGCTTTCTAATATGCTATGGTCATTAAATGGCTTTCCTGAGGTAAATGTAACAGTACGTGTTAAAGACTGATTGTTCCAGCTGTTTTATTGACATCTTTCCACTGATTGATCAATTACATGTGACATACTACATTTCGGTAAGTTGTACTGTATCTTTCAACATTTACCTTCCAACATTCACTGTATCTTTCACCTTCTAATGTTCATTCATGTTTATCTTCTATTAACTAGTCGTAAAGAGGAAGAGAGATGAGGCACTACAACGATCTGTCATGTTTAAGAGCGCCAAAACAGTATTTACTGCTTGAATTTCGTAAGAAAATTAACATAATTGGAAAAACTGAGACGTTATTTCATATCAGAGTAACCCTCCTTTTCTGTCAGTGTCAGTGTCCTCGTTGCGTGAGAGAATCGATGTGTGGCTTGTAAATTGCGTGAGTCTCATGTGAGAGAGTCCTACATGTATCGATACTCAAAACCAAAATAAGCATACTTTCATAAATATTTAAAAATACATAACAAAAATAAAAAGCATGGCAGGCAGAAGGAATGAAGCACCTGTGTGTTGTTTTGAGCTCCCAGCAGCATGGACATGTGTGTGAGCAGTCTGAGAAGAGCAAAGGGGGCCGGAGACATGTTCTTGGTGTCCTGCATGTCAGGGTGATCACGACGGTGTGCGTCGCCCAGGATGTGTCCCGACTTGGTGCGGTCCCCTCTGCAAAGAGGAACAAGAGCCTCAAATTTAATGAAAAACGGCTTAAACAATTACCTCAATTACAAGTTAAGCTAGTCCCAGACTAAAATGCATGTTTGAGCTGTTTTAACTTCACTGACAAATCTTAAATTATGTCAGTGCCATTGTTTTGTCTCAAGATTCACACCAGTGATGTTTTATTCTAAGGCACGTTCATTAAAGCTACTTAAATGCTCTAATTGAACTAAAGCCTAATACTGGCTTAATCTAAACCCCGTCTGTGAAACACGGCCTAAACCATTTTACATTTGCATTATTAAATGTATTATGAACAGACAAGAATAACAAAGAACATCAATATATTAATAAATTAATAATAACCTATATTAAGAAATGATTGTTGTCCATTGTTAGTTCATGATGCATGTTAACAAACTGAACTTTATTGTTTAGTGTTACCAGAAATTCATACTAGGGCACAATTATATTTGTCCACACAACTATTTATAAGCATTTAAGTATAAACCTTTGGATGAAAGGTTTTTAAGATCATGAGAAACAAATTTAGTTCAAACTTGGTAGAATATTGGCTGTCTGTGACAATGGTCAATTATATAGTTTAAATGTTATTATATTAAATAATGCAGTCAGAATCAATATTTCAGAGAGACGGGTAATAAATTATATTTACCAAAACTAGCAAGAATAAAAGAGGAACAACAAGCATTCGCTGCAAGAAAAAAACAAAAACGTACTGTCTCTGCATGATTTGGAAGCCATGAACAGGGATGTGGTTGCTGCCACCTATCTCTGTATTACAGTCTGGACAGCGACCAAGCTCCATGGGTTGACCACACTGGACAGATGCGGGAGGAAAATACATATATCTTTCATTTTAGGTGAAATAATTAATGATTTGATGACTAAATGTAATTCTGTGTTCTGTTAATGTAAAATGTAAAAGCAAAATCATAGGAATTAAGACATGACCCTACCTCACCAACAGTGCATGGATGACCATTAGGACAGACTGTCAAGATAAAGAGAACAAGAGATTAGGAAATGATAAAAAAAAGTGATATCTAATCCTCCCAAATCAGAATGCCTTGTCAATGTCAAAGACCTGTCAAAATTCCCCCACCTTTAGAGCTTAAATCAATTCTACTGCCTCAAAGACATTTTTGGAGATTTAATTTGCCACCTGAGTAGAAATCCTGCAATAATCACATGTTTGTCTATGCACTCTTAACAGTCAAAATGTGTACATCAAAAAGGTTTTCCCTTTTACTTTATAAATACATGTTTCTAGTCTTGTAAATTATTCTTCAGTAAAAATGCTTTTTCAAAATCCTACCATACATTTTCCCCTCTTTTTTGAATATCCAATTTCACTCCAAACAATGTCACATTACAGCAGTGGTATGGCTTGGAAAAACAGTTTTTTTATGTTCTGCCACAAGTAATTATACATAATCATAATCATAGGCTATTTTTCGCTGTGTATAAAACATACAATACGCTTCAAATAATTATTAATATACACTATATTGCCAAAAGTATTGGGACACCCCTCCAAATCATTGAATTCAGGTGTTCCAATCACTTCCATGGCCACAGTTGCATAAAATCAAGCATCTAGGCATGAAGACGCTTCTACAAACATTTGTGAAAGAATGGGTCGGTCTGAGGAGCTCAGTGAATTCATGCGTGGTACCGTGATAGGTTGCCACCTGTGCAGTAAGTCCATTTGTGAAATTTCCTACTAAATGACTAAAAACTAAACTACTAAATATTCCACGGTATTATAACATTGTCCATAAAAGCAATTGGGAACAACAGCAACTCAGCCACGAAGTGGTAGGCCACGGAAAATCCCAGAGCGGGGTCAGCGCATGCTGAGGCTCACAGTGCGCAGAAGCTTTCAACCATTCTCCTCTATTATGAAAGTTCTGATAATGAAGTTCTGTTTAATTATGATTACATTAACATGAGGTACAACAGGTTAACGTGTTTCTGATCAGGCATTAACATTAATTTTGACAGGTCTTGAGTTTTGCATGTCATTGGATCTTGTGTGTTCTGTGGTGGTGCTTTAGAATTTGCCACTTACAATACCAATGAAGTTGTCCCATGGCCTGCTGGGCAACAGCCAACATGTCATCAGGCATAGTTGGGATGAATGAAGCCTGTGAGGAGAACAGGACATAAATATCACAACTCTATCACAACTATCACAACATAAATGTCACATTTCTGTCACCATGTGACTCCATGATGCCGTGGCGTGAAGGGTTCGTACCATCATGTTGTTTGGGGACAGTGCCAGTTGCTGCAGTGGCTGCAGTAAAGGCAGATTTCCACACAGCAGGACTGCAGCCATATGAACTGTGACCTCCACCAGCACGAACTCTCTGCCTGACGTCTGCGCTTGAACACACAGAGCCTGCAGTCGATTATTCACCAGCGCTTCAGCAAACCCTCGCATTTCATCATTGACGAAGACGCCTGTGCTCCTGATAAAACCTCCAAGGCCAGCACATTGCTACAGAAAACAAACGCAACATGAATATCAGGCATGGGGATAAACATGTGACTCAAGTTTCTGATCATGCCTAAACACAGGTCATGTGTCGAAGTATTCATCTGTGTAATACTGTAAATGCTTTTTGAACTGGGGTCCAAATTGGGACCAGAGTTTTGAATTCTGAGACTTACAGTATGTTTTCATAAGACATCATGCTCTTTAATCTCAAAATATGAAAAAAAAAAAAAAAAAAGTAATTCCCCATATGACATATTATGATAATTCCCCATATGACTTTTAATCATGGCTTTTTATTATTAATTATTATTCTCTTGTACGGTACTTTTGAGCATCTATAAATTGTTTTTCCAAGATGATGAAGCAGAACTCTAACAGATCGTTGTTGGTGTTTTTACCTCAGGTTTAGGGTGCATGTTTCTGTTTGCGCTTCTGTACAGGCAGGTGACTTCTCTGAACAAAGCCATTAGCAGATAAACAGCTTTCTTCATGGGTGTGCAGTTGCAATCCTTCAAACAAAGACGTTTCGAAAGACATGTCAACGGATCAGCGCTGATAAAGCAGTTTAACAAAGTGAGGCAGAGAAATGCCAAGAATTTGACTGCATAATAAGCATTTAATTACAGTGTTCATGTAGTGGACATAATTGCTCTGCTCCAATCCCCTGTCTTAATGGGGCATCCTAACCCAACTGGGATTTCACATGTTAATGAACTCTATTAAAGTTCACTGCCAGAGTCAGAAATAAACTTTTCTATTAAGGGCCAATCTGACATCCAGGGGCAATTTTTATAATGACTGCATTAAATGTATCTGTGCTCTCTTTTACTTGAATTTAACCAATTACTTTAATCAATCAGAGAACTATATGCTACCAGTACAATTTTACCAACATCGACAAAAGCCAAATAACATGATATTTACAGCACCTGTCAAAAGTTTGGAAACAATAAAAATGTTTAATTTTGTTGAAAGAAGTCTCTTATACTCACCAAGGCTGCATTTATCTGATCACAAATGCAGTAAAAACAGTAATATTGCTAAATATTATTACAAATTAAAAGAACTGTTTTCTATTTAAATACATTGCATGTTAAAATGTATTCCTGTGATCAAAGTGAATTTTCAGCATCATTACTCCAGTCTTCAGTGTCACATGATCCTTCAGAAATCAGTATAATATGATGATTCGCTCCTCAAGAAACATTTATTATTATTATTATCAATAATGAAAACAGTGGTGAAAAAATTTCATTAACAATTTGAAAAACAAATTTTCTTTGTGAATTTTTTTTTACCGGATTCTTTGACGAATAGAAAATTCAATGATCAGCATTTAATACAATTATTTATTCAATTTATTAAAAGCATTTATTACATAGAAATATTTTGTAACATGTCTTCACTGTCACTTGATTAAAAGTATTAATTTATCTCTTTTTAATTCTACCTGTTGAATGGTATCACTGTTTTCACAAAAATGTTTTCATGATTGATAATAATAATTAATGTTTTTTGAGCATCAAATCATCATATTAGAATGATTTCTGAAGGATCATGTGGCACTGAAGACTGGAGTAATGATGCTGAAAATTCAGCTTTGATCACAGGAATAAATTACAGTTTTAAATTGATTAAAGTTCTTTTAAATTGTAATAATATATCACAATATTACTATTTTGACTGTATTTTTGATTAAATAAATGCAGCCTTGGAGTGCAGAAGAGACTTCTTTCAAATCCATTACAAAACTGTAACATTTCCAAACTTTTGACAGTGTGTTTGACTGTATGATTTATTAAAATATTGTAAAAGGTGGTATAAATTTGTTAACACAACAACTGCATACTGTAATAGCCTACACAAAGTATATAAATGATCAAATTAAAAAACAGAAACTAATTACTGGGTAGGGCTGCAATAATATGATCATGATCAAAATCATGATAGTCGATTATTGCTCTTGATATTGATGGTGTTTTCAGCTGTGACTCGTATGAACACCTCCAATTGGCCATTGCATTCATAAGCTCAACAGAAACGTGTGATTAGTTATAATGTTTACGATAAGAGAATTCATAAGATTGCAGAATTCAGCCAGTGAGCGCGAGTACTACAACATTTCATTCACTTTCATTTCAAACATCAACAGAAATATGTGTGATTGGTTATAATGCTCAACGCGTTGTGTCTCACTGTGTGTGTGTGTGTGTGTGTGTGTGTGTGTGTGTAAAGGAGTAAATAAATACCTCTATGGCTTTCTGTAGTCCATTCATATTGCAATCTAGCATGGCTTTGGCTACGGCATCTCTGATAGTTTTGTAGTCCATTCCACATGCTAGATACTGGTCAATCTGGCTGCCATCTTGATCCTGAGAGAAATAAATGTATCGGTTAAAGCACAAAATAAGCACAAATTCGCATATCAGCATTATGAAATGAATTCGACTAAAACCCACCGACTCAAGGATCTCCTGAGGAAACAGCCACCTGAAGCTTTCCTGTGGCAGAAGTTTCTGCACATATTCCACCCCATGAAGACTGCAGATCTTTCTGATGAGGTAAACCCTGTACCAGTCGTTCCTGCTCCGGCAGCACAGATTAACCACACTCTTCAAAAACTCTGGGCCAGAAGCCGGAGGATCATCATGTACACCTAAAACCAGAAATCCAATTCATTTTCTTTATGCACAATATAACTGTCGATTTGTGGGTGAAAAAAATGTGACTTGGATATGTTCTTGACAGGGTTGGTGAGTTCATGTCAGGCACTAAATGAATTAAAGGTGCAGTGTGTGATGTTTAGCGGCATCTAGTGGTGAGGTTGTGAATTGCACACAACAGAAGTTACGGTGGCCAACAGGAAGTGATGTCGTCGTCTGAGACAGCAGAGAGTAGCCAGTTCAGCAATGAGGTTTCTTTATAAAGATAAATTTAAAAAATAGGTTTACTTGATCATTCAGTAAACTGATTTGTTATTGTGATTATTATTGTTACCTGTTCATCACTGTGTCAGTGTTTTATTCGCTGACTTTAGCTAGCTTCTTTACATAAAGAACAACATAGTGACGAAACGTGTTTGTCAGTTTAGGGCCACTTTAGAAACATGTCGATGTAAGGGGACCCGCGGTGTGTGTGGATAGAAACGGCTCATTCTAAGGTAATAAAAACGTAACAGTTCATTATATAAGGTCTTTATACACCACTGAAAACATAGTTATGTACAGAGAATGTCTAATAAGGGGAGAACTTCCACTCTCAGTAATTCCGGCTTCTGAACTGGCTGCAGTTCCACTCTGGCTCCATATGAGGGCGCTCACAGGACGAGTGCAGAATGAATGGAGGGTCTATGGCGCTATACCCCTCAAAATCCACTTTTCTCAGGATATAACTTTTTGTCTAGTAATTTGAATGTTGTATTCGAAAGGAGATGCAAAGAAATCACACACTGCTGGGTGTTAGATTTTTTAGAGTCACTTATTTGCTTTAAAAAGTCTTTTAAAATGTCAATGACGTCACACACATCATACGACCAGAGATACTGCTTTACGGCAATCCTTCAGTCACTTTGGTGCTTTCGCGCTCTGCACTTTCTTTTCACTCGAGGCATCGACAACACAGCTGACACAGGTAAACACACAACACAGCTGACACAGGTAAACACACAACACAGGTAAACACACAACACAGCTGACACAGGTAAACACACAACACAGCTGACACAGGTAAACACACAACACAGCTGACACAGGTAAACACACAACACAGCTGACACAGGTAAACACACAACACAGGTAAACACACAACACAGCTGACACAGGTAAACACACAACACAGCTGACACAGGTAAACACACAACACAGCTGACACAGGTAAACACACGACACAGCTGACACAGGCAAACACACAACACAGCTGACGCAGGGAAACACACAACACAGCCGACACAGGTAAACACACAACACAGCTGACACAGGTAAACACACAACACAGCCGACACAGGTAAACACACAACACAGCTGACACAGGTAAACACACAACACAGCTGACACAGGTAAACACACGACACAGGTAAACACACAACACAGCTGACACAGGTAAACACACAACACAGCTGACACAGGTAAACACACGACACAGGTAAACACACAACACAGCCGACACAGGTAAACACACAACACAGCTGACACAGGTAAACACACGACACAGGTAAACACACAACACAGCCGACACAGGTAAACACACAACACAGCTGACACAGGTAAACACACAACACAGCTGACACAGGTAAACACACGACACAGGTAAACACACAACACAGCTGACACAGGTAAACACACAACACAGCTGACACAGGTAAACACACAACACAGCTGACACAGGTAAACACACAACACAGCTGACACAGGTAAACACACAACACAGCTGACACAGGTAAACACACGACACAGGTAAACACACAACACAGCCGACACAGGTAAACACACAACACAGCTGACACAGGGAAACACACAACACAGCTGACACAGGCAAACACACAACACAGCTGACACAGGGAAACACACAACACAGCTGACACAGGGAAACACACAACACAGCCGACACAGGTAAACACACGACACAGGTAAACACACAACACAGCCGACACAGGTAAACACACAACACAGCTGACACAGGTAAACACACAACACAGCTGACACAGGTAAACACACAACACAGCTGACACAGGTAAACACACAACACAGCTGACACAGGTAAACACACAACACAGCTGACACAGGTAAACACACAACACAGCTGACACAGGTAAACACACAACACAGCTGACACAGGTAAACACACGACACAGGTAAACACACAACACAGCCGACACAGGTAAACACACAACACAGCTGACACAGGTAAACACACGTGCTAGAAGAGTTTTTGTTTTGTTTGTTTCTGGTCCCGCTTCGGATGCCACGATGCCATCAAGCGGTATCTCTGGTCGTAATCAGTCCTTCACTGACCAATCAGCGTTCATTAGCAGAACGCTAGCGTGTTATGTGCAACTCAACCTGTACGAAATCCAAAAGTACTCGTTCATTCAACTTTCGACCTATAACCCATGTTGAACTTGGAAAACCTACAATCAAATATGAGATTTCTCAACGGCAATCGGGTGAAAGAGACAAATTTAGCCGTCTAGCTCCATTGACTCCCATTCAGTCTGCACTCATGGGCGATCGCCCCCAGTGGAACTACAACCACAATTCGGTACAATAGGACTTAAAGGAGTCATGACCTGTAATTTTCACTTTTCCACGAGAAAAAATGTATGTTATGATTGCCTAACGATTATACACTGGCCGGGAAGCCGATATTTAAAAGTGAAGCGTTTGTTTACCCCTGGGTTCGTCAACCAGCCCACGTGCACGCGCACTCAAATACGTGATGTTAATTTCTGCGCCGACTTCATATATGGACACCGCAGACCTATGCTGCAGGAAGCCCGCCCTG
The DNA here is from genome assembly GCF_949319135.1 of Squalius cephalus. Classification (NCBI taxonomy): domain Eukaryota; kingdom Metazoa; phylum Chordata; class Actinopteri; order Cypriniformes; family Leuciscidae; genus Squalius; species Squalius cephalus. The sequence goes on along the minus strand of NC_137122.1, from coordinate 63,946,043 downwards.
CCCCTCTCCCCCTCATATTCAGTCGAGCGCCGCCATTACTGAAGGTATGTCTCAGTCAAAATGATTGTCTTTACCATTCAGAGGCATCTTGCTGTAGACGTCCTTCCATCGACTCTACATCTTCCCTTTCCAGCTCAGGTTCAGAGTCTGGCTCGTGCATATAAGGTTGAATTCCGTAGGTCGCGGCCAGGTCGGGTTCATTCACAACTTGCGCCATGATGTCATTTTGGAATGATATTGCTGAAGCGTTACCTGCGGTGTCAACCCCCCTCCTTCCTGCCACCAATCAACGCGCCCCTCATTTGCATTATTACAATGACCGTCCACGACAGCCAAAATATCGCATCAGATCTCGCGAGACAATAATGCCTTCAGAAATAAGGGTCAGAGGAGCTCTGTGTTTATTTTTTTTCCACTTTTTTTCAACTTTTCTTTTTTAGAAGGGCCTGAAAGACTATAATAGAGCGTGGGTATCCAAGGTAATACTAGGTTATGACTCCTTTAATAGGGAGTGGCCAGGCTCTCCGTAGACGGGCTCTGGTTATGTATATGATATTGCATTTCTGTCAACAGATCCTCCTAAATATTACACAATGCACCTTTAATAGAAATTTTAATAAATGCATTTATTTGCATGATTATTAAAGCACAGCACTAAAAGACTTGCATCCTGCAGCACTGGTACCTCTGTTGACCAGCAGTTCAGCGGCCACATCCAGGCCAAGTCGAACCCTGGCCACCCGCTGCAGGTGCTCTATAGACGCGGTGTGTGAAGACACGGAGTCAGAGCCAGCGAACTCCAGCAGAAAGTGTGTTTCCTCCTGCAAACAGGCCTGCTGCTCCGCCACGGAGTGCCACTGTGTGCGGTCGTACATCGAGTCCTGCACACACAGGAGGAACGTACTGTACTTATAACCAAACTTATGCCACATATCAGTGTTTTCATACAGATTCTTAAGAAAGGAACCAAAATGCTTTGTAAGTTAATTGGTAACAATTTACAATAAGGTTCATTAGTTAACATTAATGTATTAACTAACATCAACCAACAATGAGCAATACTTGTGTAACAGTATTTATTCAACTTTATTAATGTTAGTTAATACAAATATAACTGTTCATTGTTTGTTCATGTTAGTTCACAGTGCTAATGCTAACAAATACAACCTTTGATTTTAATAATGTATTAGTAAATGTTGAAATTAATATTAACTAAGATTAATAAATGCTGTAGAAGTATTGTTCATTCTTAGTATATGTTAACTAATGTAGTTAACTAATGTTAACTAATGAACCTTATTGTAATGAACCTTATCCAAAAAAACAAACAAAAAACTCTTAAATCAACCTTAAAAACATACATTTTCTTTAGAACTTACATTCTCTTTACATTTTTACATCTTAAATCATAAACTTTGGTAAAATTTGGTTAGGGTTATTCTTAAATTACAAAATACACTTACACTAAGTTATCGTTTACATAGACTAAAAACATTTTGATCTAAATGTTGCTTGAATTTAAAATTAAATGATTGAGTTTGAGTGGATTGTGAAGGAAAAGCATTAAAGTTTTCAGATAACTCTTCCAATACCTCTTCTAAGAGAAAGCCTAGAATATGCAGAGAGAGAATCTAGAAAACTACATCTAAGCTGTAAAATATGGCAAGCGAACTGAGTTAGTGAGGGCAGTGATATACACACCTCCAAACAGTTTATGTACAAGCAGTAAAGCTCAGTTTTATCAGTCTCCTCCATGATGTTGCTTTGCTCAACCTCTGTCAGATGTCGCTGAAGATAGTGCTTCACATCATCAAAGCTGAAATAAGAAAACACAATGATTATTATATACATATTTAAACAGGGTTCGAATTATGATTTCATCTTTGTGGGGGTCTCTTAAAAAAAAAAAAGAAAAAGAAAAAAAGTAGCCTATGAGCAGGCGTGGTGTAGCTTACTAATAGGCCTAAATAAATAAAAAATGTTTAATAAAAAATTTAAATAGTACATTTGGTTTAATTTGTCGTTTAATGAGGTCTAATATGTTGTTCATATATAAATAAATAGATCTCACCAAGCGTGTATTTAAGTGGTCCAGTGGCAGAACTTTTGCCAAGCGTGTCATAGGTTCTGGGTTCTAATCTGCTCTCGTATAAGGACACGTTTGTGTGCATTTTGTTTTGTAATTTCACCGGAACGAATAACGGATTGAAGCGGGCGTCCGAGTGAAGACTGTGCGCGAGGCGAGCCACAAGAGAACACAGTATCCGCGCCACTGATCGCAGCGGCAACGAGCACTTTATTTAAAACAACACATTTCAGCGCTAGATCGCCTCTCATTTAACAAACGAACTAAATGAATGCTCTGCTAGTTAACTGAAGATGTTTTATTTATTTGTATTGGTATATTAGTGCCGCGAGATGTTTCAAAAGTGGTGGGGACAATATCGACCTTAGCAAAAAGTGGTGGGGACATGTCTCACCCGCAAATTACGCCTATAATAACACTTGCCTGATGGGTTATGCTACTGCTAGATCGGACGTTGAAGTCACTTCTGTGAGTTGAGAAAAGTAAGTAAAAATCCTGGCAGAAAGCGAAGCAAGGATGTAGTGTGATGACAATCCGAGATCCCGCGAGATCCATGTGTTTGGGATATTGTCCTATTTTTTAAGTCACGCTACAGTAGTCTGAAGGAAAAAAGTGCTTTATTTGTAATTTAAAATAATGGTGCTGATGATTTTTAGAGACCCCCACAGGTGTATGATTTTACTGCTTCCATGGGAGCTCATCCTCTCTCTATGGGAGCTCAGCTCCCACTGGCTCCCACGTAATTCGAACCATGTATTTAAATGTGTAAGAAGGGTTGCCTTATTCAAAGAAAATATATTTCCATCAAGGGTATGTCCTGCACTCACCTGTATTTGAGCAGGAGTTTCAGCACCACTGAACGCACCACTGGATTTTTATCCACAGAGTCATCGAAGGGAGAAAGAGCCTTGGTCAGGAACCTGCGGTCTTGCCCTGAGAGCACGAGGAACAGCGTTCTGATCATTTATTCATTTATTCCTCCACACACACACACACACACACACACACACACACACACACATTACTACCAGACGTACCTCTGATCTGAGGGAGCGAGCAGGCCTCGACCATCAGAAGAGACAGCAGGTGGAGTATGATGTCTCTGTTGGGAGGAGTGTTGTCCTTGAAGCACACACTGGACACCACGTCAATGAAGAACGCATTACATCGCATTCTGAACAACGCGTTTTGGTTGATGAGACCCCTAATGACCAAAACAAGCACACAATCTTTTAGACTGACAGAGATACACGCAAACAGAAAGATAAAGCGCAACTATTCAACACATGTCAAGTCACATTTATTTATTTAGTGCTTTTTACACTACAGATTGTTTCAAAGCAGCTTTACAGAGATAACAGGAAAATAATGCAGAAGAAAATAGTCTTCACAGTCCAGCTTAAGTAAGTTCAGTGATGGTTTATTTCTGTTGTAAAAAAGTTATTAATTTAGTTCATTTATATATATCGCCGCTCTGGAGAAAACTATGTCATTGTCCAGCTCAGTTCAGTTCTCATATAATGGTGTCAATGCAGTCAGATCAATAATATTGTTGAATATTAAGCACAGACATATATTAGATTACCGTATTGTGTCAGAGGCCTTGAGCTCAAAGTCATCAGGCACTTCTTGTACACACAGAGGGCAGTGCATCTGACCGGGCACCAGCCACTGCTTGATGCAGCTCAGGCAATAGATGTGGTCACACGGCAGACTCAAAGGGTCCCGAGGGTCTCCCATGCACACTGGACAAAGCTGGATGCCAAACCTGGGTAAACAAACAGAAGCTGTGTTTACATGGACCCTAATAATCTGTATGTAAGCACAAACCAAACAAAAGTTGCATGGAACCACGTCAACCAGACTGAAATTTCATCCGGATTGTTAAGGGCTGGTTTATACATTTGATAACACTTTATTTTAAGGTGTTATTGTTACGGTGTAATTATATATTTAAGTACTGAGTAATATTAATTAACTACATGTACTTACTATAGGGTTAGGGTAGGATTTGGTTGAGGGTTAGTTGCATGTAATTATGCATAATTCTCTGTTATTACTATGGTAAGTACATGTAACATATGTAACAAGGACACTGTAAAATAAAGTGTTACCAAACATTAATCTGAATCTCTTCAGCCTCTTACTAAATCCTTTGACAAAAACATCCTAACATCAAATCAAACCTAAAAATGCTCTGAGATGCTTCATCTTTGCAGGCTTTGAGTACGGTGATCACTGCCTCGAACGGCTGCTTCTTTTTGAGGTCCGAGTTTTTCTCTAGGACCTTCAGCAAACAGAGGAGTATCAGAGATAAACAGTTCCTTCAGGAGTTTCATTTCAGCTTGAGGAAGGAGTATAACCGACTCACTTGTGCTAGGCGTCGAGTGTGTTCCAGAACCAGCGGCCTGAGTTTCAACTGCAGCTCTCCAACGCCCAGTAGCATGTGCTCCACAAACAGGGCCAGAGAGTAAATGCGCTGCCAGCCTTGTCTGAAAATTAATAATACAATGATGCAAATGACCATACATGATAATATTGATAATTACAAAGTACAGTAAATGATCTGAGTTTTGTTAGCAGCAGCACTGTGCACATGGGTTGAGTGTCATTCGGAAATGAACTGGGAACGCCTTGGAAATTCCAATTGGGAAAGGCAGAAAACAGGAATTACATAAATGTAATTCAATTTTGAATCTATGGTAGAATTTAAATATAAGTGAAATTCAGAAAAGAACAGAAGAAAATGCATTATCATACACACACTCACACACAAAAACACAACACAAACATTTACAGCAGCATCAAGTTAGATGGCCCTGGCCACTTTGACATATGTATATGACCTGCTTCTTCATTCACTGAACTGTAAGTATATACAAATATTTAGTAGGCATGGGCCTTAGCAAGCGTCCAAGGGGGCCTTAAGATGACTTAAAATTAGGGCTGGGAAATGATTAATCGCATCCAAAATAAAAGTTTGTGTTCACATAATGTGTGTACGGTCCATAATTATTTTGTATATATATATATATAAATACACACACATGCATGTATATATTTAAGAAATATTTGCTTAAATGTACTGTATATATATTATATATAATTTGTATTATAAATAAATATAAATATTTTATATATAAATAACACATTTTTCTTAAATATTTACTTGCGTGTGTGTGTATTTATATATACAAAATAATTATGCACAGTACACACACAAATATTATGTGAACACAAACTCACAGCAATATTATGTGAACACAAACACGAACAAATTTTGGATGCGATTAATCGCGATTAATCATTTCCCAGCCCTACTTAAAATACAATAAAACAAGTATTATAATAAGCTAAAACAACAACACAAAAATCAAGATATTTCTTATTTTTTGTCCTTTGAAAAAACAGGGTTCCCACAGAAATCCGGGATATATGAGGCACATTTTAAAAGTGTGATTTCTAGACCAGGAAAAGTCATGTAAATTAATAAAATCATAAATGGAGAATTTTTTTTTTTAAATATACTTTTCGTTAACGCAGATGCACCAGAGGAAACATTTTAGCCTACATTATGGGGGGAAAGTGGTCAAATAATGTGGAAAACGGGAGTTTTCGAAGTTCAAACCAAAGATCTACAGTACCCAAGTCCCACACAAATAGACCGAGAACAGCTATTATGCAATAAATATAACTAAAATATACAGATAACATGTTGTAAAAGCACTGATGACAGGACAACATATTTTCTAGCTCATAATAACTCACTGAATGTGGGTGACCATCAGTTTGCTTTTCTCTCCGTAGTGGCGTACGCTCTCCTCACAGCAGACCAGCTCGATCGGCACCTGGAGCTTTTTCACACGCCTGAGCCAGGCCAGACTTTCAGCATCTCCATCTAGATTCTGGGGCTCCAGGTACTCAATACAGGCCAGAGCGGCGTACGCATCTAACGCCTGAGAAACAGAGGGAAGTAAGCAAAGAAGAACATCCACATCCGATCCCTGTAATACGTGTTTTCATGTAAACCTCAAGCACTTACAAGTTCTCTGCCCTCTCCTGCGGGTTTGTTATCTTGCAGCATCTGAGCTATCTGAGGCTGTATACTGATCATCCGGTAGAGGTTCTGTATTCGGTTCTTGAAGTGATGGTAGGCAGCATGAACCCACGGCAGAGAAATGACTTCACCCTCGTGCGCTTCCTCACCATCTCTAAGCTCATGTACACTGCAAGTAAGGGCTCCACACAAGAGCTAAAATGTAAAAACAGACACCCACATGAACAAGTGTACGTGAACTGTCACGTGTGCTAATGTAGACACCAAGGCATAAGCAATGCATTGTCACACACAAAACCACAAAACCAGTCACATGGGTCAATTTTTTTAAATTGAGTAAAAGTATCTTTGAAAGGGTCTGACTCTCACCTCGAGGTCCACCTTCGATATTACATTCATGGTCATGGAGACGAAATCCTGGAGATACCTGTGGAAAAACTCCATCTGCATCTCTTGGGATGCTTCAGAGATGTACCTGCCCAAGGGCGTCTTCCAAAAAAACTCTTCAAATTGCTTTAGAGAGTGTCCTGGTGACAGAAATGCAAAGACAGCATTTATTGTTTAGTTTTTAATTTGAACTGTAAATAAAAGAGTTAAGGAATGGGAAAACTGTGAAAATGTTTTTCTTTCAAGAAAACTAACCACACTGATTTAAAGGGGGTGGGGGGTGGAACCATAGCATAATAAGGAAAGCAATTAAGCAAAAATACCTTCTCGCTGCAAAGCATGTACCCAGAGGTCCTCTAGACAGTCTTTAATTCTCCAGCTGAAAGGCATGGTGCAACCCATGTTCCTGTCAACGGCAATGTAGTTCTGAACCAAGATCGTCGAGCTGTTAAGATGGAGGGTTTTCAGTTATAATAATGACATTGTTAGACAAGTCAGAAATATACTCTAACATCCACGTGTGCTAGTGTAGACACCAAGGCATGAGCAATGCATTGTCAGTATGTGATCCTGTTTTACATTACATATTTAAAGGGGTCCTATTATGCCCTGTTACAAAGTCTTGATTTTGTTTTTGGGGTGTATTGGAATATGCTAACATGGCAAATTTTCCTAAGGGGTGGTGAACAGCCTTACAAAAGCGAGAGCTTACAAAAGCTACAGTAAACACTACAAGACCCGAAGAAATCAAAATTAATACCATGCATTAGGGGTGTGCAATATTGACAAAATATGTCTCGATATTTTCAAAGTTTTGTTGATAATAAGTAGATAATATTTTACTGATTGTGTTTCTGTGCTTGGCGCCATGGGTGGTTTAGGCCTGTTGTTGACAGCTGACTGACGAAGATATTCATATTTTTCATATTCTATGCAGTGGTCAGTTCACAGCAGTGACAGAAATTTAATTTTTTTTATTAAGGGGTAATATTTGCCACCTTAAATTGATTTCCAGGGGCATTTTCACCTATATATGGACATTTGTAGATGTATGCATCACCTTTTATGTCAAATTCTAACATTCAAATTAAATTCTATTAGAATAATTACACAATACCACTGTTACCAGTCAAATTAAATCATTAAAATCCATCTTTGCAGTGCAGAGGTGACACAGAAGTGGCATCAGATCTGACATTAATATATTTACACTGCATTTACAATTGCATAAATAAAGCTATGAGATTGTTAAATATGAACTGATTTCTAATTTTAACGTTCTAATTAAAGGGTACTTTAAATGTGAAACTAAAACTGCCAGTAGGTGGCGGCAAGTCACTGTCTTAATAAGTGAGTTGAGGGAGTCATTCATTCAACCGATTCGTTCAAACGGCTGATTCATTCGGGAAAGAAGCAAGTGATTGTTCATTGAATCATTAAATTGAATCGTTCAAAACGCGGATTTCATTAAAAAAATCATCGCTGTGTGTTGCATTGAGACTCTGCTATGGCTTCATTTTGAAATTCTCATCAGCGAAATAAATTGAAAACAAACAATATTGACAATATTTTTATAAAATGTATTAATTTTTAATTTATTAATGTTAATTTATTGTTAATTTAACTGGTATGTAAAATAAAAATATCACATTTGCAACTGTGCACGGGAAAACGGAACTCCTGCTGATATGATATTGTAGGCCTATGATAACAACATAATATGATATAAATATAAGACAAAAACTCATTTGGGAACATAGGCTACCTATAACTGCACACATCACGCAGTGAAAGCATGAGAGACAAAAGCGATGTCAGCTCGAAAAACAATGATTACAATATCATAATAGACAATACACATCGCACACCACTACGCACATAAAGAACGAACTTAGAACTGAACTGACACATACCAACTTGCTTCTTCTCTCCTCCTGTTTCGCGTGCAGGAGACACAGTTAATTCCTTATTCGCTGCCGCGAATGTGACGCGCAATGTCACGTGAACAAGCAAATCCACAAAGAAAGAATAATAAATAAAAAAGTACGCTAATTAGATGGTTCTAATTCGGAAAACATTTAGATATTTAGAAAATTTAAGACCTTTCATAAGTAAAAAATAAGACTTTTTAAGACTTTTTATGGATCCGCGGACACCCTGTTACAAGCTGTGAACTGGAAAAAACTTCTTGTAGTTCTTGAAAAGTGGATTCTGTTAAATAAAATATCTACCTTTGGAATGGACTTTGAGCTTTGTAACCTTGAATATCTTTTTTTATGCTCAAACAGCAACATTACACACTAACTAAAGTTGAAAAAGTGAAAAAGCATAATAGGACCCCTTCAGTGTTCTAGCTTTCCATTTGAGACGGCGATTTACATTGCGTTACCAAAAGGTTCAGGTTAATGGAAGGTTAATGTTAACATTCTAGCTAAAAAAACATATCAACATTAACTTTCTGAAATGGCAATAATGATGAAAATGCAACGCATATTTGCCTTGCATAATGAATTGCTGTTGAAAACACTGTAAAACAAAACATAATAAAGCTTGTGTAGCTAAGAGCATTAGTGTTACAAAAGGCTTACAAAATGTCTCTTGAAATCAAAATGATCACATACTTGTTTTTCACATTTGTGTGAGGAACATTCAGTAACATGACATCTCCAAAAATATTCAACCACAGTTTCTTCAAGGATTCTTCAGCGTTTGTATCCAGCAAGAGGTCTAGATTGCAGTCACGGTCAATAACTGAAACAAGCTGAGCCAAGAAGGGAGTTACTACTGCTTGAACTCGCCTCCACAGGGCGTGCCTACAAAACAAAAATGAACAAATATTGAAAGTAAAAATGTTTTAGGTATTAGGTATTCACAGAGAGCTAGTAAGGCCTAGTCAAAATCTAAACATCTGAAATACAATCAAAAATACGGTGTAATTTACCTAAAAGTTCCACCCTCTTGCAAGGCATCAATATTTAGTGCTTCCCTGGAGACCCAGCTATTGGCGGAGATTGTGTTTTCATCGTGAGCCATCAATAGATTATGAATTCGCTTCTTTAACGTTTTCAGAAATTCAGCTGGTAACATAAATATACAAATATGAGTAACCACTTACAGTGCAATTAATGAAAGCTTTGAGTAACATCTCACCTTGTAGAGTCTCATTGTCAGCCAGGAGCATGAGCAGGATTTGTACTCTCTTGGTGCTGCGGGTGCCCGCCTCGGTCTGATCTCTCAGCATGCCAACTGCACTCTGAACACAGCTCCGCACCAGCGCTGTGGTGTCCACAACATTCTCCAAGCCCTAAAGAGCACAAGAAAATTACCCACTGAGTCAACCTAGAAGCCAACTGAACTCAACAGGGTGACAATAGGACTGAAAATACATTGCTGTTGTTGAGGTTGTGACTCGCAGTATTGTCTTCTACTTCCATCTTCTCTTCTTCTCCTTCTTCTGCGTACATTTCCTCAACCTCCATTGCTGCAAGCAATACAAATTATTTGGATTGTTTGAGAAAGTTGATAATCACTTAAAGAGAACTCTCAATATTTGATTTTAAACCAACGTCACCTTCAGGCTCAGGTACTTTCTCTGCTTTCTCTTCAAATAATTGACTGATGGTCAGACCCTGCAAGGCTTTTATATCAGAGGCGATATCTTTCGATTTTCTGAGGTCATCGATGTGGACTGACTTCCACGGGCCTTATTAAAAGAATTTTAAATGAGATTTTCTATAAAACAAACAAGTTTTGGTCAGTGATGAAATCAAACTCATCTTACCGCCATGAAATCCAATGTAAGAAGTTCCACCATCCATTCTTGGCAGTTTAGTGACGAAGTACATAAAAGTCTTTCCATGGCCCTCTTTCCTGAATTTGTTGATCTCATTGATGGAAGAATACCTGGAAATATATTTCAGGTTCAAATCATGCTGCTTTCATTGCATTTACTGAACAAACAAATGTGCCACCAGCCACATTCAACTCACTTCGCAGATGCAATGACATTTAAACTTGGGGAGCCTTCATCAAAATCGGTTTGGATGATGAGTATCTTGTCCCCGGTGGTGTTCTCCAAATAATTTCTGAATACAGAAAAAGGGTTTTAATTCATTTAATTATGGATAAGTGTGCTTTTTGTTGTGATGTGATATAATGTAGTGAACACAATACTTGATTTTCTTGAGGAATGAGTGTTCTGTGTCAAACTGCTGTAGAGAGAGGAGCTCTACGTTTTGGACCACGTTCTGTAGCGGTTCAATTTCAGCTGCGGTCAGAAGCCTTGAGAAGGTGGTCACCTAAAGGATCAGGACAAAGATTGCAAGTTTAGTGTACAATATTTCTTCTCACACAGACTGAAATGTAATGGATTTTTCAAGAGCAGTGGTTCTCAACCTTATTGTCTCGAAAGCCCCATCTATCCCCCATGTAGACTAAGACATTTCGGGTACCTCTGCTATAGTAACAAAGCTGCCTGTTTAGTTTTTTACACACAAATAAATTTATCAGTGGTTTCTACCCAACAAAATACATCTTGACATAGCTAAAATAAAAAATTATAATCATTATAGACATTTTCATGACCTTTCAAAAATGTAATTATTTCCAGGTCTAGAAATCACGCTTTTGAAATTCTAGCATATAATATACAGGTTTTCTGAGACCTTTGTTGAGGGAATTAATTAAAATAAGAAATATTTAGAGATGCACGATATATCGGCCACCATATCGGTATCGGCCGATATATGCTAATTTTTTAGGTTATCGTTATCGGCCTGATAAGAAAATTTGTCCGATATATTAAAGCCGATAAATAATGTATTATTTCCTTCAGCTGAGACACTTCAGATGCGCACTGTTCACCATGACGGCTTTAAATTGCTTGAAATATGATTGGAATCACTTAAAATAAGACAAATTCAGTTTTGTGCTGTGATATCGGCTTCATAAAATTGTGTTTTGGGACATGGCTTTTAATGATGAAACTTTTGTTTTTGTAATCAGGCTCTCAAAAAGTATATGGGTCAATGACGTGACGGGTCATTTTTTTTGTCCAAAGGCCTTAATAATAATAAAAAAACAAATATATAACATCCAAAGTATGTAAGGTAGTACAACTTGATCTCGTTTACTGAATCCAAAAGGTTTTAATTATATTTTACTACATATAAAGGTATTTTAAAGATTTTGAAGTGTCAAAAGGTAATTCGGTAAAACCGATATAGTAAATATTTAAATGGAATAATATTGTTTTTAATAACTAAAGGAACTACAATAATACAAATATAAAGCAGATAAGCCTCTTTTTTTTTTACATTTCCCCTTTTCTCCTTTCCCTGTGCAATGTTTTACTTGAATATGTTGGAGTGTTTAGAGTAGTCCAATAAATGATTACATTTATGAGATCAGTGATAATTTTTTTTAATATTTCTTCTGTGGTACACACTATATACTATCTCAACATCAATGTTAAATCAGTTTTTAACTTTCAAATCAGTGGTTAAACCGAATGACTTTTTTGGTGACATTTTTTCCATCTTGTGTTAATTGATTGTACAAACCACAAAATCTTATTGTTAACACCTAGGTAAACTAAAAAAATGGTTTCAAATATAGTTATATCTCCATTCTATTTTTTTACACTTTTAAAAACCTTATTCGTCAATGACCCATATACAAATTTGGATTTCGATTTATCGGCCAATATATCGGTTATCGGCTTTCAAATATAAAGAATTATCGGTTATCGGTATCTGCCAAAACGTTCATATCGGTGCATCCCTAGAAATATTGTTTTGATTTTTAGCTGGTTTGGCTTATTTTAAAGCTTGTTTTAAACCATCTTGTCGCCCCTGATTTAGAACTACTATTCTAGAGTAATAGTCAAAGTATTGCTTTACCTCTGTGAAAAAGGCATGGCTAGGCCCTGCTTGCTGTATGTGGGAAAGGATGAAGTCAGCAAGGGAGCTATGCTTCTGCTCTTCAAAGTACATCCTTGACAAGTGATCAGTTTCTACACTGGACAGGGAAGTGCAGTCAAGCCGAACCACTGCATCTGGGGTTGCACAGTTCAAAAGGATCATTTTGGCCTCATCTAAGATTCTAGGATCGGAGAGCTCCATTTCTCCTTTGAGCTGCTCTGTGACTTGCAGTACAACAGATGCACATGTGTCCGAGTGGTAGCCAATGAAAGCATCAGCTGGATGATAATGACGTGCTTGGGGAGCAATTGGGAGCTTGCTTCTAGCAGAAATGAACCATTTAACCCACTCTTTAAGGTTCTCAACATGGTCCTTTTGCTCACTCTTTAGTACAGTATTGATGTCAAGATAATGTTTCTCCAATCTGTTGATCAGTGGAATGGGAAACTGCTTGTACACAACGTTTTTCTCCTCAATGACGATGAGCCTGAAGTCCTTGTGCACTCTGCATTTGACTCTATGGGTTCCAAGCCCCAAATCCACATATTTCTGACCTCCAAGGCTGACGTAATATTGGTTGAGAGCATCATACAAGCTTTCGTACAAGTTCTGCAAGTTCAGAAGCACGATGGTTTGACCAGTTTCCATACAAATCTTCACACGGTTGATGTTGCGGCAGATCTGAGTATACTCCTGGTCTTTTGGAAAGCTTGAACCAAAGATAATCTCTGGTTGGCATTGGTCTGCAAAAAACGTCTGCTGTAGAATTCGAAGGGCTGCATAGTTTTTGGTCAGAACAAGCAGGTATCTGCATTCCTCATCTTGGCCAATGGCTGTGATGTTCTCTCTTACAAGCTCAATGGCACTGATATTCTCAAGCTTCGTTGGGATACTTAGTTTGCTGGTGAAAACTGAGACAGCATCCACATTATCCTTCCCACTGAAGTTCCTTAGCACAGCCTTCACAATCTGGTCTGCACTAGGCTTCTGATTAGAAGCTTTGACAACAGCAAACATCATCTTTATCAAGCTGTAATAGTCTCGCAGACCAAAGAAACCTCTTCCCTGTTTCCTACAGATGCTCAGGTAAGCACGGGCAAATGGCTGAAAGAAATCTCTCACTCTTCCAAGGATCATGGCATCCGAGGAACATATTCCTTTTGCACTCTCAATCAATTCCTTTAAATCGGGATCACCACGTGAAACAAATATCCCTCTGTTCATCTTGGCTGGGTCCAAAGCCCAGTTCGAGATGCCGATGAATCCCACCTTCTTGTGGGGTACTGGCTGATCATCTATGCATCCCTCTTCCAGCAAAGGATGTAAAGTTTTCAGAGGCATTTTCTGGGAATCTTCAGCCAAGCCTATCTCATCTAGCACTACGACTGAGACATACTCTGTTAGATTCTTGCCTTCCTGAAAACGAGCACATTGCTTGAATGTGTTGATGATCCCCTCTGGTGTAGAATGAGGACTGCACTGAAAGGAAACGAGATGGATCTGCTTCAGTTTTCTAAACAAATCCGAATGGGCTGCTTGGCCTTGCATGCCATCTGCAACCAGAGTTTTAGACAAGGACTTGGAGCTCCCAGGTTTTCCAACCAAAAAGAGAGGTATTCGTAGCTCAATGCAAATCACCATCATGAAGACATTTTCCTTCAAGGCATTGTTTCGAGCAATGGTTTCACCCAATGGAACTCCACTCAGAAAAAGATCCTGAATGACTGAAATCTCCTGCATCACTTTCAATGGGCCGTAGGTCTCTGGAAGGTACCTGCAAATTTTTGTTCTGTATTTCTCTTTATCCTCCAAGCAGGCATGGTAACACACACCAACAGCCATCAGTAATGACCAAAGAATTGGGTTTCTTTCATCAGTATTCCTCAGATTTTCATTTCTCTCTGTCCGCTGAATTCTCTCAAACTGCTCAAGCTCTGAGAGTATCATTGAGTAGTTTTTGTAGAACCAGCCAAAGACTTGCATGCAGCGCTCTACATCCCTCAGACTCACAAAACTGCATTCATCCTCTCTTGTTCGCATATACATCTGTGAGGCCGAAAGAACATCAGTGATGGTTGTGATGTAATCTGAACTAATGGAATTGGTTTCAACTACCCTTTCGACTATTTGCTTGATGTACATTTTCTCAGTATGGTCATTGAGCTGTCCAAAGTCCCAAACTAGTGGAATCATGCTAGGTGGTAAAGCCTGCACTCTGTACACTAGCTGGCGAAGTGGAATGGATCCAAGTTTTTCATCCGTTTCCTCAGCACGAACTCTGTATCCCAAACCAGCGGACTCCAATCTCTTGATCATCACGTCTGTGTGTTTTCTGTATGGGTTGCAAGCAGCAATGATTTGCAAGCCAGTGTCACCTGTCAAATGCTGTCCATCAGCAGTGTTGTCGCAAAGAATTTCCTTAATGCTGCTAATGGCCTCGGTTGTGTTTGCTTCATCAAAAAACAACACAGACTCAAACCCATAATCCACCTTGTTTCTTAATGCCATGGCCTCTGCTTCTCTTACTTTGGTGTAAATCATGTCTGAACTTGTCCCTCCATGAACCTTGACTAGTTTCATGTTGTCAGTGGCAACTCCACCTCTGTGCATCTCACAAAGGAATTTGATTAGCCTGGTCTTCCCACATCCTGTCTCACCCATGATTATAACAGGAATCCCACAGCGGAAGCGCATGTGAATTGCCAACATTTTCAATATGTTGTCTGTGGTGAGCTCGTACGTTTCATCTGGATCAAGAGGCCACTGTATTCCCAACACCCTGGAAAGCCTCTCAATTTTCTCCCATCTTGGGAGCTGGTCAAAATCAATGTTGAAAGGGACCCTCTGAAGTTTAAGGCCCTCATAGAGCTCTTTGGTCATGATGTTCTGCTTGATCACTCTTTTTGTTGATGGATCAATCGCATCAATCCCATTCTGTGCATTTGGCTGAAGATGAAAGCCAATGAATGTCATGGACTCATGGTCATCATTGAAGAAAATGTAAGGATGTGGTTCTGACTCCCATCGTTTCCTTATCCTAAAGGGAGCTAGATCCTCCTCATTGGCAGAAGAAAGGTCATTGTGCAGTCTTCCTGGACTCTGGTCAGAGATACTAAGTGAAGGAGTGGCAAAATCCTTTGCCATGAGAATCATGAAATCAACAACAAAGTTTTTGAATCCCATCAAAGTATCCCCAATGAAAGACACATCACAGAAAACCGTTCTCTCACAATCCCGAAGTTGTAGGTTCAGGAACCAGGCAAAATTACGCAACTCTGCCCAAGAGGGGTCTATGATGCCGCAGTACACAAACAACATCTGCAGGCATTCAACATGACTGCCCTCCACTCCTTGGTACATGAAGGCATCTAAATTTTCACCATTGTAGAAACGTTGCAGGTACTGATAAGGCCGCTGGTAGGCCTCACTTCGGAACTCTTGGTCATCCATAAGGGGACCCTCATCCTCCATTATTAATGGATTTTCCTGGATTCTCATTTCCAACTCAAGTACCTCTTTGGGAGGACGGCAATAGACACTTGGGAACACATCCAAGTAAGCAGATGGAGCTTTTGCACCCTACCAAGATAAAAAGGCACATTAATACATGAGGCATTTGTCTGATTAATGACAAAAAATTCCTACGTGATTTAATGAAATGATTTATATCCATTTACTTACAGCTCTTCGGTCATTTCGGGATGTGCTGGCATCAGGTCTCAGGATCTCGATGACATACAAGTGCTTATTACTGGTTTTCCACATGTTTCCTTCTGAGTCTGTGAGGTATCCAAGGATCAACAGCCTGAACAGAAATTCATGAAGTCCTTTTTTTACCTGTAAGTATATAAAATATATTGAAAAAGAGCAGCAACATATATTTCTATTTGTTCATTGAATTAAATTAATAAATAAAGTAACTACCATGGTGGTGACATCAAAATGATAGACCGAAAGCTCCTTTTTCTTGGGGCTGTTAAGCAAGGACTGAAGGATGACATTTTCATCAATTCTTGGGTCAATTAACCTGATGCACTTCAGCTGCGAAGGCTTCTTGGTGTTCTTCTTCAAGTTCTCATACATTCTTTTAATGTAAAGTGATTTTCCTAAAATGAACCACATAGATTATAATTCTGCATCTTACACGTTTTGCAAAAAATATTTATATTTTATCAACTGACATGAATTCTGAAAACTAAGTAATTTAAATCCATTACTTGAATGCATACTCACCAACTCCTGATCTTTCTGAGGATACAATTCCCACACATTGTCTGTTTTTGAACACAGCAGCAGCACTGGATATGTCAGCTGGGACTGTAAAATGCCTAGCAAGGTATCGTTGAATAACGATTATTGGTTCTTGGGGAATCAAGTGCAATCTAAATTGACTAAAAGCTGAGGGAAGGTATGCATGTTCTCTATTAGAGCTGCAGACCAACACCAGCCTGTAATCATTTCTGCTCTTTGCATTTTGATGCTGAAAAAATTGCTCCACTTTGTAGCTCACTTCGTAGGTGAGTTGGTCCACATAGAGCATTGTGTATATCTTCTTTCCCCTGTAGCCAGCAGAAAGACAGCGCCTGAGAAAAAGTTCCACTTCTTCATAAGGAGTGGAAGAACTACAGAGGAGTACTTCATCGTAGGTTGGTAGAGGCTCATTCTTGCTTCTCATGTAAATTGAAATGCATGATATCAGAATTTCTTCAGAAGGGCAGATGATTAGATTTGGTCTTCCAGTAGCCAGTCCATTTGGAAGTTCCCTCTGAATGTTCCTTGTTCTCTCATCCTGTAAAAACCCATCACCCTCAATTTCACTGGGGCTGTTGGCCAAAATTTCAAGAAGATTTCCAAGACTACCGACATCAAGGGAGTCTGGCAGAAAATTCTTCATGTCTCGCATGTACGCATTCCAAATCACATCGAGCTTTTCCGATCCATTCGCATTACCCAAGAGATTTTCCAAGTCGTCAAACGTTGGCTCCTCAGTACTCTCATTTTCAATAACACTGGGGACTTCAACAAAAGTTTGGAAGTCTAAGTCATCATTTTGCTCAGGACCCCTCTTAATTGCTTCATACTGAAGCCTGTGCCAAGCCCGTCTTAAATCTGAAGTAGAGCAATCAGGTTTGATAAAGGAGAGCATCATAAGAACTTGATCTTCCATTTCGGTCAGATTGTTCTGGCTGAGCTGACGGCACATGTAGACTACTTGTTCTGCAGTGTAATAGTTTAAGTAGTAATGCTGAGATCTCTGCTTGGCCATAAAAATCTTCCAGAAGTGTAGGCACGTCTCGATTTTCTTACAGACTTTAGGCAACTGTTCTGTGACATCACCTTCCACCACGATGGTACTGACAACACTCCCTAAGTTGAAGTCCATTACGATGCATGCATCTTTACTTTTAGAGTTGATATTTGCCTCCCAATGCCTGAACAATGGATTTCCAGCAACAAACAAATCAATAAAAGCAGAGGCCAACCTCTGTACATTGGCAAAGACCTGGAAACAAGGAAGAAGTTAATTCAGGGATAATTACAATAGCATGGTGAAATATAACAGAATAAAACAGCTACAAGCTGAAAGGTCACCTCTGCAAACTGATCGACTTCACACTGGCCTTGATCTCCTTTGCCAGACATTAGCATCAATTTATTCTGAAGATCCCTGAGGTCTTCAAGAGAATAAGTGCGTGTCTCATAGCCCTCATCGTGCTCTTCCATAATTTGAAGCTTCAGAATATTTTCCAAGCATAACTGAAAAAAAGCAATATTCAAGGGTTTGATATTTCTGAAATTTTATCTGTATCAATTAGGCTATTAGATGAGCTAAAAATAAGCATTGTGCTAATTTGGCATGTCATTGCTCCTGAAGGAAACTTAGCTAAAATGTAGCGTAAGCAGTGTTTTGGAACCTAATAACTGGTTTTGTAGCTGGTCCAAGCTAGTTAGTTAGTAAGTTGCTGGATTATCAGCCTGGGGTGCGCTTCCCAAAGCCAACTATGGTCATAAGTTCCGTCGTTACCAATAGAGTTCAATGGAAATTGCGAGCATAGTTGGCAAACAATGCATTTGGGAAACGCACCCCTGGATGGGGACCGGGATGAGCTGGTAACCCATCTTGGTCTAGCAACTAATCAGCTGCCATTTTTGTCAAAAATCAGCATGACCACTTTTCATCCCACCTGATTTATTCGAGCAAGGACCTTGATCATAATGACCAGGTCTCTATTAGCTTATAGTCCACCTAAACCAGCTTGGACTAACTAGAAACCTGATTTTCCCAGCAATGCCCCTGACAAAGAATGGTCAACCAGCTTGGAACAACTAGAAACCAGTTAGCATGTTCCAGAACACACAACAAGATTTTTGACTAAAATCAATTTATATTCATGAGTATTTCAAACTGCCTGTGTGTATGATCTGTGCAACATCTATTTGAACTCAAACAGTAATGACAAACCTTCTTTTGGTTTTGTGCACTGATAATATAGATGCCGTTTGTGTTGATAGCTGATGCCAGAGATAGAGAGGACAGTTCCACTGACCCATGGCTATCCTTGACTGTCTTCAACCATTCAATGTGTCTTGCAGAGTCACACTGAAACAAAGAAAATGTTGGTGAGCAAAAATATAAACAATCTTGTTTTCTTCCTTGTCAAGGCTGGCAGATACTCTTACCAATTTTTTGGGGAGGTTGGGGTCATTGTCAAGTGCCTTCCAAAGTTTTTTCAGCATATCTTTAAAAAGCCTGAAGTCAGTCTCTGGCTTTAAATCATAGAGCATTGAGGAGTAGCCAAGAACTGCATCATGAAAACAGGCCACCCGATCCACATCCAAATCATTCTCTCCAGCAGAGATGGAAGCCAAATCCACAAAGACTTTCAACTCATTGATGTCTGAAGTGATAAAGAGGAATAACATTTGCTTACAAAAGAGCATTCAAATAATAAAATCAC
The DNA here is from genome assembly GCF_949319135.1 of Squalius cephalus. NCBI lineage: Eukaryota > Metazoa > Chordata > Actinopteri > Cypriniformes > Leuciscidae > Squalius > Squalius cephalus. The sequence goes on along the minus strand of NC_137122.1, from coordinate 63,926,633 downwards.
ATTCAATTATCAGTGCAAACACTTATTTGGTTACCTTCAAGAGCCTCTTTAACCCACATAACAAAATTCTTCCTGAGGCCAAGCTCCTGAAGGCACAGTCTACGGGAATCTGTGATGTCAACAAGCACAGTTTTTGCCTGCATCAACTCATTGTCAATGCTGTCAAGACGCTCTTGTTTAAAATCCACCTGTGTCTAAAGGGAAGAAATCCTCATGGGTTAAACATATCCCTTACTTATTTTAATCAAAATTAATTAATTTAACAACAGGAAGCATGTTGGCAAAAATTAGATGACTTACAGTAATAAGCAACTTCTCCAATACTTGAAAGTCTCCTTGTAGGCAGAGCGTCTGTTTGACCAACATGACCACCTGAGCCGACTCTACTGCCAGATGAAGCTCATGGTACTGCTCGATCTGCAGGATTCTTGTCTGGACCCAACGCTGGTCATCACGGAGGTCCATTTTGCACATGATTGCAACTTCCGCTGCAAGTTCTTCATATTTTCCCTTGTAGGCCTTGAATGTTGCATCAACCTCTTCAAAAGTTATGCTACCGTCTTTGAGGGTTGTGTATATGTTTCTGTAGGAATCATGACATGATTCAAATATTTCTTTGTTAAGATCATCGAGAGTGATTTCCAATTCGTCCTCATTGGCATTCTCTGCAAACTCTTTTGCCTTATTCACCCAACAAGATTTGAAAATGTAGCTGTCTTTATAGGTATTTAGGACCTCCGCCATAGATCGAACATCATCATCAAGCTCAAAGTAGGTGACTACTTGTGACACTGGAGAGGGAATTTGATTTAATGATTGAACGTCCATGAACTCATCCAGGTCCATCTCATCTATGTCAATATGGTGTTTTTCTTCCAACCCTTCAAAATCAACTGTAAATCACAACAAATATTACAGTATTAACATCTCTCTAAAATAACAATGTTATTCTCAGGTGTTCAATAGACAGCGTTTACCAGTCACATGCTCCTCTAGACTGCGGCACATTGTAATGAGAGCATCCACCAATGCACTCTCATGCTTGATAGCCTTCACCTCCTCTTGTCTACACTGAAGAAGCCTCTTCATGGCGTTGGTGTCCTTGTATTGTTCATTTTCACAAAAACACTCTGGAAAAACAGTAGGGTCATGTCATTATATGTCATTATAGTATGTTAAACGGGTAAAATCTCATGTGTGAGGTATTTTACCTAAATTAAGCAGCTCAAAGAACGCATTCCTCTTCTGCAGGATGAGATTGAGTAGCTTTATCTTTATTTTCCCTGTTACAAGTTGATGTAAAATGGTTGTGAATAATGACGTTGCCATGGCTAATTTCTCTTTAGCTTCTTCAGAAAGCTGATCGATCAGTTTTTCATCAGCACCTGCAGCCAAAACATAAATAATATCTCCGTCATAATACTGTTTCTGTCTTTAAAAATAAAATGCCATGTGGAGGGAAACCATATAATTACCATGAAGCTGAAAGATATTTTTGGCTGCTGTCCAGCCTAGAAGATGTTTGAGAAGAACTTCTTCCTCCAGATCGGTTCCTTTGTCATCTCTTGGCCAGGACTTTAGGATGATGGTAGACACAAGCTTTCCAAATTTCCAGTTTATCCGTAATTTACTGAATCTCTCAAAAAGTTTACCCTCGGATTTAGCCTGTTAAAAAAAAAAGTCTGTTCAGTAAGATCACATTTGTACTGTATGTTTCCCATATAAATCCTACACAAAAGTCAATATAACAACTGTTTTAGTCTTATTACATGATATGCATATGTATATTGTTTTGTAGTGCTTTGGGTATGAGAAATGTCTCTATCTATGTGCTATTAACAAAACTCTCATGTCAAACCCAAGACAAAAATTATTTTAAAAGTAATTGAAAGTTGATCAGGACTAGGTCTGATAAGCTCCTAAAAGCACCACAAAAATGATTTGTACTTTATATTTATAGTCTTCTGATGCTTCTGAGGCCAACATTCAAACCATTATTCTTGGAAAATCTTGACAGCTGCCTTAGCCTAACCAGTATATTATTTAAAACTAAACTTGTTGTGGTCCACAGAAGAAAATCATATGTTTTTAGAATGACATGAGGGCGAGTAAAATATGACATAATTTTCATTTATTTAGTGAACCATTTCTTTAAACATTTCAAGCCAGCATGTATTCACTAAATAAATTCTGCGGGTACAAATAATCCTCAGACTGGACTTTGGTGTTTGGTCCTAATTTCATTTTATTAAATTTTAGAATGTATGTTTACTCAGTGCAAGACCCTTACCTGGCACATTGCGGTAACAGCCTGGAGAGCACACTTCTCTACACTACCCACCAAAAAAGGCTGGGAGCCGTTAAGTTCCTCAATCTTTGAGCAATAAACCTCAATTTGATCGAGAGTATCTTCCTAACAAGAGTAAAAACAAATAGTTTTGCATATTACCAATACAGAAAGACAAGACACACATTGAAATATGTCAGTTGTACAGATGTCTAGCCACATTTGTTGTAGTTCCACCAGAATCTTATGTTATGTATGTTAGTAGCAGATTATTTGCGTCTTTGTGGTTTTTATTTATCTGATTGAGCAAATGTATGTTTTACATTCTCACTTGTTTGTAAGAAAATGAAAGCAAATCATACAAATTTTTAAAAAATAAATAAAAATAATGGACCGGTTCTTGACTCCCAACCCTCCCAGATGTGTATACTAGAACTGTGTAACATTACCAGTTGATATTTCCCCTCAAAGTCTCGTGTAAAGGTTTCTTTCCATTCTTTAGTGAAGTCCTTACTCATGAAATCTATTGCAATTACGTTATTCCACATCTGTAAAGCAGAACAAAAAACATCATTATAATAAACAATATAGATTCAGAGGGAATCTACCATTTTGTATGATCATACTTATTCTGCTTACCTCAATCTCTTTGGTGAAGCTGATCGCTGATATAGATAGATAGGGATTGTTCAAAAGCTTGCTTTTGAAAGTTTGTCTGATCCACGCTCTCACAGTTTGCTTGGCATCATTGAGTAACGCAAGAGTCTTCTCAGGAAAAGCGTCTGTTTGTTGTGTTTTCTTAGGTTTGAACAAATATTCAGGCATATTGAGTCAATTTTATGTCTTTTATGTTTGTAATCAGTAATTTAAAACAAAGATAATATGATCTTAGGATGGAATACCTGGGCAAATCCTGATACAGAGGCCACAAGGTTCATGCAAGCAACAGGAGTATCAGTGAAATTTTGGGAATAGCCGTAGTAATTAATTCCTTTGCAGACCTTCTCAAGAAGTTTGCAAGTTGCTTGTATGCACTGAATGCCATAAGCCTCATTCAGACAGCTGCAACAGTAATGAAAGCAAGTTTAAGCTAGAGACCCCCAGAGAAATGTTACCACATACAAGCCAATTAAATGTTTGAGAGTGGCCTGTTGATAATGAAATCAACATGAACTTATATTTTAACTCAACCCTAAACGAACGCAACATCAACCATGATTTGCTATTTTACTCAATACTGGTAAAAATGGCAAAATAACCATTTTCCCCATGAAACTGGTTCTGGACCATCACTTAAAAGCATATAAATAAAATAATAATAATAAATCATTATATTTAAGCAGAGGTTACAACAGTGATAATTTATTTTTGGAGGTCTATTTTCCCCCATTTGCTGCAAGGAGTTTATATATTAATAAGCTGATCAGTCACATGCCAATTACAGCTCAACTGATTGGCTCAAAAAAAAAAAGAAAAAAAAGAAAGAAAAATCACAAAAACTCCCAAAACAGTGTATTTAAGGAAATGCAAACAAAATATTTTTCAAATGTGGCAAGTGTGTTCAAATTCTCTAATTTTCAGATTTGCTTGGGTCCCAATTATTTCCATTTGTGAAACATTTCAATACCAAATCATTAAAAAATATATTATTTATATAATTCCTGAGTTTATTCAGATATAGAAACAATATCAGAAGGAAACAAACAGATTTTTCCTTTAAAATTTGTAGAAGACCTTTACCTGTAACTTTGTTCGAGCAAGTGACTTTGAATGTGTGCCAGAGTCTCTGAAACACCCTAAGATAAAAATAATAATAATTAAATATACAAATCCCGAACTGCTGCTTTTTGTTCCTTTTGTTTGTCAAAGGTATATTGTATGCTAAAAACTGTCATCTGTTTTGGTTTGTACAATATATGGTTATTTCTGGTGATGGATTGATACTCACTGTGGTTGTGCTGTAGGATATATCATTGGGGCATTTCATGGTGAAAAGATGCAGGATGTCCAGGAGCTCTACATGTATGATGGAGCTGCACTCGACCAACTCATCTACAGTCATCAGATACATCCAAGACCGGGCCAGCAGTCTGTCTACCTCAACCAAATGTCCATGTGTCTTCATGAGGTTCAATATCGACCTAAATTAGAGGAATTCAGTCAAAAATAAGAAACAAAAATTCCTGATACAATACTTTCCACTAAAACATAAGTGAGTTAAACGTTTAATGGCAACTTGTTCTAAAAGTTCAAACATTCAATTCAACATGGGAGGGATTCGACCTTACGAGTAGTGGGTATTGAGGCTGTAGTGGCAAACAATTTTACATCACTGAATAAGAGACAAACAGGTATCAATTGTCTTTAACAATTATTTATTCCCTTGCAAGGAAAGGTCATTACAAAGTGCCTGCAGAGTGTGACAACGATCCTTCATTCTTTATAGTTGTTCCGCCCCCAAGGTTGTTTTCCCGAGGCTACATCAAGATACATCTTAGCCATAACTAACATATTGTTTAGATTTGTCTATCTTATTTAATTATATTACACCCTTGAATGGAGACTCTCTGTCTCGGTCATACATTCAGTCACATTAACTTTTGTCCGGTCATATACAAGGACATACACATACGTATATTCATAAGGGTATGCATCAACACTACATTCATCTGATTATCATCATATTTCTAAGATTCTATGAATATAAGAAAATGCAAACATATAGAACATATTCAATTTCTTCCACAAGGCTGTTCGCCTTGATGCCAGGGGTGGGGATATAATCAAACGCCTTAAACAGAGGGAGACATATTGGATCTATTCCTTGAGGGCCACTAGTTATCCAGGTCTCAATGAAGATTTTGACCTTTCACCCTTTTTATAATTGTTGTGTCTCTATAGGGACAGTATATTGCTGTTCGTAAATGATGACTAGGTTTTGAATGCAATAGACCCAATTGCCATTTTTTCACACTATTCATGTTGTTTTAGAACCATCTTGACTATGAATTAAGAATTATGATGTGTAACTGGTTTATTGACTTTTGGTGCATATTGTGTGGAGTACATTGGATGTTTGCAGTAGTGTCACTCCTGTTCTTCCACTTGGAGATGTCTCATTAGGTCTTGTTTGGTTTAACCTCTGGTATATTAGACATGACCTGAACTACTGCCTCTAGTGGTAAAGAAATTGTGTTGCAAGTGCCAGAGTGGCACACCTGAAATCAGTACAACTAAAAGTATGGCTTGATTCTGTTTGTTTGTTACCAACACCCTGATGAAGGCCAGTGGGCCGATACGTGTTGGTGTTTTAATGCTTTAGCCCTTTAAAATAATAAAGGCTTTTTAACTTTTGCATCCTACTGAGTGCCTGGACCTGGATTTTTTTCCAATTATTTTTTATATTCAATTCAAACATTTGGAAAATGTAATTTGAACAGAGAGATTTAACACCTTCGATCTTGGCTTCCAATGGAAAGAACGTCAGATGATTTGAGTCCCTGCAGTCCAGCCCAGCTTTGCCCATAGTTTGGGTTGATCTTGTTAAACACTGGCTCGAATGGTTTTGAAGATCCTTTGAGAAGGTGCAGTAGTGGAATTACGATGATCCATCTGGTCATGTTGGCAGATCTCACTCTGTTGATCAGCGCTTCCACCATCTCAGACAAGCTGAAGGGGGAAGAAATGTTACAAGACATTTTAAATCATTTTAGTGAAAACTAATGCCATGCTTCCTAATGATATCTCCCAAGGGTAGCATGTACAGAGTGAACAGCAGCGGTCCTAGTACTGAGCCTTGTGGTACGCCATACTGAACTTGTGATCGATAAGACATCTCTTCATTTACTGCTGCAAACTGATATGCTAATGCAATTCCACTAATGCCAACATCATTTTCGAGTCTATTCAAAAGAATGTTGTGGTCATTAGCATCAAATGCAGCAAATCCTGACTGAAAATCCTTGCAGATACCATTTCTTTCTAAAAAGGAAAATAGTTGTGAGGATACTGCCTTTTCTAGTATCTTTGACAGAAAAGGTAGATTCGAGATCGGCCTGTAATTGACTAATTCTGTAAGATCAAGTTGCGTTTTTTTAACAAGCGGTTTAATCATAGCCAGCTTAAAAGTTTTCGGTACATATTCTAGTGACAAAGATGAATTAATGATATTAAGAAGAGGATCTATGACCTCTGGAAGCATCTCTTTCAGTAGCTTAGTCGGTATAGGGTCTAACACACATGTTGTCGTTTTATATGATTTAATGAGTTTAGTAAATTCTTCCTCTTCTATAGCAATGAATGAATCGAATTTTTCCTCAGGGAGACTACAATGCACTGCCTGATGCGATACTGTAGTAGACGGTTGCATAGTTATAATTTTCTCCCTGATATTATCAATCTTGTAAGTAAAGTTCATAAAGTCACTACTGTTGTTTTGCTTGGAAACGTCTGGGCTTGAAGCTTTATTTTCGTTAACTTAACCACTGTTTCAAATAAATACCTAGGGTTTTTTTTCTTCTTCTTCTAATAGGGTTGAAAATAAGCAGATCTAGCAGCTGGTAAGGCCTCTCTGTACGCAATCGCGCTCTCTCTCTCCACGAAATGCGAAAAAAATCGCCTTGTGGGATTTGTTGTGTCATGCTGTGCCGCATCGAGTTTAGACAAAATCACTTATTATAATGATGGCTTGTCATGTTGCTCGTGTCGGGTGTAGACACGGTATTACACTGCTGAAGGATGATGCATCCATAAAAAACAGGTGGAAGGAGCACATATGAGGATCTCCTGAACAGGGACTGCACTCCTGAGATGGAGGCTCCACATTGACTTCATCAGCAGCCAATAGAGGAATCATCCAGCATGAGAAATGTGCAGGACAACTTCAGGAAGGAGAAAAGCAACAAAGCTGCAAGAATGACAGAATTCCATCTGAAATCTTAGAAGCAGGTGGTCAAAATCTTCTCTGCGACATCCATGCCCTGCTCCTGAAAATATGGGACAAGGAGGAAATCCCTGCAGAACTTAGGGATGCTCTTATAGTCTCTATATATTTAATATAAAAATATATATAATCTCTATATAAATTGACAAGGCAATCTGTGGACACTACCATGGCATTTCAGTTCTGTCCTACAACAGACTCGTCTCTTTATCAGAAAACATTCTTCCAAAGTCTCAGAGTGAAACTCCCACAAACAGGGAATTCACTGCTCGTCAACTCCAAGAAAAACGCCAGAAATAAAATCAACCACCATAAATACCGTTTATAAATCCCAGCTAAGCTTTTGATTCAGTGAATTGTCAGACTCTCTGGCTGGTTCTGTAAAAATATGCTGACCTGACAAATGCACATCCATGTACCGAGACATGAAAATATGTCAGCCGCAGTACAAACTACAAAACTGAGCTCTTTAAGGTTACACCGGAGTTAAACAAGAATGTGTAAATCACACCTACCCTGTTCTCTGTCCTTATCGTTACTATTTTCCATCTGGGATTTTTCCCCCAGGGAGTTAAAATCATGTACAGAATTGATGGAAATCTACTAACCATCAACAAAAAGTAAGACTACCATGATATCCTACCATGATATGATACGACAAAGTCTAAAGCCCCTTTCACACAGCGTTTTGAACCCGGGAAATTGCCGGCAAATTGCCAGAACGCCTTCTGTGTGAACGCAAACACGACCCGGAATTGATGCCGGCATCGATGCCGGGTTGGGGACCTAGTAACATTGCCGTGTACAGTCCCGCACTGTGTGAACAAAAGCCGTAATAATGCCATGTCGTAGTGATGACGCTGAAGCGCGGGATCGTTCGCCAGCTAGTGAAACGGTACGTAACGCACAAGTTTATGATCGAATCAGAGAAAAAAATGCACAAGCGTGGTTTCTTGAGAGAGAAATCGCAGCTCATAAGCAAACTTAAGACGCTGCTGAGACATTACAAGTCACATTGATGTCACGTGTCTTTACGGGATTTGTGCAGCTTGTGTGTGAACGCACTCTCTGATTCAGGAAAATCACTGGCAGTGTGAATGAACCAAAATCAAACGAACCCGGGTCACATCCTGGGTCACTTTATCCGTGTATTTTCCGGAATCTCTGTGTGAAAGGGGCTTAAGTGTCCCTCTCAGAGGAGGACTTGCAATGCATCCTGTGCATCACAAATCAGAAATAAAACACTGCGGGCCCTATCTACACCGACGCATGTATCATTGCTATTTTGCACTCGACGCACAGCGGACTTTTCCCTCCACAGACGCACGTTGGTAAATTAGGGAATGGACTTGCGCTCCTGGGGCCGGTTCACTGAAAAGAGGAGGCGTGTTCTGGCGCAAACGTTCCCTGGTGCTATTTTGCAGTTTCAGAAAACAATTCCGCCACAGACCAGGAGAAACCTCGTCTAAAGTCAGTGGCGCGTTGCGCATGTTATTCATATGCTATTTTAAGGGCGCATGCTTGGCCATAATGTAGCGTGTACACAACGCACATACACTTTGCTTCTCTCATCTACACAGAAGCAGCAGTTCTCATTTTTGCAAATCATAGGCTACATTATTACAAGGAAAAATATTAACACATGAGGGAAATCATTGTTGTGTCCATGAAGATGTGAAAAAATATGCATAAATCTAGCTTACACATTAACCCAAATTATTATACGCCTGTTTAACCGAAGCTAATTTGGGTGTCTTTCTCCATCCCCAAGCTAATTCAGACCAACACATTTTAGATTGCGTCATTTATCCCGCCGGTATAATAGCAACAGCGCCTGAGATCCGCCCACAAAGTTACTTGCGTTTCGCGTTTGATACTTGCGTTTCAGATCGATAAAATAGGGCCCTGCGTCTTTCCCCAGCAATCCATGTTGATAGTACTAAACTTAAAGATTCAGTACACACACCTCAGCAGCCCTCACTCTTCCAAATTCAACATTGACACTGAAATAAACCTATGCCTCAGCTGTGCTAGTGCTTTCAAAAAGTGACACACGGATCTTAACACCTGGGAGCACACAGCGACCGATAGACTTGGCAAAGCTTTGTCCGAATGGGTACTACGTTGCTAAACAACGACCACTGAGCTGCAGAAGACAAGCATGGACTCAGAGATAACTACCAAAAAAAATTAACTGAATTTCATCTGAAGCAGTTTTGTAGTACTGCAATTACATACTGCAGAGCTCCATAACAGCACAATTTTAAGGATTTGAACTCTTTTTAGTGTGCGATCACACCGGTGTGATTACAACGTTCACTATGCCGCGTGATCAACTGCTAAATTCAAATGTGCAAAACCAGAGTTTGCTGAAAATCTGGGTAGCCACTTAAACCGGCTTTGTAAGATAGGCCTTTGAAGTAATTACTCAGAAGGATTAAGTAAACTTACTTCAAAGGCCTATTTTACAAATACGGTAGTAAGGTAATGTACTTGTACATTTTCACTAAATACAGACTAATTTACATACAGTAATTAGACATGATGATAAGATAACTGTACTCACGTTTTTATTTCTGAGAACGATTCTGTTAAGTCAGTCCAGAAGGACAGGAATTCATCCTTAGGTAGTTTGGGCAGGCAGAGGGCAGTGCAGAGACGAGAAAGAACTCCATTGTCTAATTCTAGACGATACTGTCTCCACACATACAGCATGATGAGGGCAGCCTTCAGTGGCTCCTTGATGAAAGCACTCTTTCCCTCGCTGTCCTTCTGTAGATCTGGGGTCACCTGCTCCAGCATGAACTGCTTCAGAAGCCTGCTCACCTGACAGGATGAAAATGAGACGATATGTAAAGAATTTCAAATTTACAACTGCATTTGAGCACTAGTTAATCTCTTTCAGTCTGCAGTCTTAAAGTAGGCCATGACATGAGGAATAACATTTTCTTTTATCTTTTGGCATATATTCCTCCACACTGCAAAAACAGCATTTATTGAAACCAAGCAGCCAAAACTTTCCTGCAATTTATCACAATGTGACAGACATTTCCATCAGATCACCTCCACAACATCACTTCAATCTAGATTTTTATAGATTTTATAAAGATTAAGATGTGGGGGAAGATCGCTAGACGTTATGCTGTCCGTGGATGTTGAAAATTACACCCTTTTTTCAGCGGACAAGAGTAGCATAGCGCGTCACATCAAAAACAAATAGAACCCATTATTATCAATAACACATCTTTTTAGTATTAGATGATTTGTTAATAGCATTTAATAGATTACACCTTCAATAAAACATTTGCAATTGGTTTGTAAAAGGTGATTTAATGCACGTTTTTTGCTGCAGTTGCATGTTTTGACCAGCGGGGTCACTGTGAGGTGTGCTTCAAAATATTTAATAATTTTGCAAAGCAATTGGTTCAATAGATTCAAAGCTTCAAAAAGCTTTGTTTCTCCCATCACTACTGTAATGTATGAATGTGTTCAGTATATGCGGAGATGCACATGGTTAACTTACATCTTTTTCACCGTAATCGAGTGAGAACCATTTTTTCTCTTTCTCTTCGAATACAAAAGGGTTTGCATAGACTTCATAAAACTGTCTGAGTTGACTGAAGAAGCTGCTGAGGTTGATTTTGCTCCAGTTTCTCAGGAGGTCAAAGATAGTTTCCAGCATGACTGTACCAGCAATTTCTCTTCCCTCTATTACACCTTTCTTTTGATCAGACCAAAAGACTTCTTTGAACCGTTTCACCTTAGATGGTTCTGCGCAGATTATATCGTCATACTGATGCCATTCCCCTGCAATATACCACAAGAACAAATTAAGTCTGGTAAAAAAAATAAAAATTAAACTTGATTGTAGACTTTTAATGAGCTTCACCTACCTTCATTATTTAGGAGAGCTGGTTTGACAAACAGGCATCTGTTGGTGGTTTCTTTTGCATCTAGTTTGTAGATGTATTCGTACTCATACTTCTGCTTTTTTTCTTTATAGATAACATACTTGTATGGGATGGACACAGCTTCTGCACTGTTCTTTTTGCATACAAATTTCCCTTCAACAAGAAATCCATGCTCTCCAAGATCCCTGAAATTAAGCCGTTTTCAAGCATCTGGGTATAGTAAGGAATGATAAATAATTGGTCCAGAAAATCCTTACTTACCGTGACACAGACAGTTCAGCCAGATTATTTTCCCAGTCACTCATGCGACCACCAGCCCTTATGAAGACACGATCCTCTTCTAAGTTAAACTTGAAGTCTTTTGACAGGACTGCGTGAAAGTAAATGGTAAGTCTGTCACTGGAACTTATATGCTGAGTTGGTGTTGGATTTCTGCAATTAAAAAATATTGAGAAGATCAGTGTTGTCAAGGTATCAACATTTCAGTAGTCAGTACCAGTAAAACTGCATTAATTTCGGTACCAATTTCGATACCATAGCAAAAACCTGTATGAAAAAAATAATAATAATTCAATAAAAAAAAAAAGATAATGTAAATAACAGATTAACACATTAGCATGTAGCCTAGCATGTAGCATAGCATGACCATAACACATTCACAAAAAAGACTTGTATATATGTATTACAGTTCATTTTTCAAATTGAAAGTGTTAGTTTCTTTCGTTCGTGATTTTTTCTGTTTTTTTTCTATATAAAAATCAGTAAATTTATTCTCTTTTTTTTATTTTTGTCTATTTAAATTCTATTTACAGACTCACCACACACAATAATGGTAAATAACTGTAATTTGTTGAAAGCTAATCTTTTTCTGAAAAAGATGACACCTTGACATATGAAGATAGCACATTGTTTTAGAATTGTACAGTAAAAAAAAATCAAAATATGTGAAAAACACCTATTTTAGCTTCAGGTTCTAAAGTGTTAAGCAGACAAAAACTCCATAAAACAGTTGTGAAAGTTATCCCAGTCAGTGTATTGAATTTTACATGCATGAAAATGAGGCTAAGGTTGAATCTGCATACCTTTTTGAAGGCGGTTCATTCTGACTTTTTGTATTGGCACTTTCACTGTTTTTGCTGTGGGCAGCAGGATCTTTCTTCCCATGGGGAGATTGCTGCTGCTTCTGCTCCGCCTTCACTGCTGAATCTCCACTGGATCCGTCATTCTTCTAAATGCAAAATAAACAGAAAGAGTCAACATTTCCTACCTACTGTGTGCAAACTCAATATGTCAGTTTGGTCTACGAATCAAATTTGGGCTCTCTGAGTTTATCAGCGCCTGATTAGCCAGTGTTTTAGATCTTTCTTGGGCCAGTTCCCAAATTTACTGACACCCTTGTGAACGCATGTTACCTTGAGTACACTCTCTGAGCCAAACACCATTTTCTGTGATGACTCCTGTGGTTCCTCATTTCTGTAATTGAAGTATAAAAGTACAAAGTATATTACTGTCATTTGAAAAAAAAAGAAAAAAAAAAAGGAGGCATTTATCACAATTCATTAAATTATTTGGCATACTTTTTTGAATGCGATACATTCTGATTGTCTGTATTGGTTTCTGTTTCCCCACTTTCAGTTTGTTTCTCAGATTGTGTTTTCTTCTGGCCAGAACGAGTTGAACGCTGCTTCTCACTCTGCTCAACCTTCACTGCCGAATCTCCACCGGAACCTTGATTCTTCTAAATGCAAAATAAACACAAAAAGTCATAATTTCACTCCATGTTTGTAATTTCTAGTAACAGACTAAACATATATATAATGTATATATATATATATATATATATATATAGACAGTGCTATGCATAAGTTTAGACACCCATGCTAAAGTTGACTAAAAGAGGAATAAAAAATCATCTTTTGGAAATTGAACTTAATGCCTTAATTTAAAAAATTAGGAAAAATCCAACCTTTAAGGACACCAATTTTCTATTGTATCGTAAATAAATAAATGTTCTTCCTTAAAATACAGGGTGCATAAGTTTGGACACCCCTATGTTAAATTCCCATAGAGGCAGGCAGATTTTTATTTTTAAAGGCCAGTTACTTCATGGATCCAGGATACTATGCATCCTGATAAAGTTCCCTTGGCCTTTGGAATTAAAATAGCCCCACATCATCACATAGCCTTCACCATACCTAGAGATTGGCATGGTTTTATTTCAGTTAGCCTATTAGCTAGTTTGATTTGCATTGAGAGATGAACTTATGGAAAGTACTCCATGCCAATCTCTAAATTAAGGCATTAAGTTCAATTTCCAAAAGATGATTTTTTATTCCTCTTTTTAGTCAACTTTAGCATGGGTGTTTAAACTTATGCATAGCACTGTATATTCATTCATTCATATTATATACAATATATATTCATCTTTGAGGTTGACATTTTCTTATTTTCATTTTCTATATACAGTATGTATATAAATATAGATATAGAGCCTTATTATACAGCTCTGTGGAAAACTTGATTCTGATTGGTCAATTGTGCCATCCAGTGGTATGTTAAGTAAGGTATAATGTACATCCAGCTGGTTGTTATCGCAGAATAAAGTGACAGGGTGATCAGGACGTGAAGCGGAGGGGTCCTGCATCACACTTAAGGGGTTTATTCTGCGATAACAACTGGCTGGATGTACATTATCCCGCTTATTACACGACTACTTGCCACATGAGTAAATAATTAGACATGAAATATTGATCTGAGTTGAAATATTTAACTGATAAACTATTTGACTGATAAAATCGTCAGATCAGCGCTGACAACACGTTTCTGTGCGAGTGTGTGTATGTGTGTGCGTTTGAGTGGGAGAGAGAGCAGGAGAAAGAGAGTATGTGCTTTTCCATAATAAATAATAAATGCATATTATAAACGTCCTGACTCACTCATAAAGACAGTCTTTGCCAACATCTAATGGTTTAATAAGGTAACTTTTAAAGTGGAAATCACAATCACAAACAGACCTGGAAAAGGCTCTCAGCCAATTAGAATTGAGAACCAGAACAAACTGTTGTATAAAATATATATATATATATATATATATATATATATATATATATATATATATATATATATATAACATTTTTGTTTACCTTGGTTTTGCTCTGTGGGCCAGATGCCACTTCCTGTGATGGCTTCTGTGGTTCATTCTTCTGATTTCTGTATTTTTTTTAAAGTAAAAGTATACATTATTATTTGACATTTTACAAAAAAAAAAAAAAAAAAAAAACACATGAAAAACCCATTTTAAAAAGGAGACAAAGAAGCATTTATCAAAATACATCAAAGGCTTTGTCATACTTTTTGTTTTTAGATGAACCTTGCTGAACTCCTTTATTGGTGTCTGTTTCCCCACTTTCAGATTCAGTTTTCTGGTCAGAACTAGCAGACTTCTGCTTCTCACTCGTCACCGAATCTCCACTGGAACCTGGACTCTTCTAAACGCAAAATAAACACACAATGTCATCGTTTAACTCCATGTTTGCAGTATGTTTGCTCCATGTTTCCATTTCCAGTAACAGTCTGGCCAATGAATCAACTAACATTTGGGCTCGTTGAGGTCGACAATGTTAGCTGATAACCATGTCTGATTTATATATACATTTATATTTATATAAATTTTTTTTTAATTTATTAACATGTTTACCTTGGGTTTACTCTGTTGACCAAATACCATTTCCTGTGATGATTTCTGTTGTTCATTCTTCTGATTTCTGTCATTTCTAAAGTCAAAGTATACAGTATTATTGGACATTTCAATGAAAAAAAGCAGCATTTATCAAAAAACAAAGGCTTTTCCATACTTCTTTGTTTTACCAGGCTGAACCCCTGTATTGGTTTCTGCTTCCCCACTGTCAGTGTGTTTCTCAGAAGCTGTATTCTTCTGTTGACTGGATGGGTCCTCATCCTGATGGTCCGTCTCCATCTGACTACTCTTTATGTTGGCGTTCTGGTCCATGTTGGCGTTCTGATCGAGAGCAGTGGATTTACTCTTCTTCTGTTCAGCTTTCTCTTTCTCAGTGTGCTGATCTGCTTCTTCTGACACTGGTGGAGAAGCGCTGGTGCTGATCAGCTCTCCAGTCGCTCCACTACCATCAGACTGAGCTCTCCCAGTGGTGTGGGTCTCAGACTCGGCTGCTTTAGGCATATCCTCTACAGCGCAGTAAGAGCCATCACTGTCAGAAGAGTGGTCTTCCTCCATCCTCTTCTCTTTATCAGTCAGAGATATATCAGAGAGTTCAGAGGTCAGGGACGAAGTCTCCTCCGCAACACCAGCTTTTTTCTTCTTTTTCTTTCTTTTCTGTAGGAGCACGATGAAGAAAAATAATTAATCACCAACAACAGAACCTCAGAATAAAAAAACATAAAAAAAAAAACTCCTTGCACACCGAATCCGAAATTTTCGCATGTTTTTTTTCGTATTCGTGATTCGGTGGCTCTGAATTGTCAAAACACTTCTCAAAATGCCTGAGATATGGAGCAGAAAACGCAGAAAATCGAACCCGATCCGAATTATTTTATGACGGACGAATGTTTTGGAGGCAGTGTGTAAACGTGATTGACACAAAACGTGAGGTCGTGTTTATTTTTTAAACGTGTGAAAATTTCGGACTCGGTGTGCAAGGACCTTAAGAAAAAAAAAAAAAAAACTCCAGGACTGTTTAAATGTTAAATTGATTTTCATCTCCAGCACCTTTTTCTTCGGGCTCGGGAGGGCATCTTCATTTGGACGCTTGGGAGAAACATTGGCATTCTGGAGATCCAGCGCTTCAGACTCAGGTCTGAGATCAGTCATTGCTGCATCTGTGTCAATGTTTGAGGATGAGTGAGACTTGTCTTGTGCCTTGGCTGATAAACACAAAAGCAAAGGTCACACACACACACACACACACACACACACACACACACACACACACACACTCAGACTAAAACTACTGATATCCTCTTACGAAGGCTTTGTTCACACTTCACCTAATTCTAGTCTCAAATCCTATCTTTAGGACTGACTGTCACATTCCTTGAATGATGAAATCAGATCTGTTCAAATGGTGTAGTAAATAACAAAATCGGTTAGCACTTAGGCTTGATTAGTTGGGGACATTTCATTTAATATTCAACAATATTTTTGATCTTCCTGCATTGACACTATTATATGAGAACTGAGAACTGGGTTTTCTCCAGAGCGGCTATATATATAAATGAACTAAATTAATATATTTTTTCCAACAAAAATTAAACATCATTGAAATTAAATAAGCTGGACTGTAACAAACTCTGTTGCATTATTTTCCTGTTATCTCTGTAAAGCTGCTTTGAAACGTTCTTTATTGTAAAAAAGCGCTTTATAAATAAATGTGACTTGACTTGACCAAAGTAAAACATGAAACGTCGTTCTCAACCCATTTTGGTTCTGTAATATGGAGTATTTCTAAGTGGAACTGGATGTTCAACAGAAAACACATGTAGGGCAAGACCTGACTTCATTCCTCTGGAATTCACTGAATGATGAAAAGTGTCTTGTTGGGTTTCCATCTAAAATGCTTTGTATGTTTTAAAGCACATTTCTGAAAATTTGACTGAATAAAATGCTAAATATTTTGCGTTTCCAGTTTCAAACACCAAAAAGAACAAACCATATTTCCAGACTATCATCTGAAACGTGCGGCAACTTATATTCCAAAGCGAGTTAAACATTAATGCTATTGACATAAAGCACGCAAAAGAGAGTAAACACACACACACACACTTATCTGCCTTCACACACAGCCTCCGGCAGAGGTGTGTCCGCTGTGTAGTACTTTCGTTTCAGAAATTTGTTTAGGCTTGGCGTTTAGAATAAATATTGTTTAAATGAACACCACTATGTCAAACATGCACTGGTATTTTACACACTTTCTGAATGTAATAATACAACGTGACCCATACACCAAATGCAACTTCAATCACTTAGTACATTTAAATGGTTATTCATTCTCAAATGAAATTTAAGCATTGTTCATCTCATGTACACAGAGCCCAAGTAAAATATGCGGCCGGTTTCACAAAGCTATTTTAGACCGGTCTATAATGTTAGACAAGTCTAAAATTTGCTCATCGACTAGTCTAAATACAAGTTAGACTGTTTCACTGACTTAAAAAAATTAGACACCTGACCCCCAGGCTAACTTAGGTCTAAGACTCTATGTTACCTTGGCAACCAGCAGTAACAATCAGTTACATTACAAACAGCCAAAAGAAAAGGGAAAATGGCTCATAATTTAAACATTTCTTCTTGTTACTACATTCTCCACTAAATTTCCCAAGTAAAATGTCCTTGTAACTGTTAAACTCCTCCAACAAACACATGTTTTCCGCTGGGGTAAACTGCACTGAGCGGTTGAATGTGCTTACTCTCGATTCGCCATGTCTTTTGTTTTGAAAAGTGTCTTATTTTACCCAGAATGCATTGCAGTGTAGTCCTACTTAAGATAGTCACAGTCTTAAGTGCTTTGTGCAACGGTCCGATTTAGATGTCGATCTGAAGTCTGACTATCCACTAAGCCATAGTCAAAGTCTATCTCTGTGAAACCAGCCCATGGTGTTACATCAATAACATCAATTTTTTTTATTAATTTATGTGACACAAAGAACCAATGAGGTTTGATGTTATTAGTTGTGTGAATTAATTTCATGAAACCTTTATGTCCTTTTTGGAGCATGAAAACTTTCACTGTACAGACAAAAACAACTTGTGTGGTCCGCAGAAGACAGAAAATCAAGTTTGGAACAACATGAGGGTGTTTCCATTCAAATTGTACATTTGCACAAAATTTGTTAACCCTAACATACTAGTCAAGTCAGGTCACCTTTATGTATACAACTACAAAACAATTATTTTAACAACACAGATTGTTTCAAAGCAGCTTTATTTGGCTTTACAGCAGATCTAGAATAAAGTTATTGTCCAGCTAAAGTATTGATTCATTTCCATTGTATAGATCATTGGTTATAATTTAGTGGCAAAAACAGAAAACGTGTAAACTTCACTCTGACATGTGGTTGGGGGAGGGGTTGAAAAGTGAAATTTGTGGGAAAAATCTATATTTTGATGGGAGATTACAAAGAAAAAATGTCCCCCGTTTGGAATAACCCGTTTGAATGAATCACGCACAAGAAGAGCAGAAACATGTGCATTGATTTCATGATGACTTTAAGCATCAGCACAATAACAAGAGACTTTCCTCAACAACAACTGATGATAACAGCTGTGTGGAAAGAGAAGATGGGAAACGCTTCTCATGATGGACAAACATGTACACCTTCACACATCTGATGCTGTGTCCAAAACTGCTCGTTCGTTCCCAATAACTAAGATTAATAAATGCTGTAGCAGTATTGTTCATTCTTAGCTCATGTTAACTAATGAACCTTATTGTAAAGTGCAACAGAAGGTAAAATCGTAGCGAGAGAGACGTGATGTATGACTCACCCGGTGCTGTGTCACATGACTCTGACATCATCAGCTTACAGCCACACTCACTGCAGAATTTGGGTGTCTTGTCCAAAGACTCATGACTGCATTCAGGACACTTCATGCTGAGGTGAAGTCT
This sequence comes from Squalius cephalus, assembly GCF_949319135.1. Taxonomy (NCBI): domain Eukaryota; kingdom Metazoa; phylum Chordata; class Actinopteri; order Cypriniformes; family Leuciscidae; genus Squalius; species Squalius cephalus. The sequence continues at coordinate 63,907,853 of NC_137122.1, read as the reverse complement.
GCAGGAGCAAAAGCATGAGGTTTAGGGGGATTTGCCCACTTTTAAATAACAGAATCACACACACACAAGAGGTCACATGATTTCTAAGAACTCCGTATTGCTTTCAATTTCCATTTGCTTATAAATCAAAGTTCATCATCTAGAAACTCAGTAAGCACATGTCCCACTCCCGCCAGATGTGTTCGGGAACTCGGAGGAAAAGTGGGAAACACACAGGCCACACACACCAGACGCTCACTGTGGCAAGACCGTTTGACCTTTATTCATTCAGTCATGACGCCATCACTTGCAAAAATACAAATTCTTGATATCAAAAGTTGCAGTTCAACTAGTAAAAACTATAATTCTTGATATATGTAATTGTATGTTCACTAGTTAAATGTCATCCTGAGCTGCCATTCAAATTCAATTGTTGATTATGTGGAACTGATTTCTTCCTATTCCAATTTCACATATCAGAAATGAATAAATGTAAAAGTAAATATATTTATAGAATATAAAATGTCATTGTTGATATCAAGAATTAACATTTTAACTAGTGAAAATTTTATTGTTGATTTCAAGAATTCATATCTTGGGAATGAATAAAAGTCAAAACGGCTTGCCATATACAGACTGCTACTTTTGATTTGAACCTATATATATATATATATATAAAGAGAGAGAGAGAGAGAGAGATTTTTTCTACATTACATCATCATTATTCAATATATTTTGCACTGCTATTGTTAACTGGAAAGCATTTTGTAAACACATATTTCCGTCTCCATGTTCTGTTTGGATGAGCCGTGACACACACACACACACACACACACACACACACACACACACACACACACACACACACCTTGATATCAAAGCGTCAATCATTCGAATTGTGATTTTTTTATTATGTATCTTAGCAAACAGTAACAGCTAAGTGATTTTATGAAAGTACCAAGCCGCATATGTTGCTAACGTTACCTAGTTGTGCTCAACCCTCTTTGGGAATTGTGGGAAAAGCCCGCCTTTTGTCCGACTTCCGTGGAAATTTCCACAACAGAAACATTATCGAAAGAACCGATTAAAACAAATAAATTAAAACGGATAACATATGAATTAAACGAAAATTAATATAGAAATGAGTAAATAAATAAAAAACTTGTTGACTTCTACATGTCGCCAAGTCCCCAATAGAGGCCGCTGTCGCTCAACTCACCGTGAATTAAAAGTAATGCGAGCAAGAAGAAAACGACCATAAAATGAAACTATAATAATTTACAGACATTACGAGTTTAATCATCAAGCGTAGATGGATATACTATTTACATATACACTTGTTATATTATTTGACGTCAGACATGACGTGTCTGAATGGTGAAGCTGTATTTCACATCTTTCACCATCTTCTAATCTATCTAACCTATTAAACAACACAAAACTTACACGTCTCACATATATTGAGGGATTAACATCGCGGTCTGTGCATAATAAGCTAGTATTAAATCAGAGTGCACAACACACAGCCCGAAATGAACAGACACGACACCGCTAGTTCACAGGCAAGCTAACCAGAAATCAGCTCAGACAAGTTTACTTACTTAAAATAATAAAGAGCCAGTGCGAGAGTTATTTTAGCTGAAGAGACGATATGATGTATGATTTATTATTAATGGCCGATCCAGACGAACTCGCAGTCTGAGCTCTTCCTTGTGTGTGTGACATGCTAAAGCTAAACACACACACAGATTATTATTATTATAAAGGAGGCAAGTGGACCCTGAGGTTTGCGTCTTACCTGTAGTGCAGGTGTGCTCAGTTGTCACAGGTCAACACACATGTCATCGTGTATTTGACACTCACAACACACACAGATCTGATCACGTCCACACACTCCACTGTCTCGCAGTGAAGACACTGAGGAAGTTCAACATCTCTGAACTTTCGTTTCGTGAAAAATGGGCGTGAGTTTCACGTTCATCCAAAACTACAAGCCAATAACACCCATGACTTCTTCAGAAATCATGAGATGAAACTGATATTTTAATAAACTGTCAAATAAAACGGTCAAATTCTTGCTCATAATTATGTTATATTATAATATTTTATAATTGCTTATGCTTATCAAACTGTACAGTTCCTTTAGAAAATACCCCCACACTCCCCTCAGTTATTTTTTATTCTGGTCAAAGTATATTTAATGTATTATTCCCCCCCAATTATAAAATAGGCACAACAAAAAAAAAACTTCCACACAGGTGAAAGTGAAACCCTTTGAAAATAAACTATATTTCTTTCTTTTTTTGCCCTTATTTAAAGACACTTATTTATTCTAAACATGTTCCGCTCACTGTGGTTGAACATAAACTAAAACATAATGCAATGTAAATAATAAAATAACAGAATAAATGTGATTAATAGGATTACTTAATAAATGCACTTAAAGTCACCACGAAATAAAATGGACATATATAGGCCTATATATATATATATATATATATATATATATATATATATATATATATATTTTTTTTTTTTTTTTTTTTTTTTTTTAATGGAATATTGCATTATTGTAAATTGGTTTATCCGTGCTCATCATTATTTATTTATTTTAATTCATGTGTAAAATTAATTGCAATAGCAAACCACGACCTTCCAACCATCCAATCAATTTCCAATGGACAAAATCAAGTACGTTTCATATGCAGTTAAAATGTTAGACTGTTAAATTTAGCCACCAGTGGGTGCATAATTACTATGAAATATGTAGAAACACTAGACACCTGTTTCATTGACATCTGTCATATAGGGGCTTTTTAACCCTTGTGTGCTGTTCCTTTATGGTGTACTGTACAGTCAGCATGTCTGGGGTCTCCCCAGATCACACACAGTAAAATGTGTTTTTCTATCAAAACAATGTTTTTTTTAAAAACAAACAAATGTAATGCCACTCACTTTATTAATGTTTTGACAGTACAGTTTTGCAGTTTTATGAGAATTTCTGGCATTTCTTTAATGTATTTGCCTCAAATTGTACTAATGTAAACCGCCACTAGATGTCTACAGAGCATCACTCATTGGCTCATTCGCCATTTCAAGTTTTTTTTAAATTCAGATTTATGTTTAGACGTTATAAAATCATTATGACAATAAAAAATGACTTTGTTTATAATTTTATTTTTAACTGAAGTATCATTGTTTTGCAATTATTTCACAATATTAGTCACACCTAAACATGGTGTTATGTGTGTGAAATGTGTTAGTGTATGTGTGTCATTCATTCATTTTTGTTTGGCTAAAATGTAAACAAGCTCTTTGCTGTTGTACTGTACATATACGATACACTGTGAATTCTGAAAATAATGCATTTCTGTATTTGTTTTCATGTGTGCATAAATTTAAGAATTATATGGACTCCTTATACAGTATAATTTGGTGTCCTTTTGGAGTCTCCAAAGTGTGTTTTTTTGGAAAGACACCTAAATTTACTTGAAAAAAGCGGTAACACTTTATTTTACAGGGTCCTTGTTACATGTTACATGTACTTACCATAGTAATAACAGTAAATTATGCATAATTACATGCAACTAACCCTCAACCAAACCCTAATCCTACACTAACCCTATAGTAAGCACATGTAGTTAATTAATTTTACTCAGTACTTAAATATATAATTACACTGTAACAATGACCTTAAAATAAAGCGTAACCAAAAAAGCTGGCAGAAAACAGTTTTGTGGGAATCACCCTTCAATCTGATGTTTACTTTGCTGGATATAGCAAATGCTGACAAAGTGAACATGTTAAACAAGGTAAATGGTGTATGCGTAATTTCATAATAAGTGTGTAATTAAGCGCACAAAAGGTGCCATTAAAAATAAGTGAACCACAAGGCATCCTGATCCTATCACAGCTTGTTACAATATCAAGCAATATTTTATAATCTGCATTATCATCATGTCCTATGAGTGTTTTTCTCTCTGTAGCCCATGAGTGTGAAGGGTGTCTTCCCGAAACTGCAGAGTTTATCCAGGACCGCAGCTTTCCTCAGTCTGGACTCGAGACTCCGGCCTGTAGGAGTGGATCATGAAGTCCAGCTCATACAGGAGTCCTGGAATAATCACAGACGTGCAGTTTCATCACCGGTCTCGAGTCCCACGGAGGAACTCCTGAAGGATAAGAGGAGTGACAAGAGAGAGGACCAGGGGTCTCATTTATAAAGCGTGCGTACACACAAAACGGGGCTGGAAACGTACGTACGGCAGTTCCCACGCAAAGGTTGTGATCTATAAAAAACAAACTTAACGGGAGAATGTGCGCACCTTTAAGCGAACTTTGAGCCGTACGTACGCACATTCTGGAGACAAAGGGAATTGGCGACACCGATGGTGAGCTGGAGTTAAGTGTCTTTTTGGTCACTTTTAGACAGAAAATCTAAAGAAAATTAAACATACAGAAAGATTATACAAATATAATTTCACTCACCAAGCCTGTCACTTGAAGCAAATATCCATCCCTTCTTAAATGTCCGCACCAGCGAGCGCGTTGGGCCGTTTAGTGAAACTGACGCAAATAACAGTTTAAATAAATAAAATAATGATTTAAACTATGTTTTACTTCTGATATAAACATTTATATTAAATATGCCATTCAAATTAATGGAGTTAAACACTTAAACATGAAATCATTACTGAGAAGATACAACATTTTTATATTCAAATTCAGTCAATAGAAATATTTGTTGTGGATGCGGTGTTTTTGAACACTTTTCCTCTGGCATGCTGTGTTTTAATGTTTTAACCACAGAGATAATTGCTTATCATGATAATACCAGATTGTCTGAGAAAATAGTTTCGTGCAAATAATGCCCAAGGCCTATCTGTTTCCATTAAAAATATAAATCAATTAAAAATACAATTCGGCCAGTGGAAAAGATTGAGAAAAACTTTCTCTGAAATGTATTTTACACTATTTGATTTATGTATTCAAAAACAAGGCAAGGATAGGCAACTACTTGATTTTTATTAATGTAATGTGTCTTGTACCGTTAAACGTTATCACGTGGATGAATAATCATATGCAAATGATATGCAGATGAGGATCTGCATAGTAAAACTAGGCGGTGTCAGCTCCATATATGGTTATTTCGGGGAGGAGACGCATTTGCGCAAAATCTTCCGCTGACTGGGATTTATAAAGTGAATTCTGCGCAGGTTCTGGCGAACGGTTTTATAAATCTGAATATTTTTTTGAGTACGCCATTTTTGGCTTTCGGGCGCACGTACACTTTTAGTAAGGTTCCTACGCACAGTTTTATAAATGAGACCCCAGGCCTGGGACACTTATGCTGGTGTGTTTTTGTTTATTCAGCAGCCACTTGTTTATTTTACAAGGCAAAAATGGCTCCTAATGTGAGTGCACCAACTTGGATGGGTTAAATGCAGAGTTACCATACTTATCCTTCACATCACTTTCACCTTCTCATTTTATGAACATGTTCCATTAAACAGTGGCAATACTTTACACAAATCAAAGATACCCATAATTAAAATCTTAAAATATATTTATTGCTTTAAAATATGCATTTCATGATCAATTAAAACGAAGCAATTTTACAACGGACACAGTAAAAGACAAAAATAAAAAGGTCAGAGAAGCGAGCCGGTGTGCAGGTTGTGTTTGAGGACGGTGCTGACGGTGAACTGAAAGGCGTCCTGTACGCTGGAGCGGTCCGTGGCGTTGGTGAAGTGAGGGAACACCAGCTTTCCTGAGGCGGAGGCACACGACACAAACTGATCCGTCACGTACTGAGCAGCGCAACTCACATCACGCTCAGGACCTGCAACACACACACAGTAAATCTAACTGTACTGTACAGACACTGAATAATAAAAGTATTAAAATTAATTCAATTCATCTTTGTTAGTGCAACAAAAGTGATTCTCATTTCTGTTTTGTTGTTTGATTAGCATTGGTGGTGACAAACAGCCGCGGGTTTATTAGGCTGCTGTCACTTTAAGACGAATGCACAGATCCAATATACTGATACACACCCGGTTTTGCGCGCACGTATCCGTTCATATGATATATTATATGCTTAAACTGACAGGACTTAAAAACACATGCAAATGATAAACTTTCACTCTATAATATATATATATATATATATTATATATATATAAGGGATAATGTAGATAATCTAACAACCGCCTCGCTCTACATTATCCCGTTTATTACATGGCTACCTACCAAATAAATCAAGTTATAACTTAGCAGCGGTCTGCTAATGCTAGCAATACTAGCAGTTGCAGTATTACAATACTAGCATTTATGGTTGTCTTAATTTCTTTGCTTTTAAACATTAAACCACTTTTATTTTAGCGGGAAAACAGCAGAAAGACCTTAAAGCTTCTTCAACAGATTTAAAAAGATTCTCATTACAAATTTGGGAAGATGATTGGCGCATGATGCGTTAACAAATACTAATTATAAGTGAGTCAAACACGCAGCACTTGCAGAGTAGCATTTACTGTGAATCGAAACTCTGAAACATACAGCAAGTCAGATTATATATTTATATAATTACATCACAAGCGCCGCGGTTCACACTCTCACATCCATGTATTGTCAAAATTCATAAAAAGTTACCAAGCAACAGGCGAGTAACAGTTTCAATGCCGATTTTTACTCACATTTGGCTCTTTGAACCCTGGCTAACATGCTAATCTGTGCATGAAATAAAGGTATTAGAAAATATAACATTTAGCAGTTTAATTTAGTAATTATTGAAAGACAATTTCACGATTTAACCCTCTGGTGTTCTTCGGACCAAATGGTCCCAAAATGTTTAAATAAAAAAATGTATAAAATCATAGCTTCATCGGAATGGTCCGAAATTTGGTGACTTTGTTGGTACTTGGTATATGAACACCCAAAAAAATTGGCGACAGGATTTGAATAGTCTAAGTGGTTGTAAAAAAAATAGTCACACTCAAGGTCTTCGGGACCAAATGGTCCGCCATAGGAAATGAATGGGAAATTGGCAAAAATGTGAAAATACAGAGTTTTTTTGTGCGTACAATCTACAAATCAGCCACGATCCAGAAAAAAAGCACACAACAGTGAAGGGGTGAATCTATAAAACATCAAGAGTGCAAAACAGACACACACACACACACTTTTATACACATACACACTCATAAATTCAGATTACATAAATCTATTTTGAATTTTTAAAAATCGCAGCTTCATCGGAATGTTATGAAACTAGGTGACTTTTATGGTATTAGGTATGTGAACACACAAAAAATATTGAGGTCATGATCCAAGCATGCTAAGTGGTCGTCACACTTTTCTGCTCTTTGGTCAAAAATGACCCCATAGGAAATGAATGGGAAATTGTCAAAAATGTGACAATACAGAGATTTTTTGTGCGTACAATCTCCAAATCTGCCACGATCCAGAAAAAAAGCACACAAAAGTGAAGGGGTGAATCTATAAAACATCAAGAGTGCAAAACAGACACATCCACACACACACACACACACACACACACAAACACACTTTTATACACATACATACTAATAAATTCAGATGACAAAAATCTGTTTTGAATTTTTAAAAATCGCCGCTTCATCGGAATGTAACGAAACTAAGTGACTTTTATGGTATTAGGAATGTGAACACACAAAAAATATTGAGGTCATGATCCAAGCATGCTAAGTGGTCGTCACACTTCTGCTCTTTGGTCAAAAATGACCCCCATAGGAAATGAATGGGAAATTTTCAAAAAAATGAAAACAGAGGTTTTTTGTATAAAACAAACAAACAAAAAAGACAAAAATAGTCTGAGAATCTGTTATTATATTTTAAAATCAACAACCTGAAAAAAAATTGGCCAATATGTGCAAAAATCACTAGAATTCGCAAGCCTTTCTACAGAAAGCTGTAAATCCACTAGTGGTAAAAATCTGCCATTGCGTGATAAAAATGCTCAGTGTGTCCACCAGTTGGCGCCCATCTCATTTAAAAAATTGCTTTCATGAGGCCTAGGCTTGACTCTAAAATGAAATACAGCTTTAATAAAAAAAATTACATATATATATAAAAAATTTCTATTATATTCAATGGGAAAAAATGGGTCATAATTATTGCATAAATATTAATTATAAATCATAAAATTATCTCAAAACACCAAAAAAGAAAAGAAATAATATTATAAAAAACAAGTAAAAAAAAAAAAAGATGATTTTTTTGTATAAATATTATTCCCACCCTCCCGGACCATTTGGTCCCGAAGGTCTTGAGTGTGACTCTGAAATGAAGGACACCAGAGGGTTAAATAATCATACAGAAACCAGATTGTGTAAAAGAAAGTTTACCTTTGAAGTCTGGCTGATAAAGTCGCAGATGTCTCCCAGAATACAGTATTTTCTCACCAAACAGATCAATTTTGTTCATAAATAAAACCTGAAAAAGAGTTAAAAAATGCTCATAACCAAATTCTGACCTACATTAATATAAAATCAAGGTTTTGTATTTACAACTATGTCCTTATTTGTATAAAATGCTGCAAATTCATGTAATTCTGAATTTTGCTCACACAAGTTGAAAAGTATTAGTTTAAATGTAGAAACGCTGATTTGTCAAATAGATGGGTAGTTGTGCACACATTAATAAATGGCACCAGGCCTATTCATTTATAGTTGATTGTGTGTGGGTTGTGAAATGCTGGAAAAAGTCTCAAAATCCAAATGAATCAAATGAGATCGACTCAGAAAAGACGTCAATGAATGAACGCGCGTCACCTGATCCACACATGCACATCTTTGTTGCTTGCACAAATTATGATACACTAATACATTTGTATTCACAAAAATGTCTGTTTGTACAAATTGCTGCACAATAATTCTCAATTTTGCACATGCAAGTTGAAAGGCATTTGGTTGTGGATAGTAAAACACACCTGCAACATTTATCAAGTTCATGGATAATTGTGCATGCATTTATTAATCATTTTGAGACTAAATTCAACCCATATCCCACTGGCGTGTTCGTGAGAAGAGCGACAGGATCTCTGGACTAAACATAACATGATCTTCTAACGAATCCTAATTCTTGGATGCAAATCCTCATGTTGTTCCAAACCGGTGTGAATTTCTTTCAAAGCTTTGGAACAACTTGAGGGTGAATAAATGACAGGATTTTCATTTGTGGGTGAACTTAACAGAATTAAGTACAGAGATGTCAGATGCACACAGGTTTCATGGTGTAGGGCCTGAAGTGCAGCTCACCAGTGAAGCTCCTTTGAAGAAAGCACTGTTACATGTGGAGCTGAAGCACTCCAGGCTTTCATGGAGACGGTTCTGTTAAAAAAAAAAAAAAAAAAAAAAAAAAAAGTGATAGAGTTACAGAGTAGAGTTAAATGCTCCTGTCCTCTGAAGATCCGGCATGTTTCTCACCGTGGAATGATGTTCATCAAGGTTTTGATCGTATCCACTGAGAGCCACCATGAACAGCACGGCCTGGACATTGTCAAAATAACTGTACCACTTCTTTCTTTCTGAACGCTGGCCACCAACATCGATCAGCCTATAAACAAAAGATTATTTACACAGAAATTAGTCAAATGGTCTACTTCACCCCAAGAGTAGTAGAGTAGCATTATGGTAAAATAACTTAAAAGAATAGGACTGTATTTGTCTGCATAATTTGTATAGACATCACATATGAACAATAAATCCCTTTGAGAAAACCGCACAGTAAGATCCTCCTACATATACAATGAGCTGCCTTTCACTCGCCTACTACTTTTTATACAATACAACAGCCTGTTCCTCACGAAGAGCGATCATCATGTGACTAGCACAGAAGACTTGGGACTGAGTGCATGTGTCTTAAGGGCAATTATTTTGCTGTTGATTATTTTATGTTATATCCTCTTTGGCGCTAACAGACCCTGGGTCACTGCATGCTTTCTTTGTATAGAAATAAGCAACAAACATTCTGATTAACACCATCTGTTATGAAAATTAAAGTGAATAATAGGAAATAAAGAGAATTTTGGGGTTAACAATGTTCGAAGTCGTCCTACAACCTATATTCAATTTGACCAGATCCATAGGAACGAATCTGCAATGAATCACTCTCAATTCAAATTGGGGCTCAAGATCCTACTAAAAGAGCCCTTATTGAGAATGGATGAGTGGGAGGAGGTTTCAAAAGCTCCTCAGAAGATCGTTCAAATATTTCCCAAGCAGTTTTAGTTCATATGCGTGGCAGTGCATCTCTGTAAAGAGCTGGTGGTGATCTGAAACCACTGAGGAAAAATGGAAAAAGGTCTTTGCAAAATTTGAAACTTTGTTTCTCATCTTGGTCTTTGCAAGCGAACCACTAAGGTTAACATCGGACGGGCCATTTTAAATATGAAGCATGACAGCTATGATAATATTGTAGAAATGTTTACCTGTAGAGCGAGTTGTTGACTCTGATCTGGGTTTCAACCACACCACGGGTCCGCACTCGAACTCTGAGAACATCTGTTTCAGTGGGGATGTAGTTTGGTGCGATGATACGACTGATGTTCTCAAAGAAACTAGAGATGTGGCACATGTAACACAGAGGGAAAAACACAAAACCAGACAACGCGCTTAGTTCAATTTCACACACATTTTGACAACTCTTCAACAAGAACTTAACTAATCCACACCCATAAACAAAGGCACTAGAATTAGTAGAAATGTTAACGTTCTCTTTTTTTTTATTTTACCTTTGCTTCTAGCTTGTGTACTACTCCAGTTTATGTAAAAACGGTTTGTAGTGCACATTGCCAAGTATGACAAGTCACTTGCGATGATCTTCATTTATAGTCTCTTTTGGATAAAACTGTCTACTAAATGAATAAATTTAAGACAATATGGATTCTAAAAGAGTTAAAATCCAAAGTTAAAATTGGAAAAGGAGTTGGTTAAAACGAAGATTTCATTCAGGAAAGTAAATTACTGGAAACAGTTTAACATTCTACGGCCTCGCTGTGTATTGATACAAAGACAGAGAGGTGGTAATATGGTGCGTTCAAGTCATCTCGTAAAGATCGTGTTTACGAGTTGAACGCCACCTCAATGTCGTAAATACGAGTGGGAAGCTCGGGATTTTCTTTAAGCCCCGATCTTTACAAGTTGTGGTCGTATCAGTGAGAAACATGGCGGAATAACACACTACTTAAAGGTATTTAGCAGTGATATTGTCAGGCTTTGCTATTTACAGCAAAGTAAGCTATGAAGGCATTATAATATAACACTGTAATATGTAACGATAAAGTTTGCAATGGCTTCATAAATTAATTTAAAACAAAAAAAACCAAAGTACACCTGATGCACATTTCTTTGTTCTTCATTTTCTAAAACTAGAGTTTAAAGGGTAACTAAACCCTAAAACAACTTTTTTTAGTTAATGATCTCTTTATTAGTGCTGTTCATTGACCACGCCCTTCGCCAACATCGTTGGCATCGGGAGTTAAGAGTTAAGCCAGCGGCTCGAATTGATAAGGCTCTGGCCCTGTGTCCACAGCCAATTCACCCTCCTCCACTTCAGGTGAAGGTGTGGGAGAAAAGTCCTCGACTACAAATGACCGCTCTGTTGCAAAGCTACTGGCGTCACTCTCCATCTTTGAGAGTCTGACAGCTGTCAATCACTCCGTCACTGCGGGTCTCAGGTGCATGCCCCCCCGCTCAGCCCCGCCCTCCTCTGTCTCCGCTCAGCCCCGCCCACTTTTACAGCATTTTTCAAATATTGCCAGTGGGTGGAGTCAGGCTCTGACCAGTGGGAGGAGTTACACTTTAAGAACCTTACTGTACTTTTGTGTAATTCAGAGACTGTACACCACCAGTACTCACTAGCGAGCGGAATCGTTGAGCTGGAACTCGTGTCCTCGGGCCACTGCGGTCCTGAAGCCCAGATCCCCCCAGAGACTGCAGAACGCATGAGCCACGAACGGCAGCAGCTCCAGATCCGCTCCCACACAGCACTCGCACGACAGAACGGCACGCGCATGACCCTGAAGCACACAGGACACAAGATCATCATCACTCGCAAGACAGAACCGCACGCGCATGACCCTGAAGCACATAATGTTACTCTTAAAGGGTTAGTTCACCCAAAAATTATATCAGTAATTACTCTCCCTCACGTTGTTCCAACCCCATAAGACTTTCGTTCATCTTCAGAACACAAATGAAGGTATTTTTGATTAAATCTGAGAGCTGTCTCACTCCTCCATAGGCTAATTGAAACTTGCCGGCCCAGAAAGTTAGTAAAGACAATGTTTAAAATAGTCCAAGCTCAACCTTAAGTTTATTAAGCGACGAGAATACTTTTTGTGCGCAAAACAAACAAAAATAACGACTTTATTCAACTATTCATGTTCTTCTGTGTGTGCTAATTTGTGGGGCTTTGGGGGGGAGATAACCCCCCCAATATTTAAATCTATGCATTACAACCCCCCCCAATATTTATACCATGATCACATGAAAAATATGCAGACCCAAACTTCAACCCCCCCAATGTTCAAACCAAATCTAAGCCCTTGCTACACTATCTCAGATTTAATCAAAAATATCTTAATTTGTGTTCCGAAGATGAACAAAAGTCTTACGGGGTTGGAACGAAATGAGGGCGAGTAATTACTGACAGAACTTTCATTTTTGGGTGAGCTAACCCTTTAACCCTCATCCTTCCCTCGCGTTCTGTAACAAATCCTTCCCTCGTGGGTCAAAATGACCTGAAGCCCTAAAACTAAACTTTTTTTTGTCCAGAAAGCTTATTCTATTTCATTTAATTATTTTTTAATGCAATTTTTTTTTTTTTTTTTTTTTATTTACCTTTAAATTACTAGATTTGACCAATAAATATTTGTAAGCACATTCCTCACATTCTTTCAACTTAAGTTCAAAATAACTCACAATTTCATGCATAAACCTTTTAATTCAGCTCAAAATATCTTACATTGGGTGTCTTTGCCGACCTCTTGTGGAAAAATAATAATATAACATGATATTTCATGACTCTTGCCACTAGATGGCCTTATAGCTCTATATGGAGCAAATGAGCTGTTCCTCTGGGTCCTAAAGTCAGTTCTCTCTTCAGTGTGCATTCAGATACACATGTAGACATTACAAAATAGTTTTTTGGTACAGTTTTAGCATTTTTAGTTTGAATTTTGCGCATTTTTAGGTTTTTCTATGTGTACTGAAGCATTCCTTGCATCCCATTCATTCCTAAGGGGGTCAAATTGACCCGCGAGTGAAGGATTTGTTACTTTTTTTAAATTCAGCCTCAAACTCCTCAAATACATTCAATTTTATTTTGTGTATTTGTGGTTGAAGTGCGGCAAAAGTCATCATGAACTTTTTTTTTTTAAATAAAAAAAAAGCCAGAGGGAAGGATGAAGGTTAAATTGGAAAATGGATCATATTACGTCAATAACATTTTTGCAGCATTCAACTCACCCATATCATTAGTTTTGGGTACATTGTTTAATAATGTGAATTACAAATGGTCACCCAGTGTCAGAGGTCATGGTACATCCGTACCTACATTCCCTTGGCAAGGATATCGTTGCTTGTATAATATTTATATAATATTCTTGCAATATTCTCCTACAATACTTTGGTTTGGAGAGGTTAGAAACATATAGTGGCAAGATATTAATAAGACAGTACAGTATTGGGGTCTAATAGAGCTGCTATGACCAGTTATGAAAAACTAGTCTGTGTGCCTGACCTTGTTCTTCTTGTTAGACAGATTAATACGCAGCATTCCCATGCCATGCAGCACAAACTTCAGGGATGTCAGCAGGTTATCCAACACAGCAGCCTGTACAATTAGACAAAACAATAAACCTAAATATCAAACAAAGCTTTTGGAGAATACAACATAGCTATGCAAAATAAAGGACTAATCCTGTAGTTACAGCAGAGTCGAGTACGGTTTATGGATCATATTATTATACAAGCGTGACACATGTAAAGCACAGAACATGGCCGTTATCCTCAATCTGAAAAGTTTAATTGAACATGCTATTATTATGTTTAATATCAAACATTGCTAAAGATAGAACAAACGCTAAAGTTACGTTTATCATCAAATGTTTCTTTGTTATTCATTTCACAACTGTTAAATTCAAGATATGAAATCACTATTGGGCTCAAAACACAACTTTCTTACTCATATGTTCTTTAACATTTTTGATAGATGTAATATGCGAGTTACAAATTCATGTGCGTATCACGTGTTGTGAATTAGGCAGAAAGTTTTCATGAGAAGTTCAAATGTGCGTATTAATTCTAATAGTGTACGCAATTATTAGTGAATGAGACGCCATTTTGGAAAGTATTCATGTCAACACAGTGGGTTATGTCTTAAGTAAACATGCCGTACACAGTTGAGAAAGAAAAAGAATGTGTAACGGTATATCGGATCTGTGCATTAGCTCTTAAAGTGACAGCAGCCTAATAAACCGGTGTCATTAAAACAAATGACGAAGGAAAATCCCTCGCTGATCTTGACTGAATAACTTAAGGATAACTTTTAATAAGGATTAATCTGGATTTAATGTATACAGTAAGACTATGCAGTGTTATTTTACATTTGATTATTACATTTTTTGTTGTAAGTTATTACTTATCTGAAAACCGCTGTTAGTACATTGTTTGTAATTATAGTTTCTTTGTTCTTACTGTATTGCTGACCGTTTACTTGTCTTATGTAATAATTCATGTTTTTAGATCATCATACTTGGACTTCTGCAATTCACTGTATAAATGCCACTTCATTGGTCTAAAATGCATCAGCAAGACTTTTTTTAATGGGCCTCCATAAATACACTCATTTGTATTTGATTTCACTAGTGAATTTATCTTTCTACTTCCTTTGCCTCGACTTATATTTGATATGATGTTAAAGCACATTGGTCAGCTGTCGCTCTTTTAATAGCGCAAAGGTAAACTTATTTTGAGGACTTTTTTCTTACATTAGTTAACCTAGATTTAGTTTTTGCTGAAGCAACGATAATTGTGAAATTTCACTGATATTTAAAATTACTCGTATTGTGAAATAAGAAATATCGCCCAACAATAATAGTGATTTCAATATTGACCAAAGATTATGATTTTTGCCATAATCGAGCAGCCCTAAGTTCTAGTGTTGAGTCTTACGCAAAACAATCAGACAAAGAACAGATAACCATTACCACAAGAACCTGACAGAAACCAACAGATAACCATTACCACAAGAACCTGACAGAAACCAGTGAACATAAGAATGCATGTTTTGGCATCATACCCCACCAAATACTAAATGCCAAGGCTAACGACTGTCATGGTAATGAACAGATGAACGCCGCACCTTGAAGCTGAGGAGCTCTTGCTTGTTAAAGCCATGGCTGTAGATGATCTTCATCTGCTTGACTAATGTGCTTTTGCCGCTCTCTGGAGTGCCTATATGTTTGAAAGAGAATATTGCAGAGCACAAAGCAATATATGAATAAAGTGCCAATGAATAACAGTCCAAACCATTAGATAAATCAGCCTATAATTAATAAAAAAAAAAAAAAAAGTAATCTCAGCTTCTGATTTCACAAATCAGAATTGTGACGTTAAAGACTCAAGGAAGGGTTAACAAAACCAAAATTGCACTGTGAAAAGATTTTACAAATCACAATAGTTAAGTTAAGGACTCAAGAAAGGTTTAACAGATTAGTGTGAATCATTTCATAAATACAATAGTCTTTGATTGAGCCTATATGTCCTGATTAGTAGAATAATTAATATTTTAAAATAGGGAGTTATGCTGCATTCCAGATCAGAATTTGATTCATACACTTTTGTTGTCCACAGAGCTTTTTTTTTTTTTTTTTTGCATAATCCAAAAACCTATGGAAAAACTCCTATTGGGTTTTTGTCAAGGGAACCAGTGTGATGCGAACTGCTGGTTGTAAAAAACAAAATGTAACATTAGACATTAAGTTTATGTAATAATACCTTCGTTTTTGCTTTTCAAAGCGATTTATGTTGTTTTTATTCAATTTTTTTAAATATAATTTACACATAATTGTGGTCAACACGTGACCATTATGTCTGAACTCAAACACCTGTAATTCAGTTATTGCTGATGAACCCGATTGCGCGTGCATTATTTTTATTATTATTATTTGCGTTATTACCCAGAATGAGGACTCTGTGCGCGTGCAGTTCGCGCTCTGTTCGCACACTCTGATTGAAGGATGTTTTCTCTTCATTCCTCGGCTTCACACACTTCTGCATCGCCGCGAGACAACCCTATAGAGATCAACGACAACTCTACATCAACTACTACTCAAGTCAGCATTGCCTTTCTTCTCCTTAAAGCAGAACTCCATAATGCACTTACCCGGAGGGATGTTGGAAAGTCAAAACATCGAAACATTTCTAAAACTATAGAGTTAAAATCGTGTTTAAAACGCCAGATATTTGCGGTAACCCTCGCGCACCACACCTGTTCAGACCTGCGTCTCAGGGACGTGACGTCACAGGACACAATTGGAGAACTTTTTAAAGTGACTTGAAACGGAAGTTGCGATACTTTTTTACTTTCTTATTGTGATGTTTATCCTCGAGTGAAACGGCTTCTCGAACAAGAAACAATGTACAGTTAGGCGAGGTTTGATTTTGTCCATCGGAGATTGAATGGTCGAATATAAACAGACCATTATAGTTAAATTATTTGTATGATTTGTGTGGAATTAATAGTATGTCATATTAATGTAATCCTATTAAACCAGACAAGTAGTAAAAACTGCAGTACCTTGCAATTCCAAATGAAAACATTTTAATTTTAGAAAAAAAAAAAAAAAAAAAAAAAAAAAAACACACACCATGATGTTATTGATGAGGGTGGGTGATATATTTTTGGAATTATGAATTATTTATACTTCAAAGTATTTAATTTCCAAGGACATATAAAAATACATATACATTACAAGTGTGCCACAACACAAAACTTTCTGATTACAATAAATAAAAAATGTAAAATCATGTGCTAATATCCTCCGACAAAAAAACAACTTTATTTATTTTTACATAACCAACCAGCATAATGTAATAATTACCTGCTTAGAAAATAACAACATCCAATTAACAACCTTTTAAGTTTTAAATAAATTAAAATTAATTAATAAATAAAACTTAATGAAAGTCAGTTCAAAACTGACTTAAATAATCCCTGAAACCATTATTATAATGTCAGAGAGAGGTTTCTTGTTTCAAATATTACCTAGTTATTATTAAACACTTTATATAACATGTCACATTAAAACAGTTAGTTAGGTTTCAGAGTGGTGATTTTTTTTTATTGAACTAAATTAGAGCATTGTTGAGTCCTTGTTTGAGGTGACTAGTTTATTTTTAAAACAGATTTTATTTTTACAAAGAAACATTGTGACAAACTTTGTCATCGCATGGGTGGGGGTATTTATGCTGCTTGAATCTTTGTAGAAATAGATCGACTTAGACGACTAAGCATTTTTTTGTTTTAAAATGTAAAAAAGTCTAAAGTATTGGAACAGGGACTGTTTAATAAACAATACACTCTAGGTTAGATTGAAACAAAACTTTATATAGCTTCTTGGAAGATAAATAGAACATATGATGTTATTAAAACTTTAAATATTTAATTTAAACAATCTTTTCATTTTGAAAGATCATATTTAAACAAAAAAAAAATTCAATTTAAACTACAGTATTTGTAAGCCTTTCATTTACAGTATGGATATCATTGCATAAGGAACGACTTACTTCTCAGTAACTTCTCAGAAAAATGTAAGATGTTTTTATTTTTTATTTATATGTTCATTTAGCTAAACTATAATAATTGTTTTGCTTTTTATTTTGATATGATGTTTATTTTTATATTTTGCCTGTTATATATAATTACATATTTTATTTATTACCATCTTCTTTAAAATAGAGAAAAGTTCCTTTTATAGAACCAGTGTGTGTGTGTGTGTGTGTGTGTGTGTGTGTGTGTGTGTGTGTATTCTAATTCATTATGGTTTGATCTGTTCAAATAAAAGTGTTTATTCCTTTTACTTATTTCTCACTTGCTCATAGAGAGGGGGAGCAGCCAGACATGACCCTGTGAATGAGTGTGGAAGAGGAGGAGGATGCCACCAGTCACAGATATGAAACGTCAAAATGGGCCTCGGGAGTTTGAATTTGCGAAGTCAAAGTTCAAAATGAACAAAGCTCATATTAATCACCAGATAACATGGTGCAACATAAATATCTCAAAAATATGCAAAAGTCTGGAGAATATGATAGGTCAAAGTTGAGGGAGGTGTCCCGCGTAAGTAATTCTTATTTGTAATACTTACTTGTTCAAGCTTGACAACCTTATTGCCTTTTTGTTTATTTTCTAATATATATTTCTAATTACAGATGTGTACACAGATTGCATTGTTAAAATGGATGCTTATAAGAGAGCATAGATCTGAAACTGCGGAGACTGTGAAGGGTTTTGATTACATTACCTCAGTGTACTGTCATTCTTAAAAAGAAAACAAAGCGTTTTTATGTGTGAATATGAATTAAAATGTGTTGTTTTTCAGAAAAGCTGCTATTTCAGACAAACTAAAATCAGAGTTTTGAATTGTTTTTGTATTTGGTAAAGCTGCAGGTCACTTGTTCTAGTCGACCTGATGCCATTTTGCACGACTTCTAATTTCCTTAAATCTTTGCAATAGAGATGTTTGCATGATCACAATGGGAACCACAATAATCTACAACATATACAACATACATGTGCCCTAACACACCCTAACCTAACCCTAATTGCACACTGGTTGTTTGCTGCAAATAACAATATCAGTGACTACGTGATGTTCAATGTAGCTCATAGAGTGCTGTATCGTGACGACAGACAAGAGGATAAAAATGGACACTCATGATGAGGATATAGTCAAAGCTTTGAAAAGGTAAACTGAGAAGTCAATGAAATTCTAATGCATATCTATACAAATTATAATACATATATTCCAACATGGATACAAAATGTTAGTTAATCATTAATATGTCTCAATTTGTTAATTATGTATCAATTTCTGCACAGAAGATGTTGTAACATTTATGGAAGATCTCAGTACTTCAGTGTTAATGCATTACAGGGATCTTTCTATCACAACAGCTGAATTTATTTTTATTTAGTTCATTAATGCTTCAACTTCATGCATATTTAAGTCAGTCATGAAACTACAGAAAAAGCAGTTGTTTAAACCACTTTAATGCAGTAATTTGATTGCTGTTACAGCAGATATGTTGATCTGCTTTTTCGTCAATCCCTTTCTTAATCAATGCAGAAACACTATCGCAACTGCTGAAAGTGAATATATAAACTAACAAAAGTCAATGACCAAGAGCCCAACTAAAGCAAACACTGATCACCATAATCGTGACCATGACGAAAAAACATTTAATAAAACATCAACATCAAAACCTCAATAAGAACTTCGGTAGACATATGACAGAAATAAAGTCAAACTTTAATCACTTAATTAACTGCAGTTGCTTCAGTGTTACGTTAACACTCTTTAGATTGGACCCATATAGATATTAGAACATTAGTGTTCATTTACACTGAGAGATTTTGCTGTGAAGAATGTTGAGTTGTTAATAAAAAAAAATAAGTTGAAAGAATGTTTCAGGAACATCATACTGACCTTAAAAAAAAACATTCCACGGACATTTAAAAAACTGGACATTCCATAAGCAAAACAGAATATTTGGGAAAACATTCTTAGAACAAAACTTTGTTTGCTGGGATGACAGATTTTTTCTTTTTGGATAAACTATCCAAACTATCCACAAGAATGTGACATTGAGGAAATCCATCTAACAAAAGAGCCATCCTGAAACATGTTCCTTTGTCCTTTTGAAGTCAGGTAAAGGAAATACAATTCTGTTAAAAATAATAAACATAAAAAAGGGTTTTTAAGAACATGTTAAAATGCGTGTTTGTTAAATAGCTTATCCTAGCTATTCATTTTTCTCATACAGTTTAATTTGCTGGAGTACTTTACAATGAAAAAAAAAAAATTCATATGAGGATTAGCCATTGATTATGACAGATATATATATATATATATATTAATAATTTATCACGAATACATGTTAGGACAGAAGACTGTAATGCTCTTCCAGTGGATTCAGGAGTGTTGCTTTCCAAGCGAAACAGGACTCTGGACTTGCATGTAGAGGTAAAGGTCATGTAAGTCATCTTGGTTTCTTCCTCGGTGAGTAGATCTGATCAGACTGATGATGAGGAAGGACATGATGAAGAGGTCCTTTGAGTGTGGAGAGAGGTTCACAAAACAGATGTCACACACCGACACAATCTCATGGCAGGTCGTAATTATTTTACGTTTTGGCAAACCGGTGGCTAATAGGTAAGAATTCGTGCAATCTCATATGGTCTGCTTATGCCCCATCACTCTCAGAAAAAAAGGTACAAAAGCTGTCACTGGGCCAGTACCCTTCAAAAGGGTTCTAATATATACCATTTAGGTACTAATATGTACACGTTTGGTACCAATATGTCCCTTTGAGGGACTCAAGTGCACTCTTTAGGTACAAAGGTGTACCTTTTGAAAAGGTACCGCCACAGTGACAGCTTTTGTACCTTTTTTCTGAGAGTGTTGATGGTTATGTTTGAGGTGTGGATTGCTTTTTTCCCCTCAAAATTGTATGTTTTCATACGATTCACATTGCATGAATTCACACGAAATCGCCACCTCGTAAAATAGTTGCGTTTCCCCATGAGATCGGGTTAAACACACAGCTCCCAAAACAACACGTGCTAATTCAGCAATAAAAGGTGCTTCCAGCTGCTGGTGTTGTGATAGTATGTAAGTCCAGTATGTAGAAGAAACATTAGAAAAGAGTCAACTGCATGTACTGGGTTTTGTTAGTCTTTGAGGATGTGTTTCCCCCCTACAGCACAGCCTGTGCCCTCTCCTCTTCTTGTCGCTTCATGGCCTGGATCACTGCCATCTCTTTGGCCTCCTTTTTCTGGTTTCTTGCCTCAAACAGCAACCTGGCAGAAACAAGAGGCAATAATACTAGCGTTGCATTGTTAATTGCTGACAGTGTTTGTCCATTTCAACATCTCACATGACCAGCCAAATATTACTTGCTTTCTATTGTTATTTTACTCAAACCTGACAGTGCATTTCTACAACTTACTTTATAATTGAAATGTTTGGAGTTTTGGAAGTATAGCCACAACATTTTATCATTAAACATGACATAAAACTACTCCTGTTATGAGCTTGTACAGTACACTCTAAAAAATGCAGGGTTGTTTCAACCCAAATTTGGGTCAAATATGGATAAACCCAACCATTGGGTTACATTTTTTAATAATTTTTTTTAACCCAATGGTTGGGTTTGTCCATATTTGACCCAAATTTGGGTTGAAACAACCCTGCATTTTTTAGAGTGTAAGCTGTTATACATACCATAGGGTATGGCCAAAACATGACTGAAAGTAGTTTTTTTGTTGTTGTTGGAGATGTAATATAGGCACTTTAACAAAGATACGAGTTGCAAATGTGTGAAACTGAACTATTAAGTGCATTAAACATGTTTCCAATTGATATATGGATACTGAGATATGAATTGAAATAATTTTGTGTCATAACAACAGCATGTTATAGATGCAGTCAAAAGAGCTTATCTTGTTTTGAAGCTGAAACGGTTAACCTGTATCCACACTTTGGAGCACAGACCAAGGGCCTTGTGTACAAAACGTTCTGTAGATTTCATCCTAAAAGTGTGCATACGCACAAAAGCTAGATTTTGCCAGAACCTGCACAAAATTCTCTTTATAAAACCCAGTCAGCGGAAAATTGTGTGTGCATGCATCTCCACCCCATCTCCTCCCCGAAATAACCAGATATGGAGCTTACAAAGCCTCGTTTTACAATGCATATGCATTTCCATGCATATTCCCATTCCCAATGTGATCCTTGACGATACAAGACATTAGGAAAATATGAGATAAGTACTATGCCCCGCCACTTTACATTACTAAAAATCATTCAGTATCCGTGACATATTTTAGAATAAATAAATCAAAATTGTAAAACATTTAAGTGAAAGTTTTCAGAGAAGAGTTATTCTCAATCTTTTCCACTGGCCAAATAGTATTTGTAATTGCTTTAAGCAAATCAAATGTATGCAGTTTTGCCAAGAAGGTAAACATATATATTAGGATGTTTATATAGGCTATTTTTTTAATGGAAACAAATAGACCTTATTTTTTGCAGTGTGAATAATTGTCTGACTCAGCGTGTCACTGACAAAACATTTAAAAAATAAAACGTGCATAACTTTTGATTGATGTGTGTTTGGTCAAGATTTAATAAGTGTGCATTATTACAGAGACAATTGCAACACCTGTTTTTGATGATCCTCTGCACAATGTTGTCAGTGGTGAGACTGTTTCCACTATCCACTGTCCGCAATATTCCCATTTTCCTGGGTACCTGTGTGTGGAAAACATGCACAGATGATCAAATGTTGTCAGTAATTGTGCTGTATTTTGAGTAATGATTGATGTTTCACTCACAGCATATGGGTCTGATCCATCTCTGTCTAGAAACACTTCAGTTTCGCCATGGCACACCAGGTCTACCTACACCATGAGGACAGTGTATTACTCTATGGCCACATTTACACAGGCAAAAGGTAGTCTCAGTCTCAGATGGCATGACTGCACTGTAAAACTTTGACTTGTAAATGAATGGTGTTGGCAGTTCTTTACTATAATCTACAGTATATTGCTCTAAAGATCCCATGCACTAAATTAAAACTCAAGTTAATTCATTTCATTTGCAGACACCGAATGCCTTAAACTGATCAACTGCCATTAGATTTAAAAACTAATATTTATAATGCGAGCATACTATTATTGTGAACTTATTTCAACTCTTCAGCAAAATGGTGACCCACAAACAGTGCTGCCAGTATATAACTGTTTTTTTTAACTTACAATTGTAGTGAGATAATTAAGTGAATATGTAAGTGATGATTATGAGCATTAGTGATGAACACCTGCTGTTAACAAGCAGAATCACTGAAGGAAAGAGGAACAACAAGAACAGAAAAAAGAAGAGACAAGCAGAAACACAAAAACTACAAGTGACTTCCAGCCATTACACATTACACAACCAGTATTGATGTTTGATTGAAAATGTTTGGTTTAATGTCACCATTATGGAGGATCAGTTGTTTTAGTTGGGCTCTTGACCCTTAACTTATTTGTTATGGCGAGAAAAAGACGGTGGTCATTGAATGCTGAATGTTATGACAACCATCAAGTAGTCAATTGATTCACTGATATCATCCAGTGTTTAATCCCTTATCAAAAGCGTTGCATTATTAACAGACTTAAATTTTACATTACCACTACTGTGAAACAACAGCAAGAGTTCCAGCGGCAAACAGTTATAATTAAGAATTTTGTTTAAAACACACCATAGAGCTGCAGCCTCATTTAACACATGAATCTCAGCAATGGTGGCAATATAAAAAGATCATTCAGCTGATTAATTTATTCATGCTGCAGTGCATGTTGGGAGTTTTGTACTATTCTGGTAACCAACATGCATTGCGACATGAAACTTTTGATTGTCACCATTGTTGAGATTCAAATGCTGATTGTTGATGTCTGTGTGTTTAAGTCAACAATGTCTGTGTGTTTTGCACTATAGAAATCAGAAATTAGTTTTTGATAATTTCTTGGCTTTTTCTTGCCTTAATAAATGTGTTTTATAAACTCGCTGCCAAAGAAAAACTAACGTTAAAGAGTCAAGAGCCCGACTAAATCTAACAATGATCATCATAATGGTGACTACACACTTTATTATTTTCAATAAAACATCAACATCTAAATCTCTGTTAATTCTCATCAAGAACTTCTGTACATGTATGAAAGAAATAATGTTAAACTGGTTTGTAAACTGATTTCACACTTGGTGTGGCTGGAAGTCAGTTGTAGTTCTTGTGTTTCTCCTCGTCTCTTTTTTTCTGTTCTTGTCCTTCAGTGATTCTGCTTATCAGGTGTTCATCAGTGTCTCAATTCACTCACTTCTTTTCATTCACTCTGTCAAGGGGACTATATTAGTGAACTAATGTAGGGAATAGTGAATGAGGGTATAAAGGGTGTGATTTGGAAAACAGCCTCTGAGTGTCGACTTTGAGCGCTGTTAATTCACCGTATATTCCTGTAGGCTACTTTCTAGAAAATGACAAATATTACCCTGAATGCATTGTTTTCTACAGTATATTACTGTTTTAATGGAAAATGGTATGATAACGTCAGAATATGGCCATCTTTTACAGCAAGGTTTTACAGTGTTGTCGATATGGTCTCTGTCAAAAGCAGGTCTGACTAAAAGTCAGAAGTCAAATTCAACACAAGAAGGGGATACCTTAAAATGGTCCAGTAAGTCTTTTGTTACAGCATATGGTGCTCCTATAACAACCTCAGAGACATACTGAGAGATTTGAAGACAAAAGAAAGACATTTATATTACACAATTCATTTCAAGACATAAACAGGCATTACCTGCGATCAGATCAAACACTCACTCGACAGGCCAGCACACTCAGAGTCCTCTCATGGATGTTCATGATGGGATAGTTTTTTCCCTTGTAACGATTCACCTCCTAGAATAATAGTAAAAAGCAAACAAACATGCAGTTACTCCTGCTTCTAACACATCTCTCCTCTAATATTACTGAGCATTATGCTCAACTGAGAAAATAATTGTGTGTGTGTGTATATATATATATATATATCTCCCAGATAGCAACATTGTGACGGCCCAGATCCGGCCCACATCTGGCACATGTGTAAAGATGATCCGGCCTACATGCGGCGTGGAATGATGGCACTTGTGATAAGTGAAGCTGGTAATGCTGTTTGTGGAGTTGTTTAATCCTCCTCTGCTGAGATCGTCACAGATTTAATGTCTTCTTTTCTCTTCAGTTGATTTCATCTAAGGCTGTGTCTGAAGTCATTTGGAGTTCTTGTGTTTCTGCTCGTCTCTTTTTCAGTTCTCTTCTTTCCCTCAGTGATTCTGCTTGTTGCTGCTTGTTCGGCTTATTAAGGCTGAGATGACTCCATATTTAATATACACAGGTTTTGTGGCTCAGATAAGGTCCAGTTCTGGTTTATTTCTTTGCTCTTGGCTGACATGTGGCATTGCTATGGCCTGCTTGTGGCCCAGATCTGGCAAACAGGAGCGAGCCGCCCAAGGGCTGTCATTCCACGTTGCATGTGGGCCGGATCATCATTCCACATGTGCCAGATGTGGGCTGAAACAATGTTGCTATCTGGGATATATCAAAGACTTTCCTGCTATCCAGCCTACCTGATCAAAGTGCAACCCCACGATAACATATGGCTTCTCTGAAAGCTGGGACACTGCATCCAGGAAATCCACATGACCGATATCTGATGTGCATCGGGTCAAAAAGGACAACTTTAACATCGTCTTACACACGTACATCCAAAGCAAGGTGGAAAAGAACGCAAGGGTCTCGGGAAGTGTTTTTAATGTCCATGTTGACTAACCAGACTGACTTTATTTCTGTCAGGCGTCTACAGAAGCTGAGATTATCAGATGTTGATGTTTTATTGAAAAGAATAGTTTGGTTTGACACTCAATTATATATTTCATCACGACCAGATGAAAACACTAAGTTATCTAAATTGTCAGAGTGTTTTAAAGATATAAAATACTGGATGACGTATAATTTTCTGCTATTAAATTCAGATAAAACGGAGGTATTACTTATTGGTCCAAAAAACTGGCCACAAAACCTCTTGCAATACAACTTTAATTTAGGAGGATGTCCTGTTACTTTATCCACTACAGTAAAAGACCTGGGTGTTATACTAGACCGCAACTTGTCTTTTGAAAATCATATTTCATATGTTACAAGAACAGCCTTTTTCCACCTTAGAAACATTGCTAAGCTACGTAACATGCTATCAGTTTCTGATGCAGAAAAGTTAGTTCATGCATTCATGACCTCGAGACTAGTTTACTGTAATGCTTTATTAGCTGGTTGTCCTGCATCCTCAATAAACAAGCTACAGTTAGTCCAAAATGCAGCCGCTAGAGTTCTTACTAGGTCAAGAAAATTTGACCATATAACACCAATTCTGTCGTCTCTACACTGGTTACCTATTAAGTTCCGTATCAATTACAAAGTATTACTACTGACCTATAAAGCCCTAAATGGTTTAGCTCCTGGGTATTTAACGGAACTTCTATCGCCCTACAATCCATCGCGCTCTTTAAGATCACTAAATTCGAGGCTTCTGGTCATTCCTAGGATATCTAAGTCCACTAAAGGAGGGAGGGCGTTTTCACATTTAGCTCCTAAACTCTGGAATGGCCTTCCTGATATTGTTCGAGGCTCAGACTCGCTGTCCCAGTTTAAAAATAGATTAAAGACGCATCTCTTTAGCCAAGCATTCACATAATACTTACCTTTTATACTACAGTTGAATCGGATCGAATGCATTAATATTATGAACAGCAGCTATGCTAATTATTTCCCTTTTGCTTTTCTGTCGTTATCTCGGGACGCTAGTCCCGAGGTAAATAGAGTTCGTCAGCTCCAGTTTGTATCCAGCCTCTCATGGAAACTTCAGATGCCCCAACACCCGTGAAGAGACGATTCGACGCTTGTGAAGAGACGACTCAACGCTGGCGATATGTTATGCCCTAATTAATACATGATTAACTAACTGTATTTTTCTATGTACATTTCTGAAATGCACTTTCTGTAAAGCTGCTTTGAAATAATATGTATTGTGAAAAGCACTATACAAATAAATTTGAATTGAATTGAATTTAATCAATGTCTCATTTAGTTGGGTATTCCATTAGTTTTTCTCTGGCAGCTGTAACTGTGTTTGTTATGGTGAGAAAAGCAAAAGCAAATATGATCAGATGATATTGTTAACTTGATGTATGATATATGCATCATATAGTGGTCTGATTCACTGATGACATCCAGTATCTAATCTTTGGATTCGCTATCATTTTGTATTTTTCATTATAGAAAGCCTGAAATTCTACGTTTTCCACTAAACATTTTGAACTCCAGCATCTATTAGACTCACTCAGACATCAATAATCAGCGTATGTATCTCAACAATGGTGACATGTTTGATGCCACAATGCATTCTGGGAGCCATAGATGAGTTTTGTATGATGCACCCAGAATGCATTGCGGCATGTGACCTTTATTGAGATTCATACACTGATTCTTTAATGTATGTGTGTAACTTTAAAATGCACAATCTCTCAGATTAGAACATTGCTGGACTACCATAGGACTATTACAAACAATGATGTGAAATTAATATCATGATATCTAAACAAAGAACAGACTCTGCACATGATCAGTGAATCAAACACTGCATTATGATCATGTCTTTATTATCATCAAGAAGCTAACATCATCTGAAGACAATTTATCTTGCAGTTCTTGCCAAGAACTGCAACAAGTGTCGCTTTAGTTGTGCAGTTTGACTCTTGACTTTTTAACATTAGTCTTTCTCTTGTACTGTTTGTAATGACAAACAGTACAAGAGAAAGACTAATGTTAAAAAGTCAAGAGTCAAACTGCACAACTAAAGCGACACTGATCACAATGATGGTGACTTCAAGCCAAACATTAACATCTAAACAACTTCTGTAGACGCCTGACAGAAATAAAGTCAATCTGGTTAATAATAAGTAAAGTGTACTGCCAAGCATTTCACATTTTTTTGTTTTTTTGTGTTGTTTATTCCCACCAGAGCTTGATGTCAAACAAACATTGGATTTAGACATCAACCCGACTTTCATTTTCAACCAAAATCCAACGTCATCCTGTGCCTGCTGGGAATCTTCCCTTCCACCAGATATTTTAACAGCCCCCCAGTCTTCATTATAGAGAAGATAACACTGGATATTTGACAGTATTTGTTCTTTTGAGTTTAACAGGAGAAACTCTGGGAGCAGAAAGCATGAAAGGATACGGAACAGGTCGAAGGCTCCCGCCACATAGATGATGGTGTCTCCGGGCTGCGGCTCCTGGCCCGAGGCAAACTGGATGATTTTCTGAGACGTCTGCAGGAACTGTGACACTCCTGTCCAGGGACTGTGGCCCTTAGGACCCTGTGGCCAATGGTACAGAAATGATAACAAACAGACATTACAGCAATATATGCCAAATGAGGGGTTACGATGAAATCATTCCTCTTTCAGTGAAGTCACTTACGATCTACCCATACCTGCACATACCAGGTTTAGAAGGTTTAGAAGTGCTTCCTATGGAGTCATCGTTGGCGTATGTGATTTTTTTTTGTCAATGTTGTGTTTAGCATTTAACTCTTTTCCCGCCATTGATGGAAATTTCCGTCATTTGTGAGAAAACGCTGAATTGACAGAATTTTCCAGCTATTCATGTTTTTTCACTGTTATATGCTAGGGGGCGCTATTGCACATCTTCTGAAAGAGAACAGAATCTCCTGATCAAAACACAGGAGAAGAAGAAGCAGAAACAAGCGATAGCATATGTACCCTTACGGAAACAAAATTATATTGGAATATACTGCAAAATATAATGCGATATATTACATATTACATTTCCATATATGGGAAACTAGTGCTTATATTTTTCAATATACTGCAATATATGCATTGATCATGTATGGCTATATATTAATGAATATAAAGTATTTATAAATGAAGACAAAAATAGCATTACATGTAATATTCACAGTTTTATCCTTTATTGTGTAGGCCTACATATTAAATGTTCCCATATAAATGTTATGTTCACACACACATATACACACATTCACGGAATGAGTTACAACAGATTTCTAGTTCCCAGCATGCTTTGCTTCTGCCTTAAAGGAGAGTAAATGTTGAAATGAAGTGTTATTTAATATGTTTTGCTCATTATTAATATAGGGGGAGATATGTTAGTTTTTAATGCTCTATTAGTTTTTAATTTAAAAAGGTTATGTGTGAGTTTTGGGGGTTACTAATGCGCTGAAGAGTAGAGACTGTGGTTTGGTTGACGATTGGCCGGAAATCATTAATACTTTACTATATTTTACATTGTGCACTCCTCAGTACAGTGATAGTCTCTTGACTAAATACTTTAGTGCATGCAGGTGTGCTTATGCAATTGTCAACTAGCTTGAAAATATGAAACGACTTATAATGTAAATAATAATAAAAAAATATTAGAAATATATTACATAAAAATATTTTCTCTATAAATGTGTTTATGTTGCATGAGTAAATAATCTGCATTATATTACACATGCAGTCCCATATCTGATCACATATACATCTATATATTATGAAGTATATTACTGAATATAAAAGTACATACATTATGATGTATTAGTAAATATATTGTCACATATTTTTCAATATATGAAAAGTGGCAATTCCTTATGTATTATTCAATATATTGTATTCTTCCAGTACAATATATTATTCCGTATATGTTCAATTATACTGTTAAAGCGTTTAATATATTGATAACTCATATATAGGAAATATATTTTTGTTCCGTAAGGGTAATCATATGCATAATGTATAATGTATAATGCACAATCATCAACATTAAACAGCATGTAAATCAAAACTGCGTAATGTTACTGAATGAAATGTCGACCCAGAAAGGGTTAATGACTGTGATCAGTGGTGTTGATGGACTCTATCGACTCCTTCTGTGTTTTAATCATCGTTCTGAATCTGATCCAGACGTAGTCTTTGACAAAAATATGATTTTCTCAGCTTTTTGCTCAAAATGTTGCTTTTTTATGAAACACATTCAAATGTTGATTAAAAAAAATAATGCACGAAGCTAGAATAAAACACTTTTTTTTGTTTAAAGCAAAGTTCTTTCTTTTGATATACTGCATATATATATTGGGAGCCATGAACATTTTGTGAAAATTTTCAAAAATGCTGGCGGTGACTGGCAACTTAAAAAAACACGCTGGCGGGGAAAGAGTTATCTGATATACAATAATTAAAAGGAATTATATTGGTTTACTATCCCTTTGCGTTTGTGATAGATAATCTAACTAGCCAACCATGATCTTGAATACATAAAGCAAATTATAACACAGAATGGTATTTACTGTCTTTGGTTTATTATATCACTTACACGTTGAAACCACTGTATAGTTTACCATCCCTGTTTGTGATACTCCAGCCAAAAATGATTTTACTCACCCTCATGCCCTCGTCCCAGATGTATATGGCTTTCTTTCTTCAGATGAACACAAACAAAGATTTTTAGAAAAATAATCCATCTTTGCGAGTCCACATAAAGCAAGGACCTCTAAAGTAGACACTTCAAAAACCACACAAAATGAATATGACAGTATGACCCCAGTTGATGTACAAAAGCACAATGGTAGCTGTGTGTCCGAAAAATACTAATATTTTAAACTTTTTAATCTATAAACCATCACTTCCAGCCATCTGTTATACATTTTTTTTGCAATTTTGCTTATGGAAATGTATAACTCAGAAATGAATAACTTTGACAAAGTCATTTTTGTTGCTGTTTAGATCTGACAATTTTTGTTGAATCCTTGCTAAATATTATCTATGGTGTGCCACTTGAATGCTGAAGTATAAAAACTTTTAAAACTTCAATTGTGTGATAAATATACAAGCAGCAACAAAAATGCTTTGGTCTCATTATAGTATTTAATCAATGAACCACTCCAGCTTCTTGGCTCTGTTGGAAATGCAAACTAATGGCTAGAAACATATTTTCGGTGATATTTGTGTCAAGTGTAAGTGACATCACTGACAGAGGAAGTTATTCTCTGTATAGAAGAGCCAAAGGGAATAAAACACTCACTCTTCCAAAGTTGTCTGTGTGTTGTTGATAGTCTGAACTGCCCTAAAGAGGAAAGAAAGATAAAGAAATAAATGTCCATTGTAAATACAAGTTTGAGGTCTCTATGATTTATGGTCTCACACACTTGTATTATTTGTGTGTGTCTGTGGCCTCACCATGTTGCTGTGATGAGCTTTGGTCATGAGAAGCATGCGGCCCACCAGGTCAGTAGTGGACACTCCCTGGGTCCTCTTGCACTCTCTGCAAACATCAACTCTGGGTGAGAACCGGACTGAACGTGCACAACACCAGCAGCCTTAAAGCCAGGTGTGTGACGGACTTACCTGTACCTACCAGACCTTTTCACTTCTTCATATGTGTCTTTTCCATCCACAGTAAGAGTGATGTCATCTGTGAAGACAGAACCACACTTAAGCTTATCAAAAGTTTGCTAAGGACTTTAGTGAAAATTAATGCATTTTTACTCTAGTGCTTCTTATTGTAGGTTTAACCCTACATGAGGTGCCAAAAAGATTGATCTCATTTGGTGTGTGGTACAATGTACCCAAAATATTGTGCATGGAGGACCAAAACTAAAGCCATGAACAAGTTATTGAAGGCTACATTTTCAGAGGACAATAATGATGGTCTGGAAACCGTCAGCTTTGTTTTTACTCAGATGCAGGACATGCATTTGTTATTATTGCAATATTAAACACAAACACTATTAATTAATGGGCCCTATTTTAAGGATCTAAGCGCATGATCTAAATGGTACGCACAAGTGCACTTATGGCGTGTCTGAATCCACATTTGAAGTATCCACATTTCCACATTTGCTAGTTTAACGTCGGGAAAAATGGTCGGCGCTCCCGGTGCATGATTTAAATGGGTCGTCCCTATTCTCTTGAGTAATGAGTAATGGGTGTGTTTTGTCTCTATTCTCTTAATGAGTAAAGGTCCTTTCACACTGGATGCGATTTTGACGGACAAATAATTTGCGCGATGGTTTTATTTTTTGATCAGCTGTTTGTGTAATGAGTGCTTCCACACCGAACGCGAATGTGCTTTTCGCTTCGATGTCGATTTTTTTAAAAACTTTTGCGGCGACAGAAAAGGCTTCAGCCAATCACATACTACAAGGACAACGATTTGAAAGACAATGTGTGGCGTAGCATTGCCAACCAACTCGGTTATCACGACTGTGAGTATGTTGTGTGATAGTTTTAGTCGTTGTATAGTCCTGTGCTGTGTAGGCTAGCAGGCTAAACTACATATGGGATAGAATGCTAACACTATTATCGTCAAAGATAGAGACAGAGAACATGTTTACTTTGAACATGTAATGTTAACAAAATGTAGTGAGACTATTAAGGGCTGCTTTTATTATACATTCTTTGTGTGATATCTACAGTTTCTAGTCGAATGATTTTAACTTGTTACTTCGTGTGTTACATGTAATGTGTATTAACATTAGAAAACGCACTGTGTTTAGTTGAAGACGCAAAAAAACTGTGGAAAAAACTCAGGGACACCTATGTGAGAAAAAGGAGAGAGGTTAAAGGAAACTAAAAGTGGACATTAGCATACTCCCCTTCAGACTCTCTGTTCTTTAAGATTGGGTGCACCCAAAGAAAATGAAAAGCTCGTCTTCACTGGATGATGATGATGAAGTGTCCATGTTTTTTGAGCTGTTGGCGCAAAAGTTTTGGAATGTTGAAGCTCTGAACGTCACAGACGTCGCAAATTCGCGTCGCGGCTGATGTGAATGGTTTTGATGCGAAATATTCGCTTTTTCGTTTCGCTTTTTCATTATGCGTCCGGTGTGAAAGGGCCTTAATGGGTGTGTTTTGGGTGTAACGTGCAATAAACCAATCAGAGTCTCATCTCCCACTCCCTTTAAAAGCCAGTTGCACTCGTCCATGTTCGCTGTTTACATGGAGGAACTTGCAAGCGGAAAGACTGAATGCTTCTCTAGCGAGGAAACGGATCTGCTCGTGCGCAAGGTTAAAGCTGTATGTGTGTGTGTGTGTGTGAGGTTAAAGCTCTCAAGCAGACCATCTACAGGACAAGCCAGATTCCACAATATCTTTAGATTAGAAGAACTAGATATTGCGACAGAAACTTTTAACTCTCTCTTTTCCAGCACTTTAGACACAGTTGCTCCTTTGCGCTTAAAGAAAATAGTCCAACGACGTGGTACAACGAGCACACTCAGGCCCTTAAGAGAGCAGCCAGAAAAATGGAGCGAAACTGCAAGAAAACAAAATTAGAGGTATTTCGCATTTCATGGAAAGAGAGTTCGATTGCATACAGAGTAGGGTGGTCCTTATTTTTAAAGTATCCAATTGTCATGCTCTTAACCCTTCAAATTGTTCCTTTATATAAGAAAATACAGCATGCCAATTTTTATGGCAGTAACATAATAATTACTGGTAGCTCAATAGCTTTAAACTTTCTGAGATTTTGATGATTTTCGTAAAAACAGATAATTTGATTTGGTATTGTACCTGGCTAGTAAATTTCCAAAAAAATCTCCATAAAAGCATCTAATGCACCATATATTCCTAAATATGTATTTTAGATACATATCTCAGTTTACTTATTGTAGAAACTAAATCCAAATTAATCCATCCATGACCCGGTTTAGCAGATTTACCTTTCCTGGTGGAATCAATACATATTTCTATTGATGATCACCTTGGTTATTGTTTGGGTTTAGAACAATTTTTTTGGTTTAAAAAATTAC
This sequence comes from Squalius cephalus, assembly GCF_949319135.1. Taxonomy (NCBI): domain Eukaryota; kingdom Metazoa; phylum Chordata; class Actinopteri; order Cypriniformes; family Leuciscidae; genus Squalius; species Squalius cephalus. The sequence continues at coordinate 63,874,148 of NC_137122.1, read as the reverse complement.
ATTACGTTCCTTGAAATTGACCCGGAACTTTGGCCGAATCAAGCAGATTATCAGGAGGCACAGGCAACCATGCAATGAAAGTAGTCAATGATCACACCGAGAGAGGAGTGGCTCTGATTCAAGAATACAATGGCTATCTCACACACTCTGAAGAACAATTGTCAAGTCAAGTCAAGTCAAGTTTATTTATATAGCGCTTTTCACAACACAGATTGTGTTGTGAAAAGCAGCTTCAAAGCAGCTTCACAGTATTAAATTAAAATAATACATCAATGTTTGTTTCTAGTGGAAAACGTCCATATTTGGTAATGCTGATCAATAGTATTGTTGATTGATTAATTAATTAAATATCCCCAACTGAGCAAGCCAAAGGCAACAGTGGCAAGGAACCGAAAAAAACTCCATCAGGTGACCTAATGGAGGAAAAAAAAACCTTGGGAGAACCCAGGCTCAGTCGGGGGCCAGTTCTCCTCTGGCGTCTATGAACTAGAGGTCGGATTTAACTGTAAGATTAAAAGTATTATATGAATGCCTGGCTGAAGAGATGCGTCTTTAATCTAGTTTTAAACTGGGAGAGCGAGTCTGAGCAACGAACAGTATCTGGAAGACTATTCCAGAGTTTTGGAGCTAAATGTAAAAATGCTCTCCCTCCTTTGGTGGACCTAGATATCCTAGGTATAACCAAAAGCCTCGAATTTAAAGAACGCGATGGATTATAGGGCGATAGAAGGTCCGTTAAATAGACTGGAGCTAAGCCGTTTAGGGCTTTATAAGTCAGTAGCAATACCTTGTAATTAATACGGAACTTTATAGGTAACCAATGTAGAGATTATAGAATTGGTGTTATATGATCATATTTTCTTGATCTAGTAAGAACTCTAGCGGCGGCATTTTGGACTAACTGTATCTTGTTTATTGAGGATGCAGGACAACTGGCTAATAAAGCATTACAGTAATCTAGTCTCGAGGTCATGAATGCATGAACTAGCTTTTCTGCATCAGAAACTGATAGCATGATAGCATGTTACGTAGCTTAGCAATGTTTCTAAGGTGGAAAAAGGCTGTTCTTGTAGCATATGAAATATGATTTTCAAAAGACAGGTTGCAGTCTAGTATAACACCCAGGTCTTTTACTGTAGAGGATAAAGTAACAGGACATCCTACTATGTTAAAGTTGTAGTGTGAGAGGTTTTGTGGGCGGTTTTTTGAACCGATGATTAGTACCTCTGTCTTGTCTGGATTTAATAAAAGAAAATTGCGCGTCATCCAATCTTTTATATCTTTAACACACTCTGTCAATTTGGATAATTTAGCGTTTTCATCTGGCCGTGATGAAATATAGATTTGAGTGTCATCAGCATAACAATGGAAACTAATTCCATGTTTCCTTATAATATTTCCAAGTGGCAGCATATATATTGAGAATAACAGAGGGCCTAACACAGATCCCTGCGGCACTCCATAGTTTACTGGAGTTATAATCGATTTTTCTCCATTTAAATAGACAAAATGGTAGCGGTCAGATAAGTATGATCTGAACCAGCTTAATGCTTGTCCTTGAACACCAGTATAATTTTGTAGTCGATCTAAGAGTATTGTATGATCTATAGTATCGAACGCAGCACTAAGATCAAGTAAAACTAATATTGAGATACAGCCTTGGTCAGAAGCTAATAGTAAATCATTTGTGATTTTAACGAGCGCAGTTTCAGTGCTATGATGCGGTCTGAATCCAGACTGAAACTTTTCATAGATGTCATTTTCTTGCAAGAAAGAGCCCAGTTGGGCGGATACAACTTTTTCTAGTATTTTAGACATAAAAGGAAGATTTGAAATGGGTCTATAATTTGCTAGGTTATTATGATCTAATTGTGGTTTCTTAATGAGTTTCTCAATTTGTGGTTTCTCAATTGCAGTTTCTCCTTCATGTGGTGGAAGATCACCGACGGATCTATCCAGACTGCAAAAAGTCAACACTGGCTGCTGAGCATCAGAAATGAGGGATTGTTGAAAACTTTGTGCTTTTTTGAGATTGTTGTCATTGTTGTCACGTCAGTGTTGCTCTGATTTCAATAAAATGTAGTTCATTTGCAGCAACTTTTAATATTACTTGCATATCACAATAACACCGCACAGCTTAACATAGGCAATCTTCCACATGATTAAGCTACCTCTAAGTATCATTTTTTTGTCAATATTTTTGCATATTTCTAATTTTGAAGTTAAAAGTAACAGTTTAAAAGGTTAAGACACTATCATTTTGCAAAAAAAAAAAAAAAATTGGACTTGATAAGGACCACCCTAATACAGAGAGGCCTTAAAAGCTGCTAGATCTGCTTATTTTTCAAACCAATTAGAAGAAAATAAACAAAACCCTAGGTATTTATTTGAAATAGTGGCTAAACTAACGAAAAATAAATCCTCAACCCCAGACGTTTCCAAGCAACACAGCAGTAATGACTTTATGAACTTCTTTACTAACAAGATTGATAATATCAGGGAGAAAATTATAACTATGCAACCGTCTACTACAGTATCGCATCAGGCAGTGCATTTTAGTCTCCTTGAAGAAAAATTTGATTCATTCGTTGCTATAGGAGAGGAAGAATTTACTATACTCGTTAAATCATCTAAATCGACAACATGTGTGTTAGACCCTATACCGACTAAGCTACTGAAAGAGATGCTTCCAGAGGTCATAGATCCTCTTCTTAATATCATTAATTCATCTTTGTCACTAGGATATGTACCGAAAACCTTTAAGCTGGCTATGATTAAACCGCTGGTTAAAAAAACGCAACTTGATCCTACAGAATTAGTCAATTACAGGCCGATCTCGAATCTACCTTTTCTGTCAAAGATACTAGAAAAGGCAGTATCCTCACAACTGTGTTCCTTTCTTGAAAGAAATGATATCTGCGAGGATTTCCAGTCAGGATTTAGACCGTACCATAGTACTGAGACTGCTCTCATTAGAGTCACAAATGATTTGCTCTTATCATCCGATCGTGGTTGTATCTCGCTATTAGTGTTACTCGATCTTAGTGCTGCATTTGACACTATTGACCACAACATTCTTTTAAATAGACTCGAAAATTATGTTGGCATTAGTGGAATTGCATTAGCATGGTTTAAATCATAATTATCTGACCATTATCAGTTTGTGATAAGAAACTGATTATCGATAAGAGATGTCTTATCGATCACAAGTTCAGTATGGCTCAGTACAAGGACCATTGCTGTTCACTCTGTACCCTTAGGAGATATCATTAGGAAGCATGGCATTAGTTTTCACTGTTATGCCGATGATACTCAGCTCTATATTTCTTCACGCTCAGACGAAACTTACCAATTCACAAAATTAACGGAATGCATAGCGGATATAAAAAATTGGATGACTAGTAATTTCCTACTTCTAAATTCTGAAAAAACAGAGATTCTAATTATTGGACAAAAAACTTCCACACGTAATAACCTAGAATACTGTCTAACACTTGATGGCTGCTCTGTTAAGTCTTCGTCGTCGGTTAGGAACCTGGGTGTGCTCTTTGATACCAATCTTTCATTTGAAAGTCACGTGTCTAGTATCTGTAAAACTGCATTTTTCCATCTTAAAAATATATCTAAATTACGCCATATGCTCTCATTGACAAATGCGGAACAATTAGTTTATGCGTTCATGACCTCAAGGCTAGATTATTGCAATGCTCTACTGGGTGGTTGCCCTGCACGCTTAATAAACAAACTACAGCTAGTTCAAAACGCAGCAGCTCGAGTTCTTACCAGAACCAGGAAATATGACCATATTAGCTCGGTTCTGTCAACACTGCATTGGCTGCCTATTAAACATCGAATAAATTTTAAAATATTGCTGATCACTTACAAAGCACTAAATGGTTTAGCTCCGCAGTACTTGAGCGAGCTCTTAACGCATTATAGTCCTTCACGTCTATTGCGATCTCAAAATTCCGGCCAGTTGATAATACCTAGAATATCAAAATCGACTGCTGGCAGTAGATCCTTTTCCTATTTAGCACCAAAACTCTGGAACAGTCTTCCTACCATTGTCCGGGAAGCAGACACACTCTGTCAGTTCAAAGCCAGATTAAAGACACATCTCTTTGACCTAGCATTCACATAACACATTATAGACTTCTATAATTCAATGTTAGGCTGCATAGATTAGGTCAGCTGGAACCGGGAACACTTCCCATAAATCCTGATGTACTCGTTACATCATAAGAAGAATGGCATCTACGCTAATTTTAGTGTCTGTGTTTATCCCGAGGTTTTCCCGCAGCCTGCTGGATCCAGGCCGTATCCAGATCTGACGAAGGACCTTCACCTGGACCCGATGACAACGCAGTGCTGAAGTGCCAACTAGTCTCTCCCTATGGAGGATACCTTTACCACTCTACAGATAAAGTGTTGTCGGGAATTTCGTTTCACGTACCTACCCCAAAGTGACAAAACAAAATAAAATTCTGTATCAAAATTTATAAGGAAAGACCAGTACTTTGTTTAGGCTTGGTTTGTAGGGAATTACAAACCTGCGCACATATATTCAAACGCACATAACTATAGAACCAATTCTAAATGCGCATGTGAACGCCATCAGCGTTTCTCACAGGATCGCGTTTAAAGTCTGTGTAGAGGGAATGGTGTCGTCTTAGCGGCCCCTAATTTAATAACAAATGATCGTTGCGATGGAAGCGAATCAATCAAAACTAACTTTAGCTGAAAAATAACTTTATTAAAGAACCGCTATAAAGCCAAAACAATCTCTGTTACCATAAATTATACGTTTATTTCTGTAAAGCTGCTTTGAAACAATCTACATTGTTAAAAGCGCTATATAAATGAGGATGACTTGACTTGACTACACAATATTAATCTTTTACATTGTAATCCTTTTATTTTTAATATTTGGCTAGTTTGTGTGCTGCTGTACGTGCGTCCCTGTGTGTGTAATAAGCATAGTGTACGCGTGTTGTGGACCCGCCTATAGGCGCACATTACTAACACGCTCTTTAAATAACAAAAAAATTATAATACTGCACCACTGACTTTAGACCAGGTTTCAGTTGGTCAATGGCTCAGTCTATTTCAGTTCCCTAAAAATAGCAACGGTCCAACAATGCGCCTGAACACACACCATGGGCGCCTATTTGTGCAGCCCATGGGCGCACAAATAGGCGTAAATACATTTGCTATTTAAACAAAGTGGCGCAGGACGTGAAAATGAAAACTGCGTCGGGCTGAAACTAACAAAGCACACTTGCGTCGTGCCTGGCACTGCACTGAGTTGAGTGTATGATAGGGCCCAAATCTTCTCTTTACTGACTTCATCAACACTTTAGCACAGGTTATTATGGTTATCATACTTAAGCTCTGACCTCCATGAACACAGAAATCACAGGTATATTTGTCCAGAGTCTCGAGCGTGGTCACGTATGGAGCTCCTTCCACAATCTCATCCACCCACTTGATGGCTCGCACCATCTTATATCTCTCCGCCTGAGTGAACACTGGAGGACCTTTGTGCTTAGAGATCTCATCTGCACAGAGAGAGAGAGAGAGAGAGAGAGAGAGAGAGAGAGAGAGAGAGAGAGAGAGAGAGAGAGAGAGAGAGAGAGAGAGAGAGAGAGAGAGACTCTTGGTTTGTTCAGTGATATATTGTTTTGATATCGCGTCTGATAATCCTGGTTTTCAAAAATATGAAATGAATGCCCATGATGAGAAACTCTGATCTACAGGATCACCTATATCCTATGGAAGCTTGTTTCTGCAACAGAATAAAACATTTTAAAAGAAAATTTACGACTTTACATCTTGCAATTCTGAATATATTTCTATTTATATCATGTAGATCTCTGACTTTATAACACAATTGACTTTATATCACACAATTCTGACTTTATATCACACAATTCTGACTTTATATCACGCAATTCTGCCTTTATAACGCAATTGCGACTTTATATCATGCAATTCTGACTTTATAAATTGCAATTACAAATTTATATCACTCAATTCTGACTTTTTTAACACAATTGCGACTTTGTCATGCAAGTCTGACTTTATAACTTGCAATTGCAACTTTATACCACACAATTCTGACTTTATAACACAATTGCGACTTTATGTCATGCAAGTCTGACTTTATAACTTGCAATTGCAACTTTATATCATGCAATTCTGACTTTATAACACAATTGCGACTTTATATCACGCAATTCTGACTTTATATATAACACACAATTGCGACTTTAAATCACGCAATTCTGACTATAACACGCAATTCTGAATTTGTAACACGCAATTGCGACTTTATATAATGCAATTGTGACTATAACACACAATTCTGACTTTTTATCACGCAATTTTGATTTTAAAACACACAATTGACTTTAACACCCAATTGCGACTTTATTTCATGCAATTCTGACTTTATAACACAATTGCGACTTTATATCACGCAATTCTGACTTTATATCACACAATTCTGACTTTATAACACAATTGTGACTTTAAATCACGCAATTCTGACTTTATAACACGCAATTGCGACTTTATATAACGCAGTTGTGACTTTATCACGCATTTCTGACTATAACACGCAATTCTGACTTTTTATCACGCAATTTTGACTTTATAACACACAATTGACTTTAACACCCAATTTCGACTTTATATCTTTAAATTCTGACTTTATATCACGCAATTCTGACTTTATAACACACAGTTGGGACTTTAAATCACGTAATTCTGACTATAACACGCAATTCTGACTTTATAACACGCAATTCCTACTTTATATAATGCAATTGTGACTTTATATCACACAATTCTGACTATAACGCAATTGCGACTTTATATCACGCAATTCGGACTTTATAAATTGCAATTACAAATTGATATCACTCAATTCTGACTTTTTTTAACACAATTGCGACTTTATGTCATGCAAGTCTGACTTTATATAAAACACACAATTGCGACTTTAAATCACTCAATTCTGAATTTATAACACGCAATTCTGACTTTATAACACGCAATTGCCACTTTATATAACGCAATTGTGACTTTATATCACGCAATTGTGACTTTATATCATGCAATTTGACTTTATAACTTGCAATTGCAACTTTATAACATGCAATTCTGACTTTATAACACAATTGCGACTTTATATCACGCAATTCTGACTTTATATCACGCAATTCTGACTTTATAACACAATTGCGACTTTAAATCACGTAATTCTGACTATAACACGCAATTCTGACTTTATAACACACAATTATGACTTTATATAACGCAATTGTGACTTTATATCACGCAATTCTGACTATAACGCAATTGCGACTTTAAATAACGCAATTCTGACTATAACACGCAATTCTGACTATATAACATGCAATTGCAACTATATAACGCAATTGCGACTTTATATCATGCAATTCTGACTTTATAAAACAATTGCGACTTTAAATCACGCAATTCTGACTTTATAACTTGCAAGTGCAACTTTATATCATGCAATTCTGACTTTATAACACACAATTGCGACTTTATATCATGCAATTCTGACTTTATAACACACAATTGCAACTTTATATCACTCGCCATTGATTGAAAGCCTGTTGTTCTATCATGATCAAATGCACCATGCAAACAGAAAAAAGAAGCACCTTCTCATAGGATACACTCTTTAATATAAATGTTCTTTATTGGCTTTATTGGTTCCATGAAGAACCTTTAAGATCCATGGAACCTTTCCATCTCTTAAACGTTGTAAAATGTTCTTTAGATTTTTAAAATGTTTTTTACACTAAGAGAAAAAAAACTGTTCTCTGAAAGATTATTTGGGGAACCAAAAATGGTTCTTCTATGGCATCCCTGCAAAAAGCCCATATTGGAACTTTTATTTTTGTGTACGGCCAAGACAATGCTGTCGTGCACTGTAATGTGTATATTTATAACTTAAACCATAAAATTAAAACTTAATTCAAGTCTGCTTAAGTAATATTAAAACGTTGAGAACTAAATTGTGTCAGTAAATAATCAGAAATAATTCTGAGATTAATTGATCAAACACTGCCTGACACTGACACTACATGACTGTGTGTGTGTGTGTGTGTGTGTGTGTCCTCACCGTCAGTGTGCACTCCAACAATGAGGTAGTCCCCCATAGCCTTGGCTTGTCGAAGTTGGTTGGAATGACCATAATGGACCATGTCATAGCTAAGAAGAAGGGAAGATAGATGAAGACAGATGTTAAGGAGGCTAGAAAGGTGGTAGCAGTTGACCGAAGCCTATTGCAAAATACTCTGTTGATATAGTACATCTTGGGTGAGTGGAAACCTTATGATTAAAATAATTTTGATATCCACAAATGAATAGTTCACATTAGAAAGCGGTAAAACAAATCTGCAAATAAATTATGATACAGCTTATACTCAACTATCCATCCATCCATCCATCTACCCAGCTAACAGAGTTTTGCTATAAGAACGTTCTCCAAATATTCAGTGTTGGTTCTGCGAACGTAAAAAATGTCCAGTTTTCTTGACCGTTAGAGGAACGTGTTTTAGAAGGTGTGATGTTCCTCAAACGTTCTTTCAAACTTAATTTTGATGAACAATTAAATATTCTAGTAACGTTGATCTAACATTCCAAGAACATAAAAATGTCTGAATGTTAATATAATATAAAGGTTAGTATGATGTTCCTGAAACGTTCTTTCAATCATTCAAACACCGGCTGTGAACAAGCACTGAAAGAAAGAGTAATAAGAACACAAACTACAACTTTCTTCAGACACAGCCTTCGATGAACTGAAGATAAAAGAAGACATTAAAGGGGGGGTGAAATGCTATTTCATGCATACTGAGTTTTTTACACTGGTAAAGAGTTGGATTCCCATGCTAAACATGGACAAAGTTTCAAAAACTAAGTTGTACGTTTGAAGGAGTATTTTTGTTCCAAAAATACTCCTTCCGGTTTGTCACAAGTTTCGGAAAGTTTTTTTCGAGTATGGCTCTGTCTTACGTAAGATAGGGCGGAATTTCCTTATATGGGTCCTAAGGGCACTTCTCCAGTAAGATCGCGGCCGCGCGCGCACTCGTAGACCAGAGCAAGAGAGTGAAAGCAGTTCGCCATCAAAGCGCCCTGCCCGGCTTTTGGGAAGTCAATGTCACCAAAGAAGTGTGTTTTTGGTTGCCAGGGCAAGACAACCCTGCACAGATTCCCAAAGAACCCAGCGTTAAGGAACCCGTGGATGGAGTTTGTTTTCCTGAGCATAAACGGAGTTGTGTAGCTGTTTGTTCCCTGCATTTCGACGATGATTGTTTTATAAACAAAGCCCAGATCGTCTAATGCTTAAGGATCGAGCAGTCGCAATGATAAAGGTTCGCGGTCGTGCGTTGGAACCGGACGGTGAGTAACTGTTGAACAAATAATGTCTCTGTGTGTTGTCACTAGCTCGGTGCGTTAGCACAGCTAAGCTTCGCCCACACGACCCGCCCCCAGCCGCTCGTTTTTTTCCGGAAAGACTCGGTACACCCTATCTTTCTTTGATTAATATAATAAAACAAAAGACTTTTTGGAGATATGAAGCATGGAATATTACTCTATAGGTACTCAAGATTAACAGGAGATTGAGTGAAAATGAGCATTTCACCCCCCCTTTAAATCTGTGAAGATCTGATTAAACAACTCCACAAACAGCATTACCAGCTTCACTTATTACTAACCAGACTGACTTTATTTCTGTCAGACGTCTACAGAAGCTCTTATAGAGAATTAACAGAGGTTTAGATGTTTTATTATTTAGTTGGACGTCACCAGGATGGTGATCAGTGTTTGCTTTTGTTGGGCTCGTGACCCTTGACTTTTAGACATTATATTTTCTCTGTCTGCTGTACCTGTGTTTGTAAGACACATTTGTTATGGCAGGAAAAGCCAAAAGAGAATAAATCCAGGTGATGTTGGTTTGTTATTGATGATAACCACATAATCATCTCCTAGATTCAGAATTCAATCTTTGTGAGTTTTATATATAAATTATAATAGCACTGTGATTATATAGTATGAGATCCAGCAGTGGCATGATCATTTATGAAGGTTTTTGAATGCATAATAAGACACAAACATTTGAACTACATTTCATGAACATGAATTACATGTATTTAGACACAAAGAGATATCAAGAATCAGCGTATGAATCTCAACAATGGTGACGATCAAAAGTGCTGCAATGCATTTTGGGTATCTAGTCTTTGTGTGCACTTTGACCTCACATTGTGGCCATAGCAGACAGTGAGTGCGCTGTGAGGATACACTTTTAACTCACTGTGAACTCACATTGTGATCATATCACGAGTATCCTGGGAGCTCACTGTGAGATCAAATTGTTGACTGGGTTATATTTATATGGACTTATTTATACTCTGTGTTTTGACTATTTATTATTTTGATGCCATTTACTGTAGGTCATATGATGTGCATTGAAAGTGAAGTAAAATAAGATTGTTGGTATATACTATGTTGATGTCAACGACTAGCCAGCGTTGGCCTGGCTCTGCTGTATCTTCAGGATCATGAGCATGAACTACTGAAACTGGTTTGCCGTTTTCCAGCGCCCAAACTGCAACTGAGCTCTGCGTGTTTGATAGGGAGAATGCCATCACATGCAGCAGAAACCAGCAGAAACATGCAGCAGAAACCACCAGAAACCAGCAGAAACATGCAGCAGAAACCACCAGAAAACAGCAGAAACATGCAGCATAAACCAGAAGAAACCAGCAGAAACAAGCAGAAACCAGCATAAACATGCAGAAACCAACAGAAACATGCAGAAACCATCAGAAACCACCAGAAACCATCAGAAACATGCAGAAACATGCAGCAGAAACCAGAAGAAACCACCTGAAACATGCAGCAGAAACCAGCAGAAACTAGCATAGTGAGAAAGCACTATGAATATGATGTATTTTTTACAGTATTACAGTAATGGGAGTCTAATGAGGATCATAAAGTGCAACAATCAGATTATGGTAATGTGAAGGGCGGCGGGGGAACTGTCTTTCATGTTCAAAGGTCTTAAAGGTCTTAAAGTACATTCAATACATTTGTTAGCTTTAACTTTGGAGATGTTTTATGAGATTCTCAGCAAAGCACATGCTAGTACTGAGGAAAGACTGAGTGACTGATTGACCCGGCGTCAGCTGATCAGACCTGTCATGTGGTTAACGCACACCTCGACATGCTTGCTTATTCTTCAGAGGTCAATCAAACCCATACACCAGACTGCCCTTCGTTTTACCTTAACACCATAACATGCTATTTATAGTTGTCTTCCTGAAGGCTTTCTCAAAGAGGAATCCACTGTCTTTGTGCTGACTAAGTGCTGACCGTTGCTCAACATGGGCTTAATGTGTTCTTGAGCGTCAAACATTACCTGATCTCGGTCTCTGCGCTGGTCACGATATGGCAGGGAGGGTTAAATTACATTTTACTATGAAAGGAGTTCAGCATAGACATCCTGACAATTCAGGGTTGGAGATGCACTTTTTTGTATTGTAAAAAGCGCTTAATAAATAAATGTGACTTGACTTGACTTATTCTTTGCTCACCTATAGTGAAAGACGAGTCACGATAAAAGAGCTCAAAGACAAGAGTTACAAGCTAAAATGCCATGGTTACGATTGCATTTTTATGTCACATTTGCTTTTGTGAACACTATCGGGTAGGTTTACTTTAGGCTTTAGTGTAAGTGTATGTTATTTTAAAATGGAGCATTAAGATTAGACTTTTCAGCTCAGAACTCAACACTTATAATCAGACTCACATGTGAGCTTCATTGAGAATTCAGAGTACATTTTTACAAAATGCTTGCAGCGTTTATTTCTTCTTAGACAACTTGGTGGCCTTGGAGTTAGTCAGAATATTGTAGAACTTGTGTACAAATCTATTGTAGAGAGTGTTTTAACGTTTCATCTCCCAGCCTGGTCAGATCTAAGAACAAACTCTTAGTCTGAAAGGGCAAAGAAGGAGGCCAGGATAATTCTTGCAGAGAGTTATCACTCTCTTTACTAAAGTTTGAGTCCTTGAAATCAGGAAAGTGCTACAGCGAATAAAAATGTGTTTAAGAGGTCTTTTATTGCGAACGCTATTAAAATTCTCAACTCCCAATAGATCCCAATGGAGCTTACTGAAATGTTGTTAATAATAGCTAAAACATGTATTGCTTTGAAATGGAAAGCAGACGCTGAACGGAGACTTGCAGCTGTGCACCCTTAGAGAAGATCACATATTCAAGGAGAAGCAGAGGTGAATTGACTTGAGTTGATAAAGTAGATTTTCTAACTGTTTTACAGTCTCCCTTTTCCTTTTTGTTGTTGTTGTGTTTTTTGTTGTTGCCTCCTTTGTGTCTTGTCTGATTGTTTGTTATTGTACTTGAAAAAAGCGAAATAAATTTTTCAAAAAACTCTCAACTCCGCAAGTGATCGATAAATGACAGTGGCATGAACTGTATTTTTATATCTATGTAATGTGAATCTGTCTGTGTTTTTATCTTTGTTTTTTTACTATACTACTGCCTGTATAGTTATTTTATGTCCTGGTGAGCCAAAGATACTTTTCCACCTTGGTGGGCAATAAAGAAATACAATACAATACAATACTTTTACTTAATCGGTTAGATTTTTTAAATGATTATTTAAAAGAAAAAACACCATTTGATTTGCCATATACAGTACGCTTTCCCAGGTTTCTTTAGCATGTACTGGTGCTCTCATCTCCTGATTTATCAGTCTGTCAGTCTGGGTTACTCTGTGTTACTCCTTCCTTCGGCCCAGTTCCTCCATCGGATCCCTTTCCTCGCCTAAACACCCGGACATCGAGACTGTCCATCTCGGTGTTGACCCCTGGCTTCGTCTCGGGTTCGGGCTCTCAGGTTTCTCTGAGGTCTGTCTGAGGATACGATCTCCATTCTCCAGGCTTCAACACGAACCTTAGAGAAGATCTGCGCCCAGATTTAACCAGCCTGGTACAAGCCAACGCTATCTCACGACCAATGATTAAAAGGTTGCTAATTCGTACGACCTCACTCTAAACTAATTTGTCTAAACCCACATCAGGGGTCGGTCATTCATACGAATTCAAACGAATTTGGCAACTCGTAAAATACGTACAAATTAGAAGCTTGTTCAGTGCCTAAAAGTAAAATGTGGCGCATTTACTTCAACCTGGCTTGTTGTCTGTCCTGACATTTCTGGACGTTCTGAATATAAAAATATATCTTTCAGGGTCCGTATTTATCAAGCTTCTTAAAGTGCCATTTTAGTCTCAAGTGCTGAGAATTCATGACATGTACTCCTACTTTCAAACTTAAGAATAAAAGCAAGTTATCAAATGGCTTAAAGCTAAGAATCACTAGTTATTTAAGACAGCTCGAGAGGTGTTTCAAGAATGTTTCTGAAATGTTTGACGACGAGCAGTTATCAAATGGTATCGTTTATTTATTGTCAAATGTGTGTTGAATGTAAACTCCTCTTAGGAATTACACCATTCAATGTGAATTTATCTGAGAATATTCTTAAATAAGGAAATCTATTCAGCGATTGGTCCATGCCTATATGTCATCATCCAATATCCCGTTTGTGGCACAGCAAAGTGTCGTGAATCATCTCTAAGACTGACACTCAAGATTTAGTCCTACACTTCACTTAAATTACGACTGAGGTGCTTGATAACTCATTTTTAAGCGCAGCTTTGAGCCAAGAATGTTTTTACTCTTAAGTCAATTCTTAGCAGTGTTCTTGTGAGTAATTCTCAGAGGCTTGATCGAATCTGAGTAATAATGGTGCCATAAAACCGGTGTCCTGAAAGCAAAGTGAATACTTCATCACTTTTCTGAAAACATCTGACAGAAAACCCTTCTCCTTCTCTGAGATATCTGTGAGGTTCAGACACAGATGTTTCTCGGTCACCACTAACTAAGAACAGGGAGACTTCAGATTTCAGTAGCAGTCTTTATGAGCTGCATCTCGAAAATCAAATACATGCTATTTGCTATATTAAAGGAACCATATGTAAGATTGTGGCCAAAACTGGTACTGCAATCACTTTCAAATTACTGTAGAGTGGTGTATCCCCTCCTGACTTCGTGATTGGTAGATAGGTGGAGGGTGGGGCATCAGGCCAAAACACAACATGACAACATCAACATCAGTTGAGGGCTGCAACTTCACTTTTAAATGACAATATCCTAACCGGACTACTGTTGTCAGTGATATAAGTATTTGAAATGAACATGATTTCTTAATGTCTAGTGACATATCAGGGCCATTTTATGATTAATTGAAATACATTTCTTACATACAGCTCCTTTAAAGAAAGTTAGTTACGTGGGTTATTTATTGTTGGGTCATTAAGTTATAACGATTAGTAAGTTAAAGGATTAGTTCACTTTCGAATTGAAATTTCATGATAATTTACTCTCCCCACGTCATCCAAGATGTTCATGTCTTTCTTTCTTCAGTCGAAAAGAAATGAAGGATTTTGAGGAAAAACGTTCCAGGATTTTTCTCCATATAGTGTCTTCAATGGGGTCCAACGGGTTGAAGGTCCAAATGTGAGTTTCAGTGCAGCTTCAAAGTCTCGACACGATCCCAGCCGAGGAATAAGATTCTTATCTAGACAAACATTTTATAAAATAAAATAAACATTTATATACTTTTTAACCACAAATGCTCGTCTTGCACGTCCACGACTTCACGCATTACGTAATCACGTTGAAAGGTCAAGCGTGATGTAGGCGGAAGAACCGACCTAGTGTTTACAAAGCCAACGTGCAAAGACTCAGTCAAACGGCATATACAAAACAAACAAAAAAAAAATTAAAACAACGACGTCAGGAAATTTCAATTCAGAAGTGAACTACTCCTTTAATAGAGGTGCCTCTCAATACACTCTACATGCTCTTCGTTTCCATTGAATAGATACAGTGATTTTTTTAGCTACACACCAGAATGGCGGTGTTTAAAAAATACATATCGTACACAAAATATAAGTCTGTATACCAGAGGAACCGGTATACTTTAAGTCACGTTCATTTATATAGCGCTTTTACCAATATAGATTGTTTCAAAGCAGCTTTACAGTGATAATAGGAAATTACAGTAACAGAGATTGTTTTGGCTTTACAGCAGATCTAGAATAAAGTTATTGTCCAGCTAAAGTTAGTTTTGATTGATTCACTTCCATTGCAAAGATCATTAGTTATTAAAGGAGAACTCCGGTCAATTTTAACATTGAGCTCATTTTTTTGTAAATTTGGAGTGCTGTCAATACAGAGAACAACGAAAAAAATCAGTGTTGCCTACACCGTGTTATCCTCTTTTTAAAATTTGCACCCTGTTGACTTCAATGGGGCAAGTTTTAAACCTGCTTTTAGCCTCTTAACATCCTTGATGTGTCATTACAAGTGCACAGGTCATGTGAGTGATTCCTTCAGAGTGAACACGGGTGAATCTGACTGCAGTAGATGTGAAAGATATTAATAAATATGATGTTATTTCAGCCAGCGCACATACCTGTATTTTCTTCCTGTTTTCGGTCGAAGCCCATAGTAATCGATTGTCGAGTTCACTCGCATAGGTTTAGTTACCTATGATCACGCGCGTGAACTCCACAATCGATTACTATGGACTGCCTGCATGTCCACCATTGGCACATATTATAACCATTTAGGACTTCAGGACCTCCATGATAAGACAACGATGGAGATGGGAACTTTGGCACACCGTTGCTAAGCCTGAGATGTTGGTGAAGTCAGAGATAGCTGGGTTAGTGATGTGTGCTGAAAAAAAGGACTATTTCCAGGACCATGAGATCTCCTGTTGTTGATCCTGGAAAAGTCACTTTCACTTGAAGCACTTTCATTTTAAACTCATCGCCGTGTGTACAGTTTAACAAGCGTTAAGCACAGCTTGAGCTTGACCAAAGCCCAAACACTCAATGCATTTACCATGAGGGGCTTCCCATTTTTGTGCATATCCGATTGGAATATTTAGCAAAAACTTACATGAAATGATTTTTCATGTAAAAAAATCTTTACAAATCCATTTTGGGCCACATTCATAAGGGGTTTAAAATCCTGCATGTCTGGAAATCCGTTTCAGTCTGACCGCCTCTGATCGGATTTCACATGGTTTATGTCACTTTCTCACGCCTAGTTAAATGTAAACAGCACATGTTGTTAAAGGAAACATGCTTTTTAACATGCTGAAATCAAAATGTAGTTTTTTTTAGCTTTTAGTATGAATATGTTAGCCTTAAGGTTATGAATAAGCTGGTGTGCTCCAAAACAATGACAAATTCACATTTAGGAGATATATGCATTCAAAACTTACAGTCTCTCACTTCCGCTAAAATAGATCATGGATTTTATGACATCACAGCGGACTTCAGCTTCTGTCCAATCAAATGCTCTCTAGAATCTGAAGCTCCGCCCCCTATGCTATAAAAACCACCTGGCCGAATCAAGTTTTATCCCGTTTTCCAACCGTAAGTTGGTTAAGAATGAAATGGCTAGAAGTTATTCACTTCTACTATTGAATCCAGCGTATCATCAGTGCTCGGATTCGCTTCCATGGTGCCGTCAAGTACGACTCGCAGTCTGAGAGGGAAACTAAACGCTATTGGCTGTTTGAAAAGGGGGAGGAGCCATTCAATATGTCCTGCCTTTCAGTGGAAATTACGTCTTTTTACAAGGCACTTCAGTGGGATTTAAAAAGGATAGTTCACCTAAAAATTAATTTTTTGTTTGTTTTTCCAAACCTGTATAATTTTCTTTGTCCCACTGAACACAAAATAAGATATTTTGAAGAATGTGGGAAACTGAACAGTTCTGTTGCACCATCCATTGTAATTTTTTTTTTTTTACTACTATGGAAGTCAAAGCAGCCTGGTTACAAACTTTCCTCAAAATATTTTCCTTTGTTTGAGGCAATGAATCGTGATTTCATACAGGCTTCAAACAATCGTCACACCTGGAAGGTGCTTTAGTTACTGACGCAGCGCCACAGAGAAACAGCATCATCACAATCTCTGTCCGTCTGTGACATTCTCCTATTATGCAGTGAAGGGATTTATGGGAAAAACAGTCAGGTGTGGGGGGTGGGGGGGTCTGTGTTTACACTGCCTCTCATTGGTGCTTCATTCCGCTGTCTAATATTCTGGCATCCCAAACATTCGGCAACATTCGGGGAAAAAAACCATCACACAGGCAGACAGAAATGGCTGGAATTCTGAAAGAGAAAGGCTCAATAATCCTGTTCATCATGCATTGCACATGAATCCAAACACCTCTTTTCAGCCACACACACTCTCACGATTTAATTAATCAGACACAGCCAGCTTTTAGAAAGAAATAATATACTAATATCTCAACTTAGACACCCAAAACCAAAAAGCACGTTAGATAGCGAGCTTATTACTCCACGTGTGTGTTCTAGAACATGTGTTAGTGTGATATGTGAGAAATGGCAAGTGTTTCTCAGTGTGAAACTTACAATAAATCCAACAAATAATATTTTCAATATAATCATCACTATTGTTTTAGCTGTTATTGTATAAAGCAGTTATTGTTATTAAAACCAATATCATGTCGTATTGGAATCTATTAACATCATAGGGAAATCAACCATTGTCTATTTAACTGCATGAATATAGCCTACTATTACTCTTAGTATGGTCTCAAGTCAAGACATTACTCTTAAATATATATTTGGGATGCACGATATATCGGCCACCATATCGGTATTGGCAGAATATGTTTGTTTTTCATGTTATCGTTATCGTCCCAATAATAAAATTTGTCCGATACATTAAAGCTGATAAATAATGTATTATTTCCTTCAGCTGAGACGCTTCAGATGCGCGCTGTTCAACATGATGGTTTTGAATTGCTTGAAATATGATTGAAATCACTTCAAAAAAGGAAAATACAGTAAAGTGCAACATGTAAGTCTGTCAAATAAGCTACATAAAATTATAATGAGAGCATTATAATTGTGTGATTGGGAAATGGATTTTAATGGTGAGACTTTTGTTTTTGTAATGAGGCTCTCAAAAATTATATTAAAATTTGGATTTGGATTTATCGGCCAATATATCGGTTATCGGCTTTCAAATATAAAGAATTAAAAACTTCATGTCAGTGCATCCCTAATATATATATATAGTAATATAAATGGTAATATAGTAATATAAATGGAAACAGTAAAAACTTCTTGAGCATTCAGTGTTTAAAGACTTTAAATGTGTTGCAGTGTGAAATCTATAGTCAAGTCACATTCTCTTATTTCAGTGTGATCAGAGTCGTGGGCTCTGGTGTTTCTCCTGCAGAATCAGATATATATGCCAGTATATCAGATATATGTATGCCAGTATATCGCAGTATCTCACTCACCATCCATCGCACCAGACGCGCACCGCGCGCCTCCTCTTCTCCGGACTGATCACATGATGCCCGTTCTTCATCATCTCATAAAGCCCTGTTCGCAAGCACTAACCAACGGCAAAGCACTGATAATACACTATATAGGTATTCAGTGTGTGTTTCAGGACCGGGAACCCTCCAGGATAGCCGGCTTCTGCATTAAACGATGGTGACGCTGTAATAAGAGACAACGCCTCCTCGACCGGCCAGCAGAATTACGCATCGCACTACAGTGAAGGCTTTCTCATGAATATTACCCATGTGAGGTGACGTGTGGCATAATTAATTTGCTGAAAGGCTGAGAGGCGTGGGCGAATGAACGAATCCTGCTAGTCATGGCGTTGCTCGTGAATATTAATTTGCGTGCTGCATGCAACGTCAGCACGACCACATGTATATTCATGTATCGCGCCTTTGCAATAGTAGGGTTTGTGAGATCGCTTCTTGGGAAGTGGCGTCATATGGCACGGACTCGTACGATAAGCGACATTATACTCTTACATAATCCCATCCCAGCTCTCGTGTCATGTGACCAGTTGAAATGCATACCAGCGGACTGTCTCTGCGTCTGGGACACGCGTCTCGTTTACCATACAGGATGATGAACAGTGCACGAGTCGAGTTAATAATTATGATGACACGAGCCCTAGTGTTTTTCAATAATAATGATTGTATTATTATTTCAATTTTTCGTTGGCCTTAACATGCTCAAAAGCACTTGAAAATGTGCACACATATTCTGCTATGCTTCTGATCTGTTTTGGTGTTGTTTACATCACCAACATAACCAAATTTTAAAGGTGCTGTATGTAAGTTTTTGACTGTACTGTAGGCTATTAAAATACCATAATACGTTTGCAGATATTTAGGAAACATGCTGAGTTTACAAACACTTCTAGTGCGATGCTGTAGTTATTTTACAGCCAGTTATTTTACTTTGAAATGTGCATTCTGTGTTGGAATGTGTGTTTTTGTTTTGATCTGTGTGACTCCGCCCACTGCCAGTTCAGCCAATAGTATTTCAACACCACAGGTTGCCAGTTGGCGGAAAACACAGCAAATTGTTGCCATGGAAGCCAGCGAACGAACTGGGTCAGAGATCGCAGATCTAAAAAACTAGTATTAGCTTATTAAAAACGTGATATCAACTCATCATAAATCAATAAATCAACTCACATGTATTCTCACATTCCATTGTAAATTGCGCTCGTTCCTGTTGCGTGTCCTCAATCTGGCAACCCGCATCATCGAGTCTGATGAGGGGGGAACAACTCTCTGATATTGTGAATTTGGACTGCAGTGCCCATTTCAACCGCTAGTTGTCAATCTCACAATACTGCACCTTTAAATTTTGTAAATTTCACCCGGTTGATGGAAAAGTTTTCTTAAAATGCCTTCTAAAAATCAGAATAATTTGTTATAAATAATTATTCACTGTATTTTGAAGTGCCCACGATAACAATACCGTGCATCATGTTCATTATCGTGATGTATACCGTATATCATCACATCTACTTCCCTACTACTCTATTAGGTGAAAAACAGTATGTAACAAAAAGAAGTATGTCTGAATTCACTCAAAAGAGTAGGAAAAAGCTCCCGGATGACCTACTTCTGACGTGTAGATATGATGGACACTTTACTATCCCATGAGGCAAAAGAAGAGGATTTGTGAACGTCAGTGAAGCGACACAACTGACGCTGGTAGATCATGTGATAAGGGCAACATGGCGAATGTAGTACATCCAGATTACATTCATACGACACACATTCATACTCTTTTAGCAGTTGTGAAGTAATTTCTTATTTTAAATAAGTACCTACTCAATTAAGTATGCTTTTTAGTAAGCATCAATATAGACCTTATCGTGCTGAACAACTTCCGCACTCATAGTCACAAGCTCCGCCCCCAACAGGAAGTCAGCTATTATGGGTTGTTTGAAAAACGCATGCTCTGGAATTTGATATACTCCTCCTAGGGAATTCATCCGATCGCCACCAAACTCGGTGTGCATGAAGCCAATACAATGAGAATGCTAAAATGCGGAAGGATTTTTGATATCTCAAAGGATTTGGCCATGGCGAGGAAAGGGAAACAGGAAGTATGTTACAACTTCTGCATGCATTGATGATTTTGATGAAACTTCAGCAGTGAGTTCGTTGTAAGACGCCGATTACATTAAAAAGACTATTGTGATTCAAAGTTATAGCGCCACCAACTGGCAGCAGGAAGTGTGTAATTTTTTTAATGCTTTGAAATCGGCGTTTTTCAAACATCGTCATAATAATGTGCATTGTCAATCAAGATTCTTGATATCTTTAATACTTTTGCCATGGCAATGCGTCAGATTTTAATATTCTTTTTGGGTGATTTTGAGACTCTTAGCATGCTTCAAATTGTATGAAACTTGACACACACACACGGTTAAACACTCACTAAACTTGGTACGTATATTGTTCTTATACTGGACAACTTTCTGATTTACAGTCATTAGCTCCGACCAACAGTAAGTCAGATATTTTGGTTTGATTGTGGATAAAAAAATAAATAAAAAAACAAGCTCTGAATTTTGAACTACTCCTCCAAGGGGCTTCATTCTGCCAATACATGATGCTAATACATTGAAGATGCTAAATTGTGAACAGATATTGGATATCTCCAACAGTGTTGCCATGGCGAGGGATTAAAGTAATGACAAAAAAGATAAACAGGTAGAGTCTCATATCTTGTAAACAATAAATTATACACAGTATATTTACAAATGAAATAATACAAATATTAGTGGAAAACACATTTTATTCTATATTTTTCAATGAATGCAGCATGTGTACGTTACAAATATGCAGAAGAATACTCTCTAGTTGAAAGAAATAAGTAAAATCAAATGTAGTACATATGGTATACCCACTATAGGCCTATTTTTCAACAGAGTTGTGCCATGTTGCTGAGAAGTGGGTCTCAAAGTGAATAAAACATATTTTATTGATGTAGCAAAGAGATTAGAGATTATGCAAAAGATTCTAGTTTGAGTTTGTAAATTCCAACAACAAAAACACTGCAAAACAATAACTTCAATGAACAATCATTAGCCAAAAGTTCAACTAAAATGTTTTTATATACATGATTTATATACATAAATAAAATAAAAACTCCAATAATAACATTTTCACACATTCAGTACACATTCAAACCCCAAAACACTAAACAACTAAACAATTAACAGCGTATAAATGAATAAAATAAACAAGCAAATAATATAAATAAAAATAAATATAAAAAATAAATAAGAATTAATAGAAATAAGAATAAAAGGAAACAAAAAATATAGTCTAAAACCCTAAAAACAAAAAACAAAAACAAAACACAAGCTTTCACTTCACCCCATCTCATTATTATTCCCCTGTTCCTTACAATGACTTTTTCTATCAGAATTTTTGTCTTCTTGCTTTTTGAGATGCAAAGTCCCCTATAATGGATGTTGATTTAATGATATAATGGATGGATGTTGAATATTGATTTTGCACAGGTTTGAGGTAACCCTTTACAATAAGGCTCATTAGTTAACATTAGTTAATTACATTTGTTAACATGAACTAATAATGAACTGCACTTCTACAGCATTTATTAATCTTAGTTAATGTTGTTAATTTCAACATTTACTAATACATTATTAAAATCAAAAGTTGTATTTGTTAGCATTAGTTAATGCACTGTGAACTAACATGAACAAACAATGAACAGCTGGATTTTTATTAACTAACATTAACAAAGATTAACAAATACAGTAACAAATGTATTGTTAATTTCAAGTCTATGTTAGTTAATACATTAACTAATGTTAACAAATGAAACCTTATTGTAAAGTGCTAACAGATTTGAAATCTGAATGATCCTGTTTCTTCTGCCAATGACTGCGTCTCAGCATCATTTGTTTCATCAGTATCATTTGTTTCGTCCCTGACTTCAGTCAAGTCCTCTCTGACTTTCTCAGTTTGGTGACGTATAGACTCAATCCTGTTGACTCTACTCATCTTTTTGGGATGGGAATCTTGTCTCACTCCATGACTTGAGATTGATCTGGACATATGGCCCATATAAGGAGGAGGAAAATAAAATAACACTGATCACCATAATGGTGACCTAAAATGAAACAAACACGAGAGTTAAACCTCTGTTAATTCTCAATAAGAGCTTCTGTAGACGTCTGACAGAAATAAAGTCAGTCTGGTTAGTAATAAGTGAAGCTGGTAATGCTGTTTGTGGAGTTGTTTAATCAGATCTTGAGAGAGTTATTGTATTTTATCTTCAGTTCATCGAAGGCTGTGTCTGAAGAAAGTTGTAGTTTGTGTTCTTATTTCTCTTTCTTTCAGTGCCTGTTCACAGCAGGTGTTTGAACGATTGAAAAAACGTTTCATATTTCCTTTAAATAACATTATATTAACATTAAGGAAACTGGACATTTTTATGTTCTTGGAATGTTACAAATCAACGTTCCTAGAATATTTAATTGTTCATCAAAATTAAGTTGAAAGAACGTTTGAGGAACATCACACCTCCCAAAACACGTTCCTCTAACGTCAAGAAAACTGGACATTGTTTACGTTCTCAGAACCAACACTGAATATTTGGAGAACGTTCTTATAACAAAACTCTGTTAGTTGGGAAGTTGTAAAGCTTCTGAACTCTGCCAAAGAAGCTGATGGCATCTACCGACTGCTTTGCTGAATCTGCAACCATTAGATTTAGGGTGTGTGTTCCTTCCACATGGAGCATAAAGAGCACGAGCATTTCTCCTTTATTTTCCCCTTCATGCTAGATTCATTATCATATGACTGACCCCTGCAGTCTTGAAAACCGGCGATGCCCAGCTCCTCCAGCTTCTTCAAACTCACTGAAGAAAGGCCAAGCAGGTACAGTAGGAAACCCAGAAAGTGATCTTTAATCTCTGGGTGTTGAAGATGACGTGGTGATGATTCTGACAACAACAACTGATTTCCGAGATTTCCAATGCTTTGGCTATTTTCTTACAGCCACTTTCTATTATCATAATTCATGTTTCTTTTTATTTTAATTAATTTTGTATGCATTTATTTATGTGTATTTAGCCTGCCTCTGCCATCCAGGACCACTTATCTTATCTAATATCCAATATCTATCTCAACATGAACCAACACTACGTTTTTCTAAATGTCATATGATTATAAGTTAATGATTATAATCATTATACTTATGATTATAAGTTAACAAATACTTCAATGAGCTCATTGTTTCTGCATTAAATTATTACATTGTTTAAATTAATACATTTTTCGCTAACTGTGATTTTGTATATGTACATTTCTGAAACACATAACTTAAGACAATCACCTCTGATAACAGATCACTCTAAATTTTTATGTGGACTCGTACACTTTCTGTAAAGCTGCTTTGAAACGATATGTATTATGAAAAGCGCTATACAAATAAATGTGAAGTGAATTGTATTGAATCTTGCATTTAACACTGCTGCTCATATTTTACCCGGGGTTAACAATTAATCCTGGGTAAATTGACATCTCACATTGTACATTCCTGAAACCTGGGCTAATGTTCTTATTTGTTACCCGTCAGTGTTGGTCGGCTCTCGTGTTCGCCAAGTGATCATGTTGAATCCGGAATGAATGTTGGCATTGGTTGTGTGAACTGGCCTTTAATTGGAATTGGCCTTTAACAAGTGTGTGTTATAAATTCACACATAAAAACTGTAGCACCTGCCATAATCACAAAATCATTGCGTTGGCATTAAATGTTATTACCGTTATTGGTAATCTCTTTCATTAAATACCGTTATTGGTAATCTCGTTCATTAAATGTTATTACCGTTATTGGTAATCTCTTTCTATTTTCCATTGCTGGCAGCCTTCTAGAAGTGTAATTTTATTTGTTAGGGTTTGATTTATTGATTTATTTTTTAAGTTTTGGGGTTAATGTTTCTCACCTTAAAGGCAAAGTTCACCCAAAAATAATACTGTCATTTACTCATCATCATGTTGCTTCAAACCCGTATGATTTTCTGCTCTGGAAAATGAGAAGATAAACAGAATGACACCATTCACATCACTGTACATAATGACACATTTCTGTATGAAAATCCCTTTAACACCACAGGAGAGCAGCCTTTATCCAGCAGAGGGCACTCTTGTTTTTCTTAAAAACTAATCTGCTTTAAGCAAATATCTTAATTTCTAAGTTAAAGACGATAACTAAGGCTGATAAGAGAGTAGTTTTTTAACACCCTCAGATCAACCCTAAATGAAGAGCAGATGATAATAATGAGAATACTGGCAAGTGGGATAAATCACAGAATGTACAGGCTGTGTTTAAAATAGATTGCTATTATTCTTCTGCTTTTTTCACTAGTCCTGTAGTAGGCTATATATAGTTATCCAATTTTCAGTGTACACAGAATATTAGTGCTTATGATGGCTTGACCACGGGTCTTTAATGTTTAATGATGGGTCTTTAATGACAAAGCCATACTGACCTACTATTTAAGCTGCTGCTGTTTCTTCTTCTGAGACCAAAGTTTCTTAAAGGGATAGTTCACCCAAAATTTTTAATTACCCCATGATTTACACACCCTCAAGCCATCCTAGGTGTATACGACTTTCTTCTTTCAGACTAATCGGAGTTATATCAGAAAATGTCCTGGCTAATCCAAGCTTTATAATGGCAGTGAATGGGAGCCCAAAATTTGAAGCCCATAAATGTGCATCCATCCATGATAAAAGTGCATCTATCCATCATAAAAGTGCATCCATCCATGATAAAAGTGCATCTATCCATCATAAATGTGCATCTATCCATCATAAAAGTGCATCCATCCATAATAAAAGTGCATCCATCCATGATAAAAGTGCATCTATCCATGATAAAAGTGCATCTATCCATGATAAAAGTGCATCTATCCATGATAAAAGTGCATCCATCCATGATAAAAGTGCATCTATCCATGATAAAAGTGCATCTATCCATCATAAAAGTGCATCTATCCATGATAAAAGTGCATCTATCATCATAAAAGTGCATCTATCCATCATAAAAGTGCATCCATCCATCATAAAAGTGTATCCATCCATCATAAAAGTATATATCCATCATAAAAGTGCATCTATCCATGATAAAAGTGCATCTATCCATGATAAAAGTGCATCTATCCATGATGAAAGTGCATCCATCCATGATGAAAGTGCATTTATCCATCATAAAAGTGCATCTATCCATCATAAAAGTGCAACTATCCATGATAAAAGTGCATCTATCCATCATAAAAGTGCATCCATCCATCATAAAAGTGTATCTATCCATGATAAAAGTGCATCTATCCATGATAAAAGTGCATCTATCATCATAAAAGTGCATCTATCCATCATAAAAGTGCATCTATCCATGATAAAAGTGCATCTATCATCATAAAAGTGCATCTATCCATCATAAAAGTGTATCTATATATTTTTCTCCATATATTTTCTATTCCCTATTTATTTTTAGTGCCAGAGATTATGCACATTTAGTAACCACACACACGTTTCATTTGTAATTGAGGATAGCTGTGTAAACACTTAGGGAATGTGCATGTCCTGTGTTGTGTGCATTACTACCTCAACAGATATTTACATTCCAAGTGCAACTGAGAATTTAACAAAATAACAGATTCGTGTTCGGAAAAATGGTGCACAAATTATTGTGATTTTTGTCAAAAACAATTAAAAGAGCTGCAATTGTTTTTTTACAAATATATTAAAAGTTTTGTTTGGCTTTATGAACTAATTTGAAAACAATTTACATGAAGTGAAGCAAATTTTACAATCTGTTTAGGACAATTACAAAGTGCCCAGATCACTGTGTTAACTGTTTTGAGAACAGTGACCTCAGTTTGGAGAAATATGTCAAATTGATTGAGAAAAACTGTAAAACATGTTAAGGACATACTAGAAACATGTTAGCAGAATGCTAAAACATGATAACAATAGGCTAACAACAATACTAAACACTAAACTACACACACTAAGACATGTTACAAACATGAGCAGACTCTTAGTTGGGTCTGTCAAATATGGGCTGACTAAGATTTTATTGCTCTGACTTTTTCAACTTATCTCAGTAAAAACCTTCAAACTTAAAGCTTTTAAAAGGTATTTTAAAATTTCAGACAAGCCTTTGTTAAGTCAACATTAAAATTGTCATCAAACTTTACTCATTTACTTTTAAAACCTATTTTTTTATCACATACAATTTTACTTAAAAATGCAAAATAACCATTTAATTTCCAAGATGATAACCGGACTGAACATCATGTCGCACACTATATTGTTTGCAACAAATATTGTTGCATTATATGATCCATTTCACACACTATTTGTTACGAATCTTCAAGTATTTTTATTCCTAATATTTCTCCCTCAGGGGTCAGCTGCTAAGTTATTAGATATGAAAATCTTTATTTCGATCTATTAAAAAAAAGAAAGAAGCACTTAAATAAAATATGCAAACAAGTAAAAAAAGAAAAAGAAAATACATAAATTAAGCAAAACTAAATTTCAACACAATACTCAACCCATTGGAAAAGAGATAGGTAGAAGTTTTGCTTATTAGCTCCTACCTCTATAATACCAAAACCAAATCACAATCAAACAAGAAAAAATCAGGCATACCATTTTAAATAACACAAAAACACTAAACCAATGTATACTGTGTACTTTATCTATCTATTAAGATAAGGAAGAATCAAACAAAAACCAAAATCAAGCAGCATTAACAACAGTTCCCACTTCTGTACTTTTCAAAACTAAATCTTTTGTACCTTTTTTTAAATTGCAGTATATTTACACTTTGTTTAATCGATTTGTTCAGACTATTCCACAAACGCACCCCACAAATCGAAATACACATTCTTTTGAGCTTTGTCCGAGCATTCTGTCGCCTCGAGTCATAACCCCCCTCTCTCTCTGTGGAAGTTGTTGTGTGTTTCCAGACAGCTGTTTATTGTTTGATTTAAGAAGAGATGAGGAAGAGTGAATGTGTAGGTGTTGATGGTGGTGCTTGAGCCCCATTAGTCGTGCCAGTGTCTCCAGGCTGAGAGATCTGGGGCGAGCACCTGCTGCAGAAGTGGGTGAGGATGACGAATGCTGTCCTACATCACCTCTCCCCTGCATGAGCCAAATTACTCACACGGGGACGGAGAGCAGTCTGGGCTCTCCTCTGGGGGACAGCGTTTCTCTCCGTCTCTCGAGCGGTTCAAGTCGTGCAGATCGCTCAGTCACTGTGATCTGTGGTCGCATGTGTGAGATGTATAACTCTTAAAGGGATAGTTCACCCAAAATTTTAAATTATCCCATGATTTACTCACCCTCAAGTCATCCTAGGTGTATATGACATTCTTCTTTCAGACAAATACAATCGGAGTTGCCCAAAATGCCCTGGCATTTTGAATGGCTGATCTATCCATGATAAAAGTGCATCTATCCATCATTAAAGTGCATCTATCCATCATAAAAGTGCATCTATCCATCATAAAAGTGCATCCATCCATCAGAAAGGTGCATCTATCCATCATAAACGTGCTAGCCTAGAAATCTAGACGCACCCTAGCGGCAGCAAAATGTATTTTGCAGCCAGGGTAGTCTAGCAACTCTCCGTTGACTTTCGGAGTTGTAAAAACCTAAATTGGGTCAGGCCAATCACATCACGTATAGAGTAGACGGGGCGGGCTTAACATAATGACGACAGAGTTGCGACGGTTCCCTATTACTTGAAAACAAAGAATGGCGGCTGCTGCTGGAGAACAGTCTTTCAAATCGGCTTTGGCCGCGACTCTGGAGGACTTGGAGTTAAGTTTTTCTTTGAGAAAAGAGCAAAGAACAAGATGTGTTTGTAGTTTTGCCGGCCAGATTCAAAAGTTGAATCTATCAACTAACGTTAGCTCCGCTGTAGGGAAAACGCTCTGGTTGGTTGAAGCGCTGTCCTATTGCGTGCAGAGGGAATTTGAAAGACAGCCGTTTATCCTGTCCCTCAGATTGAGCCGTGTCTATGGTGCATCTTGATGTAGGTCTGGCTTGCCAGGCTATAAAAGTGCATCTATCCATCCATCAAAGTGTATCTATCTATCATAAAAGTGCATCCATCCATCATAAAAGTGCATCTATCCATCATAAAAGTGCATATATCCATCATTAAAGTGTATCTATCCATCATTAAAGTGTATCTATCCATCATAAAAGTGCATCTATCCATCATAAAAGGAAATCCATATACATATCACTAAGCCACTAAGTAAATCTAAGCCACTAAAGAAGCTCTCTATGTATTCTTGTTTTTTTGCCCTTTATACTCTACGTCCATTCTTTTAATACCACTAATAGACTGTGACTGATAGTACTGATGATAGTGGCTCTATAGCCAAAATAAATAGCAAAGGGCTAAGGGGACATCCTTGCCGAGTGCCTCTAGACAGAAAAAAATATTGTGAGCATATCTTATTTGTGTTTACGGCTTCCTTTGGTTGATGATAAAGCAAGCGAATCCAGGGAGTGAATTTTGAGCCGAATCCAAATTTGTCTAACACAGCAAATAAATAGTTTCCATTCGACTCTATCAAATGCTTTCTCTGCATCTAGAGAAATAATCACTTCAGGACTGCCCGTCTGGTCTTTAATTATATGCTCTATTCTAGAGGCCAATACTTTAGATAAAACTTTCACATCTACGTTTAACAAGGAAATTGGTCTATAGGAACTGCAGTCCAGGCAGAGGTGTAAAGTCCAGGTTCAGAAAGTAAAAGTCCTGCTCAGTATTTTGTTCCAGTCACCTGGATTTGCTAATTAGCACAGTTTTTCAGCCAGGAGAGAGAACTAATGAGTGAAATCAGCTGGAAATCCGTCTGGTCCCGGGGCTTTACCACTCTGCACGGCTTTAACCCCTTCAGACCTGAATTATGTTTCTGAAAAATATAAAAGTAAATATTCCCAGCTCACGAGGCTTCTATAAATGAGACCAAATACAAATATTACAAGTTTCAACACTCTTTAATTGTAATTTTTTTTGTCCATTTCAATGGACGTCAGGTCAAAACAGGGGTACTTCACAAATATTTACCAACATGAAATAAAATAATAAACAAAAATTGTTGGTCTATACTTTAAGATTCTTCTCAAGGTCAAAAACTTGAACAGTATAACATTTCAATTACTTTAATTTTGAGGTTTTTGTTTTACAGATTGCAACAAACTAAATATATTAGAATCAATCAATATGGTCATGTTAGTCATGTTTTCTGTGTGCATCTTTCTTTTTTTTAATCAAAAACTTGAAAATTATAACATTTCAACTTTAATTGTAAGGTTTTTGCTTTCATTGAACATTTGTTTATTCATAACAAAATAAACCTAGGAATCATTCAGTGATTTCTCACAATTTCTCTGCACTTATTGCACTTACCACAGAAGACGTGTGTTTTCCCAGAACAACCTTCCAATTTGCATCTTCTTGTTCTTTCTTTGTATCATAATCTGGCAGGGGGTCCACCATATAATTTTGGACTTCAAGAACTGGCCACCATTCCCTTGCCCCTCTCTTTTGTCCAGCTTCATCATGTGGAGTTTGAGAGGTAATGGCTGTGTGAACCCTGTGGCTTCCCAGAACGCATAAGCACTTCGGCCACATTCATTTTTAATTCAAGAAGATCCATGATTTTCTGTGGCTGAGTTCCTCTAAAATCATTGTCCCTGCGATACTCAGGCCAGCAGTTCACTACAGCAACATCAAAAGCATGAGTAATCATGCGCAGTGACTTGATATCAGTCTTGTAAAGGACAATTAGCTGATCAAGCTTGTCCACGCCTCCCATGCCCTTGTTGTATTTCTTCACAACCTCTGGACGCTTGACCTTCACAAACTGCCTCTCTTTCTGATCCCACCTCTCATCTTCGTCTTCATCTCCAACACCAACAAAGTTGGAGGCCAGCACAACAGAGCGGTTATCAAACCACTTCACTAGAACAACTTTTCCATCCCTATAGGGATGATACACTCTTAAAAATAACTTTACTCTTAAAAATAAAGGTTCTTAAAAGGTTCTTTGTTGGGGTATATGGTTCCATGAAGAACCTTTAACATCCAAGGAACCTTTCCATTGCACAAAATGTTCTGTGTAGTGCCAAATGGTTCTTTAGATTATAAAAGGGTTCTTCACCATCAATCTCATGTGACCTCACATTGTTGGAGTAAATTTGTGTTTCCAATACATTGATTTATTTGTGGCGGCCTGCCGCAATATCTACACTGACCGCCACAAATAGATTTGTGCTTCCTATTAACTAGACTGTGGCGGCCCGAAAATATATTTAAGCTTACAATAGTAACAGTACCGAAAAAGGTTCTTTTTTCAGTGAAAGGTTCTTTGGAGAACCAAAAAAGGTTATTCTATGGCATCGCTGTGAAACCCCCTTTTTAGTTCTTCCTGGCACCTTTATTTTTAAGTGTATACTTCTAAATTAATCATGGTTTCCCTGCGTTTTCTTAGACATTTCCTTGATGTCTTCAGTGGCTGTTCCAGCTGCATGGATTTTCTTTTCTGCAAGAACTTCAAGGACATTATAGGTGGTGAAGTAGTTGTCAAAAAAGAGCTTGTGGTTGGGAGCCTGGATTCTCTGGCACAAGTGGAAGACAACAGAAGCTTCATGCCCTAGAACCTGTTTGCTCAGAAAGCTCTGTTGTGGCACCTTGATAGATGAGGAAATCATAAGCAAGCCCACGTTTGCCACAGAGGAAACACATCTTTACTCCCCATGGTGTAGGTTTCCCTTTGATATACTGGAGCACAGAGAGTTTTCCCCTGAAAGGCACAATCTCTGCTCATCAATACAGAGATCTTCCTCCAGTTGTAGCTGCAGACAACGTTTCCTTATGGACTCATAGATTGGTCTGACCTTGAAGAAAACACCAGTGTCTCCAGGAGGCCTCTCATGGTTGTTCACAACATGCAGGTTGGAGCGAAGTTTAAAAAAAAAAGATCTCGAGACACGATTTCCTTGAAAATTCCAATACTGATACTGGAGGACCAGTACATTCACTCTTGGAAGACCAAGAACTCCCATTGCCATATGCAGACCGACAAGGACTTCAATCTCAGAAGCTGAGGCATGTTTATACCCCGACTCCATTTTGTTCTGCATATATATGTATGAAAAGTCTTAACTAACTAACTATCCCTAATTTTCATTCTACACTCACCAATTGTTGGAGATCTAGCATCATCTGCATTTCCATCTCCATCTTCCTCATCACTCCACATGTCAACATCTGAGATATTTCCATCAGCTACAGTATATGTCCAAGCACTTCAAGAACTGTATATTCTGCGTATGAAATAGTTTCAAAAATGTATTAGTACTGTGATATAGATTTTTTTTATATAATAAATTTCAATCAGCATTACTGGACATGTGATTTCAGTAACAGGCGTTTTAACCCACTGTACATGCCAATGGACAGACACATTTGAAAAAACACATTTGCAATTCTACAATCGATTTTTTAACTTTAATAAGTTCAATCCTTCTATTTTACATACAAACTATGAACTACTGGCAAACATATAAAAAAAAATGTAAATAAAACCATAGCAAATGTTGCTTACTTCTGTGTTTGGAGTGAAGTGCTGCCATGCTTCTCTTCAATGTAGTGTTTTTTTTTTTCTTTTTTTTTTTTTAATTACCACATGCAGAGCTTTACTGCAATTTGATTGGATGACAAACATCCAATCTCATGGACTGCAGGCTTTAAACTAGGTGAAATGCTCCAGAAGTGAACAAAAAAAAAAAAAAGGGCTGACATGTGATGTCCATTGTAATGGACGCAGGGTTCGAAATTGAATCTTCTATCTCTTGAAGTTGTAAAGGTTTGTCCAGTTTACTCTTTTGATCTTGTTTAACTGAGGGCAAATTTACATTTGCCAGGAATGTTGACATAAAAGCATCATCATGTGGACATTCTGAGGTATAGAATTTTTGAAAAAGTAGAATTCATTTCTTGGGGATCCACCATAATTTCTTGACATGTTTTCCTAATCTTGGGAATAAGATGGGATGCTGATTTACTTTTTAACTGTTGGGCGAGAAGACGACCTGCCTTTTCATCATGTTGACAGATGCACTTTTATGATGGATAGGTGCACTTTTATCACGGATAGATAAACTTTTATCATGGATAGATGCACTCTGATGGACTTCAAAACAGAAACAGCCATTCACTGCCATTATAAAGCTTGGAAGAGCCAGGACATTATTTAATATAACTCCGATTGTATTCGTATGAAAGAAGAATGTCATATACAACTAGGATGGCTTGAGGGTGAGTAAATCATGGGCTAATTTTAATTTTTGGGTGAACTATCCCTTTAAGAAAAATGGTTCTAAACGGTACCAAATTAGGGTTCTTCGGCTTGTAACAATAGCAGAACCCTTTTTAGTGCTAAAATGGTGTTATAAATAACCTTTTCAACAATATTTATTTTCATTAATATTAGTATATTAGTATCTTCATATTATTAATATTTCTATTATTAAAAGTAATATTGCACACTATTGTTTTTCAGACTGTATCATAGTACTGAGACTGCTCTCATTAGTTACAAATGATTTGCTCTTATCATTCGATCGTGGTTGTATCTCTCTATTAGTGTTACTGGATCTTAGTGCTGCATTTGATACTATTGACCACAACATTTTATGTTGGCATTAGTGGAATTGCATTAGCATGGTTCAAATCATACTTATCTGACCGTTATCAGTTTGTAGCAGTAAATGAAGAGATGTCTTATCGATCACAAGTTCAGTATGGCGTACCACAAGGCTCAGTACTAGGACCATTGCTGTTCACTCTGTACATGCTACCATTAGGAGATATCATTAGGAAGCATGGCATTAGTTTTCACTGTTATGTTGATGATACTCAGCTTTATATTTCTTCAAAATTAAAGGAATGCATAGCTGATATAAAAATTTGGATAACTAGAGTTGCAAATTATTGGGAAAAGACCTCTGGATGTAGTAACCTAGAACACGGTCTAACACTTGATGGCTGCTCTGTCAAGTCTTCGTCGTCGGTTAGGATCCTGGGTGTGCTCTTTGATACCAATCTTTCATTTGGAAGCCACGTTTCTAGAATCTGTAAAACCGCATTCTTCCATCTTAAAATATATATTTAAATTACGACATATGCTTTCAATGACAAATGTGGAAAAGTTAGTTCATGCACTCATGACCTCAAGGCTAGATTATTGTAATGCTCTACTGGGTGGTTGCCCTGTACGCTTAATAAACAAACTACAGTCAGTCCAAAACGCAGCAGCTCGAGTTCTTACCAGAACCAGGAGGTATGACCATATTAGCCCCGTTCTGTCAACACTGCATTGGCTCATTAGTCATATATTATTTTTATTAATATTGTTTTTTTAGTCCTCTATCTGCCTGGTCTTGTTGCCTCTAGGTTAAACTGGTAAAACAATAATTGGAAATCCAATGATAGAGATCAGATTAGTGGTCTTATCTGACTGGTTCCTCATGAGTCCCTGTTTGTTAATCACTAATCTAAATATTGGGAGTGACCAGTTGGCCATCAATATCTATGGTAGTGGTATGGTAATATAAATTTGAGTAATTTAGAATATATTTAAAATATTTTAATATTTCACTCAGATGCATTTCAAATACTAAAGTATCACTATTGTACATCAAATTACAATTTTATCTATATTTTTTAGTGTCGCATGTAGCTGCCTTGACATGCATATAATCAAGCCATATTAATTTGGACAAGTACCTGAGCCTATTTTTATTGTGATTCAGTTTTTAGGCCAAGTTTAAAAGCGGAGAGGAAAAATTATGCTTCTAATGAGATGGATGCTGCATTTTCTTCATTTGAAAGAGGCTTCGGGCCAGTGAACGGCGTCTAAAGATAGAGGGAAAAATTGCTTTGTATGCTACCGACCCAAATTTAGGACAGACGCACCTCAACATCGCTCATGACTCCAATGTTTTACTCGCGTCATGCCAAAAATATGTTCTCAGAGGTTGCTTGAACTAGGTCAACTGACATCTTTTTTTGGATCACAGAGAGAGAAATTGTGCCATCTAAATGATAGCAGTCTCCTTAAACCAAGATGAACAGCAATAAGCCTTCCCCGACGGTTTATTTGGGTCAATGACAATACCATGGAAAATAACCAAAAATAACAATACCATGGAAAATAACCAAAATTTTGTTATTGGATGAAATATAACCATCATTTTTCTTGAATTGGGATAACATATTTATCTAATGACAATTTAAGAGAAATTATGATTATACTGTATACATATATATATATTCCCTGAAGTTCTGAATCTTTCTCAAAACATTTTTATTGGTCATATACAAAATAAAAGAAGCTGTAATTCAACAAACATACATTATATACAACAGTACATCAATAAATTAGCCACATCTGAGAAATGGTTAACTGCATGGTTCAAATCCACAGTCATTAAATAGGAATACAGTGTTTGTATCTAGATTGCAAAAAGTACAACAATTCAATCAATAAATAGTTACAATTTACCCAATGTGTTACTGTGTTTCATACAAAGCACTGCAATATATCTTATTACAACCCATTGAAAAAATAACCAAAACATATTCTATCAATGTTCACCAATCATAAACTCACATTTCATAGCTTTATTCGATGACTCACAAATCTAGTGTCAAATATAAAAACCTGTACAGTCACTTGCTTACCAAACAATGCGATGAACTATTAGACTAAAGATTGAGAACATTGCCATTAATGTGCTGACTGAAAAAACGTTGCTTTTTAATAGGATTCATGATAATCCAAGACCCATTAAAACAATGGCAGGTCCTGTTGCATAGCCTAACATTAAATTAATATAGCCACAAGAATAATATAATAGCAATGACAATAGCTCTGTCCCAAAACTTAGTGAGCTTCCATGTCACCTGCTCACACAGGCATCTTGTTACTGATTTGACACAAACGGTGCGTCTCACAGTAGGTGCGTAAGAGTCTCGGTTACAACTGATTCTGACATTAGGGCCTATCCCGCATTACCTTTGTTTTCCTATGTAAACACACTAGTTTGACCATTGCACTTGAATCTTATGCAGCGTCTCGCGGATGACGTGCCGCTCTAAATCAAGTTAAAACAAGTTTTAAAAAACACGTCTTGAAATCTAGTGTTTTTGCCAGCGTATTGCATTTTTCAAAGCATAAACGCATTCTTTGTGAATGGCACCTTTCGTTTCTACACCAGACTAAACAAAACACAATAGAATGCATTATAATCAGTGATGCTGTCTACACTAGATGCGACGCAAAACAACAAATCCCAGATGCCCCATTCAATTTCTGATGTACTTCACGCACTCGCGATACTTCTGACATAAGTTACACCATGTCTACACTGGATGCGACAGTTCAGCCGCAACAGCTTAATTCGGTCTAAACTGGATGTGACAAAGTGAGCATTGCAAACCCATTTGTTCACATGTCAGAAATAGCATGAGCACCATAGACTGTAAAAAAATATGTACGAGTATATATGCGTGACGTCACCTGTATGTTTCTGAAGAGCATTTTTGAAGCCCAAAGTGGGCGGAGCTGGCCGTCGTAATCTTGGCAGCGCGTCCCTCCCGGATAAACGAAACAGGGCAAAGAGGCGGATTAACTGAGGTGTTGTGACGCTAACAGACAGTAGACAAACGGCTAGTAGTGACATCAGCGGCAATCCACCTGTCACTCAAGTGGCCACGCCCTTAATTATGCAGAACTTTAAGGCTTAATATTATTTAAATGCACGAGTTATAAAAATATTCACCTCCCTCACAGTTGTCATGAAGGGCAAAGTTAGCTTTATAGACCAGAAACCCTTTTTGCACCAGGCTGTAAACATGTTTTTTTTCTGCTGTAAAGTTGGGCATTTTAACTTGGGGCTCTATGGGATTGCCTCTTTTTTGGAGCCTGTCTCTAGAGTCCAGTCGATGAACTGCAGTTTAAGTCACCTCTGTGTTGGATTCAAGAGAGAGAAAGGAAGGTTGCCGCTTTGTGAGCATGTGAAGTACGTCAGAAATAGAGTGAGGCATCAGTTAGTCTGGGATGTGTCGCGTTGCCACATCCAGTGTAGACAGCATCACTGATTATAATGGGTTCTGTCTGCTGTTGTCACCGCTCGCATCTAGTGTAGACACGCTGTTAGAGCCGGTTCAGTTGAACTCCTTTTAACTTGTGTACCGCGTTTTTAGAAAGCCGCATCATGTTTGAGTCACTGCAAAAGACATGAGTACAACGGTCAAACACATCCGTCTTTTTTTACATGGAAAAAGTACATGTTTACAGTTGAAACAACCCAGCATTTTTTAGAGTGCATGTTTATCTATACTTTGGAATACTGAATTAAACAAAAGTATGTTTTAAGTGTGAAGTAAGTCCACCATCTTTAATATATTTTTTTGACTGAGCTTGTCAAAATGCATTTTGGGACTGGATATACTGTATTTGGTCAAATCAGGTTGTCGTTGTTGCGTACCTCTTGAAATAGAGTCAGGAATGTGTCTACAATGATACAAGCTAGGGTTTGGAATAGAGCTAATAAACACACAGAACATTTACCTTTGCAGTGGTGACTGTATCTCACTGAAATATCTTTCTCCTCAGAAGTCATTTTACGAGAGTGCTAAAACACAAACTACCACAAACATAACAAAAAAATCAATACTACAGTATATGTGCACATAAGTGTACAGTGTGGCGCTTATCCAAGAACTACATTAAACACCACAGAGAAGTGCTGTGTGAAACAAGTGTGCTGAAAACCTCAGAGAAAAACTCAAAAAAGCTGCTTTTCAGAAAGAGTGGATGTGGCAAGTGCAATATGTGAGCAAAGAACTCTAACAACAGTCATCAAACTGCTGAAAACGTTGTTTCCAGAACACTGAAATACTGACTGGTGTGGCCTTGAATCTGTGATGTGAGGTAAGAGGGCAGTGCATTCATGTCACAGTGAATCAGTTTCATCGGTTTATTTTCATCTTAAAGCAATAGTTCATCCATAAATGAAAGCTGTCATACTTGCCCTTGCATGACTGCAAAATAAGGGTGATCAAGATCAGGCGCCAGTTTCATAAACATAGGCATTATGTTAAGACTGTCTGACTGGCCAACTATCAGTTAGCCAAGAGGCAAGCAGTCTTTTTTCAGTATCAAATTAGGCCAATCTACTTTACGTAACTGACTTAAAGTTATGAACAATCACAAAAAATTAGGGATGCACGATATATCGGCCATCATATCGGTATCGGCCGATATTTGTTCATTTTTAATGTTATCGTTAAAGAAAATTTAACCGATATATTAAAGCCGATAAATAATGTATTATTTCCTTCAGCTGAGACACTTCAGATGCACACAGAATTGCTTGAAATACGATTAGAATCACGTCAAAAAAGGAAAATACGGTAAAGTGCAACAGTCTGTCATATCGGCTACTTAAAAATTATAATGAGAACATCATAATTGTTTGTTTGGGACATGGATTTTAATGGTGAGACTTTTGTTTTTGTAATCAATATAAAAATTTTAATTTAGATTTATCAGCCAATAAATCGGTTATCAGCTTTCAAATATAAAGATCTATCGGTATCGGACAAAATTTTCATATCGATTTATCGCCCTGAATCCTTCATTTTGCTGTCTGTACATTATTCTGTTTATTACACGATTGCTTATTACTTAATATTCAACAATATTCAATTTTGAAATTACTTAAATTTCATCACATAACCTCAGATAACTTGGAATATAGAAGCACAAGTCAAACACATTATACTTTCATTATAACTTCAAGCGATTGTTTCCTTTTTGGAGCTTGGTTGTAAAAAAAAAAATCAGTCATAGGGCCCTATCTTGCACCCAGCGCAATTTACTCTGTACACCGAGTATCACTCATATCATCATATCATGTATCATTCCTATTTTGCACCCGACGCACAGCGGACTTTTCCCTCCACAGACGCACGTCGGTAAATTAGGGA
Source organism: Squalius cephalus (assembly GCF_949319135.1). Classification (NCBI taxonomy): domain Eukaryota; kingdom Metazoa; phylum Chordata; class Actinopteri; order Cypriniformes; family Leuciscidae; genus Squalius; species Squalius cephalus. The sequence goes on along the minus strand of NC_137122.1, from coordinate 63,835,509 downwards.
ATGAACTTGCGCTCCGGGGCCGGTTCAGTGAAAAGAGGAGGCGTGTTCCGGCGCAAAGGTTCCCTGGTGCTATTTTGCAGTTTCAGAAAACAATTCCACCACAGACCAGGAAAAACCCAGTCTAAAGTCAGTGGCGTGTTAAAATAGGGCCCATAGTGGTTTGGATCAACATGAGGTTGGGCATATGGCAGTTTTCATTTGCGGGTAATCTATCACTTTAAATCAACTGCAGTCAATGATCTGAAAGTTCTCAGGGTTTTAACACTTTGCCTACATCAGGGCTATAAGTTGAAGAACTTCTGGTGCTTTCTGTGTGTGTAAATCACACTGAACATTTGTCCTGAGAAAACAATAGGGAAGAGCATCTCAAAATAAGCCCATTTCATTAGTGCATTTCACTTACCCTGATCATCTCTTACAGAGAAATCTCATTTCAAATGCCTGTACATACAGTAGTTCTGCTCTGAGTCAACATCTGTCCATCAGATCCAGAACATGAGCAAGACAGGGTTGACAATCGCATAACCTTTTAAATACTATAGCTCTGTTCCAAACCCTAGTGAGGGAATGCCTTGCTATAGATCTGAAACGCAGCCTTGAACTGATCCGTACTGAAGTGAAACAGAGCAACACTGTACTCAATATTGTTTGACATTAGCATGTTGCTAAGCTAACGCAACAATACTTCTAATAAGCAAAATAATAAATGCCACAAACAAATATTGCCTTACTATCCAGACATTTCAGCAATGATTACAGTTACCATAATGTAAAAACTATCCACTTTTCTTGTTCCCCTTTCCTTTTCAATCCCTCCCCAATCAAACCAACTCCCAATGGATAAAAGTCCCTCTCTACTGTAATTTTTTCTTCTGTATATGTCCCTCAGTAAGTATAACTGACATTTAAGGTGTATTTTTCCCTGCCTATTAAGATGATGGGAAAGGCTCCGGCATCCCTGCGACCTTACATAGTACGAGTAATTTGGAGAATGGATGGATAGATTCTTTTATTTTTCAGTGAGCTTGTTAACGGTCCGTGAAGGACTCGCAATGCTTCTTAGTTTGGCGTTTTCATGTTGGGGGCGCGGAAACCAGACAGAAACCCATTATAATCGGTGATGCTGTCTACACCGGATGCGGTGCGACACGACAAGTCTCCGAACAGTAAACGTCTGCCCCTTTCTATTCAAGCATCCGGTGTAGACACGGTGTTAAAATGCTGGTCAGTTCACTAGGTTTTGGAACAGATCCACATCTTCATCGCTTTGCAGATGATTTAAACTTAGCTCTTGCTATTCTTGTTCTCAAAATGGATAAATTGTGCTGGAAGAGAACCGCAATCTGGCTACGCGCCGTTATGAAGCGTCACACTGGGTGTGTTACAGTCAGCTACAGTAAAGTTTTATCATTCAACAAAACCCAGATGTTCTGAGATATGGAAGGAGCCATTATGAATGTACACGGCCTATATTACGTTATAATATTCACTTAAAGAATACAGCAGGACACTTACACAGTGAACAACACTGTCACCTGACCACATACACACACAGCACGCCCCATTGCACGTGTCTATTTACTAGAAAAGCAATCAGACTTCAATAATAAGCCACTTTTGGTACAATTGCAAAATTGATATCAAACTATTTTTTTTTGTTCATATAAATAACAGGTTTTTTTTTCTGTTTTCGTTTTCCGGGAAGAAAAACAACAAAGTTTTTTTTAGTTGAAGTAAGACATCAGAAACCCTTTTGCTAACGATTCAACAATAAAGCCTGTGTTAAGTTCCAGCCCATCCATATAAAGCACAGAACAACAAAACTACAGCTCTACGACTGAACAAAGCTATGATCAACACTTTACCAACACGGTTTACCAACTAAAAGCAAATAAATGCCTCATCTTTGCGTTGTTTTTTAGGAAAGACTTTTTCTCACAAGTCATGTCTGCAAAAGATGAACGTCACCTGCCAGACTCTCCCATGCATAAAAACTGTAGTTTATTGCCTCTCCTGCTCATATTCCTCAGAATATAACTTGTAAACATCATTCCACTAATGGAATTGAACTCAACAGGAAAGAAATTTGATAACTGAAAATAATTGTTACTTGCTTTGTGAATTACAAGATCCTTACTTCTTATACCATTTCTGTTAGAACAGTGAATACCTTTAGTTTTTCCCATCAGTATATCAGTCAGTGGACAATAACAAGCACAGGCGACTCAAGCTGGAGCTGAACTGGACCCAAAAACGTAAAGTTAGTCAACTTTCTTCCGTGGGAAAAGAAAAATGAGAGTTTTTGCAAATGTCCAGGCTCTTTTCCATATGATGAAAGCATATAGTATATCTCACATAGCCCTAAAAGGATTTTTAAAAAAGTACCATGAAAGGATATCATTTTTGCATTACATCCATCAGATAGTTCTGACAACATCTGACAATAACATCTGATAGTTTTCCATCAGGAACACACACAAATTCAAGTGGTTATTCGTTAACTATTAACTTCATCAGTGCTTGCACATTAGAGGTCTTCACGGGTCCACCTCGACTCGAAAACCTTTTAGTTGCCCCGGTCTCAGGTAATTTTAAATAAATGTGCTTTTACCGAATAGACCAGAGAAGACTAAAATTCTTTTAAAATGTGCCAAATTTTCATTATTAGTTTTGTGCGCTTAACAATATTTTATTTTATTTTATATACATTTCTATGAGAATGTTACTCAGTCAATCTGTTCTTCTGTGTGTAAATGCTTATTTGCTTATTAACATTAACACTAATATTGTAATATTATGTGCAGGTAATACCAGGTATTGATTACAAAAAAACATCTAAATGCAGGTGATGCCAAACTAATCACAAACAATTAAGCCATAACTGTATAATTTCTTGTTTTTCTTCAAACAAAACAATGTGTGAAATCCCCAAAAAAACATATTCTGCATATTTTTTGAAGTATAGGCTACATAATCTGGGAACATGGCTTACGTAAATGGATTGGAGAATGAAATTCATCAACAAATAAGTTGAGAAGAGATGGGCATACTTTAAAAGCTACAAGTGTTTCTTCATTTTCAACCTGTCAAAGATGACAGTCACCAACAGCCACTGGCGTACAGGGACGCAAGCATGTGAAGCCTTGGGTCTAATATTATTGGCTTTTTCTTTTTTTTAAATGTATTTATGCATGTTGCGTTTGGGTAGGAAGTGATTCGGGTCGATCCATGCCGGGTACAGAGTGAATGTGGCAAAGGCTCATATATAGTGCTTTCATATGTACACCCACAGCGCTTTACAATCATATCAGGGACCCGGGAAGATCTCTAATGCACATATTTGACTTTGGTGTGCCTAGATGTCCCTCGTCAGGTCTGATGTCAGTGACGAATGCTATCAGTTCTTGTGTGTCTTCAATCACAGGCTGTTTACATGTTGAAGTGTGACTTTTCTGATCTGGTCACTGTATGCTTTCTCTGTATGGAAAAAATAAACCAGCACAAAAACTTCTCCTTTTGTGTTCTATGGACCAAGTGACACGGGCTTAGTACCAAATAATGGTGACTAAATTACAACTTTTAAAATAATTTTTGGGTCAAGCTCAAGTCTGTGTAATATTGTAATTAATGAAATATTGATACAAATTGAATCTCCAAAAAAAAAAAAAGTCCTTTATCTTTTTCTGAGAGATTTTAGTGTTGCCTGTTTACATTTGTATGGTCAAAGAGTAGATTTCTGAATGTTTTAGCGTGAATCTGATTACTGAAATGTTGATAAAAAATGTTGGGTAACACTTTATTTTACAGTGTCCTTGTTACATATGTTACATGTACTTACCATAGTAATAACAGTAAATTATGTAAAATTAAATGCAACTAACCCTCAACCAAACCCTAACCCTATAGTAAGTACATGTAGTTAATTAATATTACTCAGTACTTAAATGTATAAATACAGTGTAACACTGACACCTTAAAATAAAGTGTAACCAAATGTTGTTCATTAAGAACAAGGGCTGCAATTAACGGATAAATCTCTAAATAGAAATAATAAGTCCTTTATCTTTTTCTGAGAGATTCTGTCTACACTTTTATGGTCGTAGAGTAGATTTCTGAATAGATTTGAGCATGAGTAAACCTGTGCCTGATGGATCCCCTTCCAGAACGGCTCCGGGTCAGTGCATTAAGACCGTGCTTGTGTTTTGGACTTGACGATGGTGATGACGCTGGTGGTGGCCACTTTTGTGACGGGACCCCTGTGGGCCACAGTCCTGGCGAAGCTCTGCAGAGCCTCATATTTGGAGCGCAGCAGCTCCAGCTCAGCTTTAATGCTGGCGTTCTCCGAGACCAGCTTCTCCACCTCGTGCTGGAGCTCGATCTTCTGCTTCTCCAGCTCCTCCTTCTGCGTCACACGCTTCACGCGACAGCTGGCGGCGTAGCCTCGGTTTTTCAGCGTGCGTCGACGCTGTTTCAACTGCAGGATTTCATCTTTGGTCAGGCCGCGCAAGTGCTGGTTCAGCTCTCGCACAGACATGGACACCAGTTCATCATCCGTAAGACTCGTGCCATTCTCACCTGGCTCTCGCTTCACCTGCAGATCAAGTCACCTTCATTTATACAGCGCTTTTAACTATATAGATTGATTCAAAGCAGCTTTACAGTGATAATAAGTAATTAAAGTAACAGAGATTGCAAAGTTAGTTGCAAAGTCACTTTATAGTCAGTAGAATGTCTGTTGGAGGAGCATCACAATGAAGAGTTTGCAGATATTAAGGAGACACTCTACTAACACTCTACTAACACTCAACTAATACACCACCAACACTCCACCGACACTCCACCGACACTCCACTAATACAACACTAATACAACACTAATACTCCACTGACACTCCACCAACACTCCACCAATACACCACCAACACTCCACTAATACACCACCAACACTCCACTAACACTCCACCAATACACCACCAACACTCCACTAATACTCCACCAACACTCCACCGACACTCCACCGACACTCCACCGACACTCCACCGACACTCCACCGACACTCCACCGACACTCCACCAACACAACACTAATACTCCACTCCACTAATACTCCACCAACACTCCACCAACACTCCACTAAACACTCCACCAACACTCCACTAATACTCCACAAACACCCCACTAAACACTCCACCGACACACCACCGACACACCACCGACACACCACCGACACACCACCGACACACCACCGACACACCACCGACACACCACCGACACACCACCGACACACCACCGACACACCACCGACACACCACCGACACACCACCGACACACCACCGACACACCACCGACACACCACCGACACACCACCGACACACCACCGACACTCCACCGACACTCCACCGACACTCCACCGACACTCCACCGACACTCCACCAACACTCCACTCCACTAATACTCCACTAATACTCCACCAACACTCCACTAATACTCCACCAACACTCCACCAACACACCACCAACACACCACCAACACTCCACCAACACTCCACTAATACAACACTAATACAACACTAATACAACACTAATACTCCACCGACACTCCACCGACACACCACCAACACACCACCAACACTCCACCAACACTCCACCAACACTCCACCAACACACCACCAATACTCCAACACTCCACTAATACAACACTAATACTCCAACACTCCACCAACACTCCACCAACACTCCACCAACACTCCACCAACACTCCACCAACACTCCACCAACACTCCACCAACACTCCACCAACACTCCACCAACACTCCACCAACACTCCACCAACACTCCACCAACACTCCACCAACACTCCACTAATACAACACTAATACAACACTAATACTCCACCGACACTCCACCGACACACCACCAACACACCACCAACACTCCACTAATACAACACTAATACTCCACCAACACACCACCAATACTCCAACACTCCACTATTACAACACTAATACTCCACCGACACTCCACTAATACCCCACCAACACTCTACCAACATACCACTAATACTCCACTAATACAACACTAATACTCCACTGACACTCCACTAACACTCCACCAACACTCCACCAATACTCCACTAATACAACACTAATACTCCACTGACACTCCACCAATACTCCACCAACACTCCACCAATACTCCACTAATACAACACTAATACTCCACTGACACTCCACCAACACTCCACCAACACTCCACCAACACTCCACCAACACTCCACTAATACTCCACCAACACTCCACTAATACAACACTAATACTCCACCAACACCCCACTAATACTCCACTGACACTCCACCAACACTCCACCAACACTCCACCAACACTCCACCAACACTCCACCAACACTCCACCAACACTCCACCAACACTCCACCAACACTCCACCAACACTCCACCAACACACCACCAACACTCCACTAATACAACACTAATACAACACTAATACTCCACCGACACTCCACCGACACACCACCAACACACCACCAACACTCCACCAACACTCCACCAACACTCCACCAACACTCCACCAACACTCCACCAACACTCCACCAACACTCCACCAACACTCCACCAACACACCACCAACACACCACCAACACTCCACTAATACTCCACCAACACTCCACTAATACAACACTAATACTCCACCAACACCCCACTAATACTCCACTAATACTCCACTGACACTCCACTAATACTCCACCAACACTCCACTAATACTCCACCAACACTCCACCAACACTCCACCAACACTCCACCAACACTCCACCAACACTCCACCAACACTCCACCAACACTCCACCAACACTCCACCAACACTCCACCAACACTCCACTAATACTCCACCAACACTCCACTAATACAACACTAATACTCCACCAACACCCCACTAATACTCCACTAATACTCCACTGACACTCCACTAATACTCCACCAACACTCCACTAATACTCCACCAACACTCCACCAACACACCACCAACACTCCACTAATACAACACTAATACAACACTAATACTCCACCGACACTCCACCGACACACCACCAACACACCACCAACACTCCACCAACACTCCACCAACACTCCACCAACACTCCACCAACACTCCACCAACACTCCACCAACACTCCACCAATACTCCAACACTCCACTAATACAACACTAATACTCCACCAACACACCACCAATACTCCAACACTCCACTAATACAACACTAATACTCCACCGACACTCCACTAATACCCCACCAACACTCTACCAACATACCACTAATACTCCACTAATACAACACTAATACTCCACTGACACTCCACTGACACTCCACCAACACTCCACCAACACTCCACCAATACTCCACTAATACTCCACTAATACAACACTAATACTCCACTGACACTCCACCAATACTCCACCAACACTCCACCAATACTCCACTAATACAACACTAATACTCCACTGACACTCCACCAACACTCCACCAATACACCACCAACACTCCACCAACACTCCACTAATACTCTCCACCAACACTCCACTAATACAACACTAATACTCCACCAACACCCCACTAATACTCCACTAATACTCCACTGACACTCCACCAATACACCACCAACACTCCACCAACACTCCACTAATACTCCACCAACACTCCACTAATACAACACTAATACTCCACCAACACCCCACTAATACTCCACTGACACTCCACTAATACTCCACCAACACTCCACTAATACAACACTAATACTCCACCAACACCCCACTAATACTCCACTAATACTCCACTGACACTCCACTAATACTCCACTGACACTCCACCAACACTCCACCGACACTCCACCAACACTCCACTAATACAACACTAATACTCCACTCCACCAACACCCCACTAAACACTCCACCGACACTCCACTAATACTCCACCGACACTCCACCGACACTCCACCGACACTCCACCGACACTCCACCGACACTCCACCGACACCCCACTAAACACTCCACCAACACACCACCAACACTCCACCGACACTCCACCAACACACCACCAACACACCACCAACACACCACCAACACACCACCGACACTCCACCAACACTCCACCAACACTCCACTAATACTCCACCAACACTCTACCAACTCTCCACTAACACTCCACTAACACTCCACTAACACACTCCACTAACACTCCATTACACTTCTACTAACACTCCCACTAACACTCTAATGACAGTTAGTAGACAATAGACATGTAGGTGCAATGTTACTTATAGTCAACTGAATGTGTTAAAGGAACCGTCAAAATAAAGTGAAACCGAATTATATGAAGGGATTGGAAAGCCACCCCATGGTTTCAGAGATGGCTTGCTGTAATGGTCTCTGTCTTAAACCTTGAAAAAATAGGGTTTATTGAAGCAAAGTCTTGTATTAATTTCCCCAAGGTCTGGGGTCCCTTCCTCCAACATTTACATGACAGCAGAACTTAAAGATTTTAACACATCGATTACTATGATTTTTGTGCTGATTTCGATCCCCATCTTTACGTGATTTATCTTTCTCCTTTGTACTTTATTTAGGCACTTATGTCATTTGTTATGTTGTCTTGGCTTTTTTTTTCTTTTCTTTTTTTAGGGGGGAGGGTGGGAGATATGGTTGTTTATGTTTGTTAACTTTTGTTGTTCTTATAAAACTAATAAAAACAATATTGAGAGATAAAACCCCATAGAAAAATCTCAAAAGTGCTAGCGCCGAATTAGACTTCCGGGTTCTGACGTCAGACATGAACTAACAATGAACAATTGACGATTAATTGATGTTAAATTCATCATTTTTTAAACACATTTTTAAAACAAAATTTGCATTTGAATTTGTTAACCAAGATGCACTAACGTGGACAATGAATAAAAGATATTAACTAATATTAAAAAAAGATTTATAATAAATGCTGTAAAAAATATTGCTAATTTTTAGTTCATGATTGCTTCGTTTCCTGTTACTAAAAGAAAATATGATTAAATTGTGTGATTTAATACTTTTCTTCTGCGGTCTTAAGCTTTGAATTGTGATTTGGAGACACTTGCGTTTGAAAAATCATCTGAACATACAGTACCTTGAGTGCTTTGTTTCCCTTGTTTGTAGTAGTCATACCACGAGAGCCGCTCTCCACTGCCCCGCTCGACAGGTCTGAGAAAACAACAGAGATACGGTCACACACACACACGCTTCTCAGATCATCAAGCTCACAACTGTGTTCAAACGTTAATCGAAATACATGCAGTGAATTGCTATGTTAATCTAGAATATGTTAATTTCAATCCAAGTTTGAAACAAGAAACAAACAAAAAACAAGAGGTGTTCTACTTTAGTGATTTTCTATTTTATCATGAAAAAAAAAAAGCTTAAAAAGTAATTGTACATCTCTTCTCAACAAGCCACGCTATTTAGGGTATCATTCATGTCAAATCACTAACCATAAGTATGAGCAACATTAGAGGTGGGTATGATATGACCAAATCTTATATCACGATATGAGTAATTTTATTTCACATTAAAGATTTAGATATTTTTGCTTTAAATAAGGTTTTAATATAATTTTTTTTTACATATTTTTGATTCTCGCCAATTATTTTAATATCAAAAAACAAATACTTGCATGACCATGGCGCAACAGTACCACATAAACCAGAACGGCAAGAAATAATGTGGGCCTGAACTGTGATAATATGTAATGTTTCTGTTGCTTGCCTTGAATAGCATTACTACACTGCAAAAAAAATGTTTTTCTTACTTAGTATTTTTGTCTTGTTTCCAGTCCAAATATCAAACATTTCTTATATTAAGATGCATTTACTCAAGTAGTAAAATGACATAAGATATTAAGTCTTGTTTTCTGGGGAAATTAATCAAAATTAAGTGAGTTTTTGCTGAAAACAATCAAAATGATCTACCAATGGGGTGAGAAAAATAATCTCGTTTCTGTTTAAATTAAAATAAATTTTTCTCACCCCGTTGGCAGATCATTTTGCTTTTTTTAAGCATCAACTCACTTAATTTTGATTAATTCCCCCTGAAAACAGGACTTAATATCTTATGTCATTTTACACATCTTGATTTAAGAATTTTTAGATATTTGGACTGGAAACAAGACAAAAATACTAAGTAAGAAAAGCATTTTTTGCAGTAAAAAGAGAAGAAATCACTAATCCTGTTGCTTTGGGTGGATGATATACCTGTAGACACAATAAACCAGTAGAAATTTGTTAAACGGTAGACATTTTTGATTATCATCTCCATCGCAGTTACACTCACATAATTTTGTGCTGTGCCATCATGAAAATCAACAAGATAACTTCGCACTCATTTTAAAGTGACCGATCCATGACATGAAATCCATCTAAATTTAAATGATCTCATGGATGTGGCTGTTGTGGGTCATAGTGCTACAGTAAATGTGGCGTATTCAGATTACTTTGATGTGGTTCTTTTACATTTATCGTGTTTTAAATTCATATTGCCCGTTGTGCACAGATACCCTAAAGTCACCGGGGTGGCGGTGCCACCGGCTTGGGCCCGTCATCGCTACAAGCAGCTATATTTTAACATTTATTTTACACAGACAAGTACAAGTCGACAAGCAATCCAAAAATTAGAGTCAGTAAACAGGCAAAAGACAATTCTCAGTTCAAACAATCTCAGCCTGCAGGATCCAATGAGACATCATTCACACACACACACACACACACACACACACACACACACACACACACACACACACACACACACACACACACACACACACACACACACACACACACACACACACACACACACACACACACACACACACACACACACACACACACACACACACACACACACACACACACACACACACACACACACACACACACACACGCGCGCTCCAAAAACAACTCAGAAATAAAACAAAACAGAGACAAAACTCTAGGCTTGTAACAGGCAAGGCACTACAATAAAGAGCGGTTACTGCAAACAACCAAAAGTATCTCAGTAGCACCAAACTGCTGCCATCTGGGAAGATAACAACTAAAAGCAACAACACACACTGAACTGAAGCACCAAGAATTTACTCATTGTGAATTAATTTCTTCTGTGGGGATGAAACTGAAGCAGATGTGTCACAGTGGGGATGTTGTCACACAGGCAGAGACATGCTTCTTTCTCTATACTCTCTATACATACACACACACACCCACCCCTTCGCCCAGTTTTATGGTGGGTGTCCTCTCTGACTGCAACTGTGGAGAAAGGTGTGCTACACTTGATTAAATCTTGATGGACTTGCACAATCAAATGTCCAACACCATCAGCGAAGGATGCAAGGACAACTGACAGACTCCTCTTAGAGAGTAAGAAGACCTCAAGTACCCGGGAAGAACAGGACATCTCATTGGTCCACAGGCAGTTTCTGCCCATCTTCAGACTAATAATCCCTCAGGTTTAGGACCCGGACCACCATAACAATACCGTAGGACCTTTTAGATGTAGGTTACAGCAGTGTTAGCTGAAACAAAGACAGATCACAATGATCCATAACTATTTTTGAAAACCTACACATTACATCCATACCTTAAAACTAATGTAAACTAAAACACATTCATTTCATACTTACATATGAACCCATCTGGTTTAAACTATAAGAGTACTTTGCTGAGAGAGAAACAGATGTATGTATGTGAGGATATATCATATATTGTGTTAAAAAAATAACAGTTCCAGTCTCTGTTTTTATTTTTTATTTATTTATTTTAATCTGTTTTCGCTTTAGTTTTTTATCAGATGATAAGGCATCCTGAGAACATCCTGTTGCCATTTACTGTCACTGTTAGGGACTACATTTCTAGCAGAAGGATGACATTTATTGGTTTAACTTTAAAAAAGTAGCACATTAATACATATATTTTGCCTTTAATACATGGTATATGCATTGTGTTAAACGTAACCGCTCCACGTCGCGCCAAACAACTCTCTTTTGCTGTTCTAAATTAAGTTCAGGGAAGGAGGAGACGGGAGGCGGCAAGGTAAAACTTTAATCATAAAACATAAACAACAAAATAAAAAGGAAAGCGGCAGCCCCTCATGGACGACTAATACAAAACAACAACATAAAGTCCAGGCCTGGTCCTCTCTCCTTCACTGTCGTCACTTCTACTTTTATCCTTCCGGAGCTCCTCCGTAATGGTGTGTTCACACCAAAAGCGGTACTTGCTCTAGATTACTCATTGGATGTTTCTTGTTTCTCGTGTTACTCACGCCAATAAAAACATTGCACGAGGAGTGTCACACACATTCAACAACATTTCTTTCTGCCATTTTTTCCGTCATCAACCATGTTGGAGATAGTTAGGCTACTCTTGCAGCCCTGTACATGTTATGCAACTCTGAAACACAGAGGTGTCTGGGTTCACAGCACCGTCCAGAGGCGCACACTCACACTCATACTCACACACAAAAAAAATCTGTAAATTTCACCGTCTACTCCAGGAACTGCGCCTGGATGACAGCCGTTTCCAGCGCTACTGGAGGATGACCAGAGCCCAGTGCACAGACTTATCAAAAAGCTGTTAACTGATTGGCTTGCGCAACAACGTGTCATGAGAATTATACGCTCAATTTGAAATTTTTCAACAAGACACGATTGATGCGAATATTGAGCGTTTGCCGTCTTTACATTGACTTTGACTTTTGTCTTTGCATTGACTTTGTATGAAACCTATTTATAAAAATATTTAAATTTGCGCTTGGTGTGAACACAGCATAAGACACAATGCGCAAGTGACGCTCATTAGCACTCGAGCCACCAGTCTCGCTCCGTTCCCACGGCTCTCGGCCCCGCCCTGCTTGACACACACAGCTTCACAGGGCTTATCCCTTTAAACTACCGCCCAAAACAGCATATCTTAACCCATTTTGCGCTTGACATGGATTTTGATAGTTTCTGCTAGGAGGAGGCACCGCCGAGAACAGAGACCACAAGACAGATGGGAGAAAAGTTGTTATCTGAACATTGTTTGCCAAGCAACATTATTTTTAATTTGCTGCGCATGTGTTGTTAGTAGATTACCCACACCTGATGATATTCTGCTTGTTTGCGACCCTATGCTAATTAGTGCTGCTCTTTGTAGATTGTGTCAGTCATTAATGGAATGAGCTGTATTCTTTAATTTGCGCATTATCTGCAGAACCTTCCACTCCCATCAGCGCTTTTACTGGTCTTGCACTAATTTGCCCGTTTAGTAAATCTGTCCCTTAAGGCCAGGGAATACTTACTTTTCCTAGGGCTGTGAAACAATTAATCACGATTAATCGCATCCAAAATAAAAGTTTGTCATTAGGAAATACGTGAGATAAGAAATTAGAACCTTGATCTGTTAGGTCCGTTTACGGTAACCCAAAAGTCGTGAAGAAATTCGTAAGAGCTTTTGTCACTGTTTTACCAGTTAAAATCCTTCACGGAATAGCTTCTGTATACCGAGTAGCAACACACATGATCGTCAATGAATACTGACAACCGGATTTAGTGCGGGAAAGTGGACCCACACAATCCACAAGAACACATTCAAACGGTTCACCTACTGCAGGTATAGGACAGAGAGGAGCAGGCGGCAGGAGCTGGTTAGGTTTTCCACCCACCTGACAGTTATGGCATGTTTTACAATACTACGAGACATCAGTTTTTAACCCTAACCAAAATAGATGTTGGAGCACCCGGTTATAAGTTTTGGTTATCCCAATGTGTCCAGACTAAAAATGGTCATGGGCCAGACTCAACACATGTTGTCGGAATTCCAAGGGCACCATAATTGATCTATCGGTAAGCCCCTCCCCTCGAACGCAGGTGAGCCAATGGCAGTTGAGAATCAGTTGCACGGGTACTGGAACGTGGACATCTTTAGGTTTTAGTGCCATGGAGAAACATTGGAAGAACCAAAGCATCGGTTTGATGGTGTTTATGCTACAAAAATGGTAAAACGATGTGCCTGAGGTACTTGTAACACTGATTCCATGTGTCCTGAGAGGATGGGCAATGGAATTTATTTTATTCCATTTCCTAAACCCAAACAAGACAGAGCAAAATGTCTGCTTTGGATTAAGCTGTGTATTAACCTCAAAAGAGAAAATGAACCATAGAACCGTGAACTGTCGCAGAATTTGGAAGGTTGAAGTATGCTTTGTGCTTTAATCACTTGTATTTTATGTATCTAATAAACTTGATTTCTTTATCATTCCTGGTATTCATTTAGTAGTTTGAGCCTCCAGGCTAACGGCGCCCTAGACACCAATATTTTAACAATTCATAAGATTTTGGTGTGAAGATAAAAGGTTAGGATTAGGATTTTCCCCTCGGTAGTATTACAGCACCCTGTGTTTATTAGCACAGTTTGTTGTTTGCTTTAGGAAACTGATAGAATGCTTGAACCTGAATGAAAACACTGAGTTAAGGCATTAACAAGAGGGCAGGTGAATACATGAAGAGAAACAGAAATGAGGAGAAATAAAAGAACAAATAAAGCAAGGGAACATGGGGGGAGGGGGGTTGGTTAGAGGAAACAGCCTTGTGAAAAATGCATCCTCAGCACATTTGGGCTAGCTTGCAAAATGAAGGGTAAAAAACCCTGATCTCAGCAAGGACCCCAACCAAGGCACCAATTAGGAAGTTGTGTAGCTGAACTTAAATGACTAGAGCGTTCATTTCCAACCTTCAAACCCTGGCAGCATTCATAAATTTAGAGGATGCAATGATGCAATGATACATATATTACAGTATGCATACATATGATAAATGCTGAGCTAACAAAAGCGCTGTGGCCTTGTGTCCCTGTGTCATGTGTTAATGATTGCTTTCCTTTACCGAGGCCTCAGGGATTAGTCCACAGATGGATGCCATTGGGCCGACTATGCTGAAGAAACACCGACCTGCCCCATTTACCTGTCCTCTACAGCACAATGTGACCCTTCAATAAAATAAAACACTGAAGATACACACAGCTCTCTGGAGTACCTGATTTTTTTGTGAAGTATTTCTTTATAACAAGCGTAAAACCACTTAACCACTCTCTCATATCATTCCATGATTGCTTCTCACATAATAAATAAAGGAGCATGAAACATACATCTGAGAGGAAATAAGAACATTAATAAATAAAGTAATTATTTGATTATTGCTGCTTTGAAACAATTTGTATTGTAAAAAGTGCTATATAAATAAAGGTGACTTGACATTATACTAATGTAAATTGAGTATTTAACAATAATAATATTATAATACAATATGTTATAATAAAAGAGTATTAATAGAATAGTTATTATTATAACAATAATAATTAGTATTATCATGATTATTATTATTATTATTATTTTATTTTACAGAGGAACAGTAAAATCACAATGCTAGCATTTATGGTTGTTCTAATTTCTTTGCTTTCAAACTTTAAACCATTGAGCTTTTATTTTGGCGGGAAATACCGTAGGAAGACCTTAAAGGATCATGAACCCCCAAAACACATTTATTGAGATGTGAACAAATACGTACAGGCTGCATATTACTGAAAACACTAAAAGCACTCATACATTTTATTAATAAGTGGAAATTGGTTATTTTTCAGAGCAATTTCGTTCTTCCGGGTTGAAAAGCAAAGTCGAAGTAACGTCACTAAATGTGAGGAAGAAGCATTGAGCCCTTCTCTGCATTTATTCATGAGAAAGAGCTCGTTCAATCCAATCACTGGATTTATCTGACCTCAGTGACGTGAAACAGCTAGCAGACGGTCGGTTTAGCCAGTCTGACTGCTTCCTGACCTGAGCCCCAGTTAGTCTAGGTTAACTCGAAGACTATGTGCCATATTACTAGAGAAAAAAAAAAATGAACCAAAAATGAACCCTATATCATTTTGCGGACACCACTTAGACAGCCAGCCATTGAGTGAGGACAGTCTACTAAGCATCTCATCACTCCTGCAAACAGGAAGGGGACCAGAGCAAATTACAGTGTCTGACATCATATTTGTGAGTTCACACACCTCTTTAACGTTAATTTTAGTGATCTCCGACTGGCGGAGTCGAACATCACTTTTAAATTTGCTTTGATGTCAGGCGCTCTGGCTCTCGGCAAACATGTGACTATGGTGGCTGGTGTCTCTATTTTCACGTTCCGTGTAATAGAATCACCAATAACTAGGGCACATTCAACAGGATTCACAGTGGGTGCTTCACTGAGTGGAGAGAACCTATTTAATGGAAGAGCGGTGTTTTGTCCTGCGACTACAGCATCTCACGGTCACCCAGTTGCCCTGCTGCACGGGCTCTACTTCAGCCGGAATTAGGGCTGCACGATATTGAAAAAAAAAAAACACATTGCGATATTTTTTTCCCAACGATATATATTGCGATATTGCGAGCCATCAATCCAGGCTAAAGTCAATAATTACCATTCCATGATATTAATAATTTCACTAATAAACAAGCTTCATTACAAGTGACAAAAAGGTCACTTAATATTTTATTCCAAAATTAGAACATATTTCTGTAAGAATTCGGTGAACGTTCTACACAATCCAACGTGGCGGCGCTCTTAACAGATGTTTGTTTGTTCATTAGGCTATAGCCTAATTCCTCAAAATAAGCAAAAAAAAAATCTTATTCTCTCTCGATACTGATGATACTGACTCGCGATCTTCGCAGTAGTGAACACGCCAGAGAGAAATGCACATTTCATACAGTTTTATTTTGTTTTGAATGGTTATTTTTAAAAGTAGAGATTTCTGTAGATAATAGATATATTTAGATAGATAAGCTACGGGTTTCGGTTCATGGATGATAGCTTAAGCTGTTCAGTCGCTGGCGCCTCCGTGTCGTGATTATTTATTGTCTGCTATATTAACTTTTTATTTATTAAATCCAGGAAATTGGATAATGAAACACGGATTAAAATTAAGATACAATTAATACAAAACGAAATTCGTTTTAAATAAAGGCTTTGTGCTTTCTGTTTGAGGTCTCTGTGAAAGTTTTAAAGCAGTCTTTTAGTGCCGCATCATAACGGTCGCGTCCGTAATGGAGAACTGTAACGTAACATTGTTTTTTCCTCATAAATGCGAACACGAAAATAAAAGACAAAAGACTTTTTAAAAAAGACAACCATCCACAACTTTATAACACTCCAGGCAAAGTACCTCTTTTTGGTCAACATCCCCCTTTTTGGAGCCGAAATAGTTCCAAATAGCTGGTACGAAATCATCATTTTTTTTGCGGCGGATCCTCTTCGTCGCCCATTTTTAGCTATAGGATTGCCAGTGAATGTTGGCTGTGATCGGTGAGCAGTGGCACAGCGAACCAATCACTGTGCAGGCACGCGGAACGTGCAAATGTCACCGCAGCAACAAGCCATACAACAAACTCGTGTTTACTGTGTGCTACCATTCTTTTAATACACCATGAGTGCTACTACCCTTCACATCGCATGTTCCGGCGATGTGACTATCACTCATGCGCACATCGCGATGTCGATGTTAAAACAGAATATCGTTCAGCCCTAGCCGGAACTGAACAATGTACAGAGTTCACTAAGCTAGTTGCATCCAAAGCAGTATCTAAAGCCCTTGCACTCTTACTATCTTCTGAAATCTTCTCCGTCAGCCTGTCTATTTCTCTGCATTTATCACATGTGTAGCCCTCACCGCTGACAGAGAATGCTATACTATACATGTGGCAGGCAGTGCAAGTGACAATAACAGAAGACATGGCTCATCGTGTTTGTTTACTGACCCGACTCACCACAGTTGTTTGATGGACGCGTAAAAGTCCATCAAAAGTCCATCAGCGTGCGAGAAAAAAAAATGGTAAGCACAGATGGCGGGTTAACAGGTTAGCAAAATGCTAACGCATATGCTGATTTAGATTAAAGTTAGTGATGTCAGATTAATGTGACATACAATACAGAAATATAAACAGCAAGGAAAGATAGAAAAAAACAGATTAAAAACAAAGCTAGGTTATATGGAGCAATCAGCAACAAACCCAATCCACTCAGGAAGACAGGAAATTGATGTGCAGCAGAAGAAAGGAAATCATTGAGGTTTGGAATGACATGAGTGTAAGTAAATGATGACAGAATGATAATTTTTGGGTAAAGTAAGCCTTTAAACCCCATTAGCCCATCCCTAGTGCTGCCCAAGCTAGAGAGAAGTACAGTGAACGATCATTATGGAAATAGACATTTAGTGAAAGCCATCATCAGGTTTCAGGATACTAATGTACATGCAAGTCATGTTCTAACCTGCTGACCTCTCAGAAGCCCTGATGCCCCTTAATGAAGACTGCCACTGGCTTAGCAACCCTGCATTTCATTTCATGCATGATCAGCACCTCTCTCTCTCTGATCTGCCTCATCAAGTACAACCAGAAAAGATAAAAAGAAGAGGAAACGAGTAGTTTTATGCAGATCTAATCATCTCTCCCTTCAACAGAGTCAAGTCAATTATCAAACAAGCTCCGTGTGTCGAGCAGCATTTAACTGCAAATTAAAAATCAGACTGGGCCGATGGCTAGGGTTGTGTTTCTTCAAGACGGGCATCAATTTATGCACAGAGGGCAGGGAAGCCATAAACTAGCGGCTATTCAGAGCGTGAAAAGGAGATGCAAATTATTCTGAAGTTTCAGCGCCATTAACAGTCAATAACCCAATGGAAGCACTGTTGATAGATAGACAGTGATAGAGGAGTGGCGCTGGCCAAAAACATCTCGAGAAGTGTTCTCTCAAAGTCAACCCTGCTTACATTGCAGGAAAAAAGCCTCATTAGTCAGCTGTAAACACACCGGAGCCCAACTTTTGTGAAGAGATTGAATTTGAGAGCTCGAATTTGAGAGCTCAATGAAAGGTAGATTCATTATTGACATTTGGAGACACCCTCAAACATTGTAAAAAAAGATTAGAGTCTCTTTCTAATGCTGTATTGATTTTGCAGGGCCGCACACACGGGTAAGGCTTGGAATGCAAAAAAAGCTTTTATAAACTATCAGATAACATTTATTTCCTCAGTTTAAATACAGGGAAGAAGTAAATCTGGCAAATATTAAATGGCAGGGCCAAAAACCTGAGTTCAAATCAAATGTACTAGAACGGTGTTAGGAAAAAAAAAAAAGAGAACAGGACACGAGACGTTTCATAGCTGACTTTAATGAACAAGTCTGAATGACCTGTTGACCATGCTAAAAGAGGTCATCGGCAAAAAAAGCACTGATGATCTGACATGCATGTTGAAGTTTAGCGACGTCCATTGTCAAATTCTGCTGGAATGAAAGTGTCAGTGTTCCCTCACGAGGTCGCATCTTCAATTTGCTCCCACTAAAATCTGCGAGCGAAACTTCTCGGACAAACTGTAATAAATACAAACATGAATCTCAACCATATTGTTTGCGATCAAGGTTGGTGAATAAATGCACTCATGCAACCTCTGTGCTACAAGAGAAAGTAAAAACTTAACATTTGAAATTATTGGAATTAATATTAGGAGCCACCGTTTTTCTATTATTATTATTATTATATCCGTTTTAGTCCATGCACCACCTACAGGCCAATTAAGTGAAGTGACGTGAAAGTATATAATAAAAGTATATATATTTGGTCTTTTACTCTATACAACACTGAATTTTCATGTTGTTTGGTTCCATTAACAGTTCTTGAACACCTGATTTTTCCTCGATGAAAGTACATGGTACGTGGGGGAAAAGAAAAATAATAGTTAAGGAACTGAAAATTAGAATATAGGAACCAAAATGGTTAAATTACTTAAGATTTCCAGTCTTATTCCAGACTAGTTGGAGAAATTGGACAATATATGGCAGAAATAATAAAAAGTTATTTGTCTTTAAACCCAATTGTTTGTTAAATTTGAGCTCTTTGATGCAGGCTTATTCTGCATTAATTCTACTATACATTAACATCTTTAAATAAAACATTCTTGCACAGTGTTACGTCTCAAAGAAAGAAAGAAAGAAAGAAAAACACATAGCAACAGCAAGAGAAAGACAACTGCGGTAAAAAAAAAAAAAGACGCTCTCACTTACACTGAGTTTCATCAGACACCCCTCCCAACACCCCCCCCCAAAAACCCTATTGATCTCTCCTGGAGTCCCGAGCGCTGCATTCAGGAGGACCGAGGGACTGTTGTTTCTGCAGAGACCGCATTAGAAACGCAAGATTTCAGGAGCACCTCCTCCACTCATTAAACACTTTCTTTAGGTTGCATCAACTCCTGTCCAGCAAACCTTCAGCCGATGAATGGTGGATCATTTTGACCAGAAATACCAGTCACAGACAAAGGGAAAGCTGGAATGATGGACCACAGTACATCTTTCAAATGAATCTACACCCCTGCTGCTTGATGAAGGCGCTCATCTGTTCAGGTGCCATTACATACAGCTAGATGGGGTTTATGACACAAAAGGGCGTGCTTATTAATGCCAGGCAGATTCAGGCTTGCCCAAAGTCATTGCTGATTAGGTCAAAAGTCTCATTACACAAATTTGACCAAATACATGAATGTGCACCACACAAAACAACACCTCATCCTCTGAAACCGGGATCATTTTTTTGTGGTTGTTCTGTCTTTCCAAGCTGATATTTCAATATCTTCATATTTTTGTAATAGCTGTTGAGTAAACAAGTGTGCACAATAAAATCACAATGGCATTTGAACAAAAGGTTGAACTGTGTTCTCAATACATGTTCATATCATTAGCAGGTCAGGGCAACTAAAATTGTAAAATGTTTTAAATTACAACATTTGTTGACTATTTCTGATATTACAGTTTATATTTGACTTTTCACAGTTGAATGAAGGTTCAATTGTTACAGCTTACATCATATAGTGTGACAATATATGCCACATTATTGGGCATGTTGCTAATGTGTTTAATGATTTTTTTGTTTTGTTTTTGTTTTATATGTTTGTTTTTTGTAACAATACAAAACTCCACAAAATATAATGCCAGATTAGAGCTGTGTTCAAATGTTTATCTCCTATACTGCAAAAAATAAAATAAATCAAACACATTACATATTTCCTAAATGAATGTGCAATATTTTAAAAGATTTTAGGCACTTTATGTTTTTACAGTCTCTAACCATCAGCTCAATATAGATGCTTATTGCGATAAGGAGAGTTGGAGATGCTCAGATACATCGTTTATGCGTATCATATTATAACAGCAAGCAATTCAGAAAAGCAACCTAAGATTAATATTAGGATAATTATCAAAAATGAATCATTTAAAATGGAAATCACTTGTGACAGAATTAAAACTCTGCAAACACACAAGCATTCAAACAGGTCTTTTTTTTAAAGGTCTCTGAAAAACGCTCAGCAACGCTTATTAATCGAAATTATTCGATATTCCCACTAGCAATCATCTGTTTTTGAGAGTCATACTGTAAAGCACATGACCATCACGCAAATTTGGAATATAGATCCGGCAAATGATTCCTGAGCTGAGAAAAATTCATAAACCGAGCAGCATTATGATGAATCAGCATCTACGTTCTGATTAAATCTTCTTCCCCTCCGATATTTACCTAGATATGAAAAACTGCATAATAAAAGAACAAATTCCCCCCATCAGAAATCAATATATCTGAATACATCTTCATTTCATATTGACAAACACGCGCGCCTTACCTGGTGCTGAAACACACAGCGCCCTTATGATGAAACAGCAGCTTTGTGCTGGTGTGTGTGTGTGTGTGTGTGTAATCCACACATTTCTGCACATCCCCCTAGCTGTCACTATAATACCTCTAATTCACAGCAACACACGCAGGGAATCCCCATAGACTTGCGCGCCTCTGATTCCAATCACGTTTATTAAATATGTTTACGACACAAAGCGGCTCGTTTGCAGCTGTGAATCAACATAAATGCACGTGCGCGTATATAGAGCTGCTTTATGTATATGCTATTGATATAATATGACAGTAAGTGGAGGCGTGCATGCACACTCAGCACAACAACACTCTCACACATTTCATGAAACAATAATCGAGTCGACTCACCTGAACAACAGAAGCCTTTCTCTATGCGCGTGTGGAGTGAGTCCAGAATCCAAAGTGTGTTTGAGTGAAATCAGACGTGTAAATGTGTTATTGTCGCTCGGATTCTCTTTCTCTTGTACTGAAATCATCAGACGTCATATGATGTTTGATCACGTGGCTTCATTCATGTATGCTCTACGACACCGCTCATTTAAAGGAGCAGTCTTCAATACAATTTTAATCATTAAAATGATACATTTTTGTTTTTAAATAATTCCTCATTCATGATATATGGAGGGTGCTTCTAAGTAACATCTCAACATACCAACACCCCCCCTTTTTTTATAAAGAATGCATGAATGAATGGTCAACATGTTAGATATTTTACATTAGGTGGAAAAGGTTATTCCTGAGAGATGAGAGATGTTTTAATATTTTGTTTTATAATTTATACAAAAAATGTATATAAGAAATTACACATTAAATACTGTGCAAATGTCAGTGTAATTGGACAGTCGATTATATACAGACGATTGAAGTGTCACGCCACTGTTAAGTGACAAAAAAGAATTACAATCAATGTTTATTAAAAATGACAATTCAAATTAGCTTCCAAATTGCAAAACACCTCAGTTCAATCGGTTAAGCAAAAAAAAAAAAAAGAATTTTGGGTAAGCACATTTAAAAAAAAATCAATGGCATAGCTGGCATGACTTCCTTCAATATGTGTCTTTTTAAAGAGTACATTTTCTCTGTCCATTTAAACATAAACTCAAACATTTCTAATGACAGAACAGTATAATTTAGTTTGTGCAATTCTACACACACACACACCACACACACACACAGTTTCTTCAGCTCAAGCAGGACTCTTAAATTGAAAGTATCTAGTAGTTTTGATAGTTTGCTGCTGCTGGCTTCACATCTTCACCCAGAGAACCCAGAACCACTCCATGCGCTGACAAAAAGTGATGAGCGCACACTGAGCAGAGTTGCCTCCATAAAATTCAGAGGAAAGAAAAAAAACCTTTAGACCAGTTCAGTCTGCTGGGGAAGATGCTTACTTTGGATCTTTGATAGGGAATATACACACGTTGAGTTGGTAGTTCACTGAAAAAAAAAGAAAACTGTCACCATTTACCATTACAAACCTTTAACCATCTGTTCTTTTGCGTACGGAACACAACAGAAGATATTCTGTAAAAAATGAGACAGAAGAAAGAAATGCATACAGGTTTGGAACAAATTGTGAGAAAATTATAATGGAATTTTCATTTTTGGGTGAACTATCCCTGTCATGGAAATACTCAATAAGAATACAACCTACTTCTTCAACACGGAAAATTCAAACAACTTCCAGTTGTTAATATAATAAAATAATTTAGGCTACTACAGTACCTTGAGGTAATTTCCTGAATACTTACTATACAATACAATATTTCCCTGAATTATGGTGACGGCGTCCCGTTAAGAAGCTACTATCACTACCTCAATCACACATGAGCACACACATCTTTAGCATCCATACACTCTCACCGTCCTTCTCAGGTGTATACGCTGGTCCGACACAGGATCATTAATACTAACTCAAGAGTATTACAGCCTCACCCCGAGGGCTTTTCTATAGTCTTCCAACACTATCACTGTCTCTGCGGTGGTCTTTTGAGCATAGAATCTTTAGTACATCTATTCCTCAGATGTGTCTTACCCGTGTAAGACTGGAGAAACTGGAAGAACTGGAAGATAGGGCTACTCTCTGAGAAAACAAAGGAAATTAACATTTGAACTCTCTTGCTATATTACCATCCCCATTCGAGACACAATCACACTTGAGTGGATCACCTCCCAATTTACACATCATTCCCTTCACCCATCACTACCTGAATTCACCCAAACATCTATATGGTTTAATATGAACAAATATCACACAGTATTATACATGTTTGGTTTCATTTGAAATGTCTCAGTGCGACTGGTACAAAAGTCTCATTCCCACCGAAGTAAACCAAAAAGGTAATAAGGTGTGGAGAGTTTAGAGATATCTTGATAACTGCTGTGGTTGTGCCCCCATGTAAATCAACCTCTGTCCACATTAAGTCTGGGACGATGATTAATGCAAATTCCCACTGTGAACTCATGTTTACATTTGAAAAGAGGTTTCTGCCTTGGTCTGAGTATTTAGGGAGATGCTGAAGACGGCTTGTGGCGATTTGTAGCTCAGATCAGCCGGTGATGTAGCCTGACGTCGTCATACTAAGATTCTAATCAGAATGTGAGTCTGATACTGCTCCATTGGGCTGTGATTATGGGGCATGAAGTTTCATAAACAAAGTTCAGTAGGAGCACGTTCAAATAATCAATCCAATCAACTTGTCATAAAACAATTACCATGTCTACCCTATCAGCATGAGAGGAAGCATATATTTATTCACTCTGTCAACTCACCTAACATTCCTTGACAGTTTTCAGCATCCCTCCACTTACTCTTGGCCTGTTCTTACACAGCCTGGGATACGGGGGGAGTACTTTGGGTTCGGGCCGAATACCGAGCCCGGAGCCTCTCCTCGGACAGCACGCCAAATATGCATTTATTCTATCTGACTTATTTGTAAGTGTGAACTCATGAAATCCAATTCTTTAGCGGCAGTCATATTTGTTGTAAACGAATTCAACCCAAGCGCTGACGTTGGTGACGTTGATGATTACATTACTGTTGATCATCTGTCCATCATCGTATAAAGCCCGCCCTGACAATTTGATTGGTCCGAACAGCTTTTGTTCGAGCATAATGGCTCCACAATGGATCAAGTCCAGACCGAACTTCCCGACCTAAAAATGTTGTGGGCGGGGCTAAGTGTGGCTGGCATTCAGGCTACCGGTGATGCTGAGAGTGGCCAAAACTCTCAGCATCATGTATTTTCTGATGTCAGGTTCACATCTTTTCTCTTTATTCTAGAGCATTTGATGTTTTGTATTTATTATCTTTGAACTGATTATGAAATTGGCATGATACTATTTACCTGGCATAATAAATTGTTACATTTGATTTATTCTGACTGACTCTGAAATTATTTTCCCAAGTAAATTAAACGGATTCATACGTTACCGCAAGTTTTGCGTCAGATTAGTGACGACTAATATTTGGTACTAATTCAAGTGTACTTGGTTTGCAAAGACAAGAAGTGAATTTCCATTTAGAACAGCAAATGCTGCTTGACCAATCTAAACTCGGGTGTGTCTTACCTCTGTTTTAATTTAATGTTACTTTAGATAAGTGTACGTGGAAAACCACAGCATGGCCAATCCAAAGCTATTACAAGAGAAGTAATGTTGGTCAGCTTATATCTGTAATAGTGGCCATTCCTCTACTGAAGTAAACATTAAGTTGAATTCAAGTGTATGCAATTCCATGGGGGCTATACCAAAGTATCTTTGATTGTGTAAACGTGAATGTGACCGATTTCTTCCGTCTTCCGTCAGCAGCGTCACTGCGGAGTCGTGAATGCGGATTGACAACAGACCCGGAAGAGAATACAATGCTGAATAAAGTCGTAGTTTTTGTTATTTTTGGACCAAAATGTATTTTCGATGATTCAAAAAATTCTAACTAACCCACTGATGTCACATGGACTACTTTGATGATGTCTGTATTACCTTCTGGACATGGCCAGTATACCGTACATACATTTTCAATGGAGGGACAGAAAGCTCTCGGACTAAATCTAAAATATCTTAAACTTTGTTCTGAAGATGAACGGAGGTCTTACGGGCTTGGAACGACATTAATGACATAATATTTGGGTGAACTAACCCTTTAAAGAGTTAAAAAGAATAATCAAACATTCGCTCACTTTTAATGATGCTCAGATATCATTAAAAACTTTTTCATTTATGGAGTCAGATGAAATAATGAGGTAATACATATGAGAATAATACATATTGTTTTGCGTAAAAGGAAAGACAGTAACGCACAGAGACCTTCACCCGTCTTAGCGGAAACCCCCATTTGGACCGTTATACAGGCTTCCACCTTACACAACTCCCAAGTTGCTCTTTGTAGGAATGAAGTTTTATTCACGGCCGGGAGATCACTGGTCACAACAACCAAGCGAGTCTCCTGAACAGAAAGATACATATATATTTAAATCTTACAGTTGAGTAAAAATCAATGTCATTCAAGTTTTCTTTACTGTGATTTGTTCTGGTGATTGGTTTGTAATGATCTAAGCTAATCATATGACTGGTAGTTCTACTGTGTTAAAGGACAAGTTCAGTATTTTACACTTAAAGCCCTTTTTACAGATCGTTTCTGATGAAATAGAACGGTTAAGATTAAATTTTGGACAAATGCTGCTGTCCCGAGAATTTTAGGTTTCTTTCACTTTCCCCCCCACCAGTAGACTGGGTGTATAGGTGCACTCGAACACTCCTTCCTAAAACACATTAAACTTTCGTTTACAAAGACGTGAAACTCACCGAGTGGTCAGGGGTGTCCACTGATATGCTCACACAAAAATCGCTGCAAAATATGCTTTCCAACAGGTGTTTTACCATTCGTTGTAAAACTGTGGAGCTATTTTTCCAAACGCCTCACACCCGAACTAGTGGTGCGTTCAAGTCATCTCGTATAGATCGTATTTACGAGTTGAACGCACATGAACGCCACCACAATGTCGTAAATACCAGTGGGGAGCTCGGGATTTTCTTTAAGCCCCGATCTGTACGAGTTGGGGGCGTGTCAGTGATTAACATGGCGGAATACACAATACGTAAAGGTATTTAGCTGTGATATTGTCAGGCTTTTCTATTTACAGCGCAGTTAGCTAATCGCCAACACAGAATATGATAGTATTATAATATAACAATGCAACATATAACGATGAGCTGGCAGTGGCTTCATAAATTAATTAAAAACATAAGAATACAAAGTACACCTGATGCACATTTCTTTGTTCTTCATTTTCTAGAACAAGATTTTAAGAATTTTACTGTATTTTTGTGTAATTAATTAAGAGAAAGTACTCCGCCATCTTGCTCCGACGAAAGTGACTTGAACGCACATGCCGTTATAAGCACGACTTCCCACCTCGTACGTACGAACTTCCCAGGAGGACTTGAACGCACCATTCTTCCGTTGAGAGCTTGAATAATAGACACTCCAGCCCAGTTGGTGGCGATAATGCACCTTTGCAAGCAAACCACTGGCATTTCATTGTTTGCGATCCGCCGTAAAAAAATACAAATAAATAAAAAACCACGAAGAAGAAGAAGAAAACAACCCCTGAACCCCATTTCAGTTTCTGGCGCGGAGTAATACCGTACCTCACAGCACATCCAATGCAAGCGAAAGAAACCTAAAATTCTCGGGACAGCAGCATTTGTCCAAAATTTAATCTTAACCGTTCTATTTCATCAGAAACGATCTGTAAACAGGGCTTTAAGTGTAAAATACCGAACTTGTCCTTTAAGCACTTTTTGGGTAAGTCTACATGGTCTATGACCTGAGCATCCTAGTCTGCATTATTTCTTTGTTTGTATACATTTGATTTTGAAAATATGAAACCTTTTTGACCACTTTTGAAGCCATTACATAAAATATTTCTGCCACAATCCATTTAACATTTAAGGCATGCAACACTTCCTGAACTTTTTATAAAATCCTTTATTCTTATACAAAGCACCATCATTCATGAGATACAATAAGATCTTAAATTTAAAACAAAAGTTAAAAAATAACATTACAATTTTTGAAACAAAAACCTGCACAGACGAAAACAAACAGTAAAATCAACTGCCCTCAATCCTTAGGTTTTTAATTTCCCCAGAAACAATTCCATACGATATCAAAAAAGAGCTACAATAAATCCTGCAATAAATCAACAACATCTTGCATTTAAAGTTTTACTTTGAAATACAAATCTCAGTATATCTATATGCATTTATGATATCTGTGAGGGAAATACAGTAAATTATACACAAAATATATCAAGTTACGAGTCACATTGAATAGAGTAACAAACTATTTCTCACTATCAATGTAGTGCTGATGTTAATTTACCAGGGAAAATGGCTTTTCAGCTACTCAGGACTTAAACATCTTCTCCACCTTAAATGTAATTTGCACCTAAAGACAGATATTGGGCCATCTGCCTTGTCTATCCCAAACGTACATAAGTTTGTCTATGTTTGTACGGTAATGTTGTATGCAACAGGTCCTTTAAAAGTGAAGCCCAGGTAAAATGTGACATTCTCATTGTTATGGGGTACTGAGGATGACTTGAGAACTGGGATATGAAATTTCATTCCTTTGGGACCCTCTAGAAAAACCTTCTCATCCTCCGTCCAGCCTGTGACACATCTCAGCAATTTAGAGATTTCTGGCATTTTCCATACCTTTCCACTAAACCATTTCTGGCGTTTTTCTGAAACAGACAGCAGTTTTGTGATTGTTTCAACCTTGCTCTTGTGGACAAACTTTTCAAATCCAGTCCCATTGCTCAGGAAGAAATGAGTGTAGATCCTCTTTTTCCTTGGAGGGATGTCCTTCAGTTTCTTGTCGTAATTTCTCTGGAGATGTTTAACAGCAGAGAGAACAATTTCATACTTGTGTTCTTTCTCCACTTCTGTGTCATGCTCTTCTGGCCAGAAAAGTAAGACGAGTAAGAAAAGAGCACTTGGAAAGCATCTCAGTTTCTCTTTAGGAAATTGGTGACTCAGTCTTTGTAGATCCTGAAATGCAGCCAGCTTAGAAGACTGAGCTGAAAGGCAACTTAAAGCAAAGTGGGATGCTATGTAGTTGACAAGGTCCGCTTGTGGCATTTGTGCCCTCATAGGATTGCTTGGATAAAGTGAAATAATTTTCTCCAGAACACTCACAGGGTTGCTATCTTTCTGGTTTGTTAGGAGGGAAAAAATTGTTGTGAAATTTCCCCCACCATGATAGTAAATCAACATGCGTTTCATGAGAGGATTTAACATCCCTTGGTTTTGATCTGTACCAAGAGAAGCACCACTGAAGTATTTGCCATAAGCAGAAGACTTATTCACCAGCCAGTGCATGGAATTCTTTATGGCCCTCTCCACAGTGTCAGATGTCTTCTCCTCATCGGTTTTCAGGTCAGTCTGGAAGTAACTCAAGTCTTCCGAAATCAATTCCAGTGCTTCCAGCATTAGGTTTTTGAGGTTTTTCAATGTACAATGAAAATGTTCCCATGGTTTTTCTATCTCAACAGGAATGTAGTCTGTAAGGAGGTATTTAATTAATTCTGAAGACTTTCTTCTTGAGAACACATGAAGAGTGCGCATTAGATTCAGCAATGCACATCCTACCTCTACTACTCCAACAAATCCAGCATTGTTGATGATGTCATTGTCCTCAGCTGCTGCATTCTTGCATTCCTGGAAACATTCAATGGCTTTTAGTGCCGTTTCCAAAGCATCTACTGTGTTTTCAGGTGTTTTTTCATTCTGCTCCATGGCTTTACATTTTGCTGCGAACCACTGCCTGTGCACCTGACCTCTGGTATCAAGAATGTAGGAATTCTTTGGCCTTTTCTCTACTGCAGTTTTTGCCCACTTTTCTGCTTCTTCAAATCTGTCATGTTTGTAATTGAGTCGAGCCAGATGTTGAGCAAAAAATGCATCCTCATTAAAACGTTTGTAAGCCAATTTAAGAAGCTCAATGGCTTTATCTGGACACTCTTTCTCTCTCACATGCTCAATTAGGGGAGAGAAAAAGCTGTCAAATTGATCACCTTTGCTGATCCTGTGGCGTGTCATGAACAGATCTCGCAAGAACTTCATGTACTGATCTTTACCAAACCTGTGCTCAAAGAGCACATCGTTGTTGAGAAGATCCAAAGCAAGATCACTTTGTTGTTGTTTGTCACCCAGAAATTGTTGGAGGATTTCCTTTGCAACCAGTGGATGAATGATTCTGATGGAGTTAATGTGGGTGTTTTCATCCCTCAAGTGTATTAAGACCAATTTAGCTTGCTCACTTAGAGAACTCTCAAAGGCATGTCGTCGAAACCTATCCACACGGATGGACAGAGCCAGAAGAGCTTCGCAATGTGACTGAGAGATGAATGAGTTCTGCACATAAGTGTTGAGCAACGCCACATACAGAACAAGCTTAGTAACCACAGACTTGTGGTCAATGTCTTGCAGTAAATGCTTGACAAACTTCTTCAAATATTGGCTCTCGAATTCCTCACTCATCAGGACAAATGTTAGAATGAATTCTGGCTTGAACTGCTCTTCAAGAATTTTTCGTTTTTTGGAAAACTGCTTTTTTTCGGTCTCTGAAAATTTATGAGTAATAGAAACATTCTGTAGAGGTGATTCCTTGCACATCTTCTCTGGATTGTGCGATCGCCTACAACTTAGCAGAATGAAGCAGAGAGTTCCACGTGCAATTTTCTTGGTATTGACAGCCACTTCCAATTCATGCTTTACATCTTCTAAATACTCTTGATCACAGTCTTCAAACAGCAGGAGAACAGGGAGGCATTTTTGGGGATCATTTTCTTCGTATTCCCGAAGCCAAGCGGCATCTTCTGAAACAACCGATGCAGATTTTGAATGATTTACAACGGCACACCTTAGATCCCTTCGGTTATTCCATAGTACCTGCCTTGCCACTGTACTGCCACCACTGCCAGGATGATGGTATATGTTGATGCAGCTGATGGGTTCCCGATCCACACTCCAACAAAGACAGTCTTTCACCATACTGTTGACTTCATTGTAAGCATCTCTTTGAATAACCTCCCCAATATTTTTTTTATCTGCAAGCCAGAGATTCATCCAAGTTACTTTTCCTCCATGGTAAAACTGCTGCTCAATCTTCTCCTTTTCAGATTCCATGACATCGGGACTAGTTTCTTCACAGTGGTTTAAACTCAGAATCTCCAATGAACATCTTGTTTCCTCCTCTCGAGTATCAAGGAAACACTCCCCTTTGGCATAGATTGGTAATCGTTTGGTGACCCGTGTAGTAGTAGGCTGGACCTGTTGGAGGGTTGCATTTACTTGACTTATTGTCATCCCAACAACACTTGAACTGTTTACTGTTTCCATGTCACAGTATTCTAGAGCAAACCTCTGCCAGTCCTTGAAATTCTCCTCCGATTCAGCAAGGCAGATAATGTCTTCATGTCCTTCCATGTCAGTGAAGAACTCAAAGAACGTGTTTAGGAATGGTTTGTCAACAGGGGAAGTAGGAAGGAAGATCACTTGAAAGGTTCCTTTTGGCAAGATATCTTTGCAGATCAGTGACACACAATCTTTTAGAAGGGTTCTTTTTGTTTTGACCCAGGTCTTCTCATCACAGGGATGCTCATTGCCTTTGAAATCACTCCGCCCATTGCAAAATATCCAGCTGGTTTGATCAAACAGACGCAGATGACTCTCAAAGTTTTGGATGCTCAAGCCGCTGGGAATTTTGTAGTTCTGCATGAAATGGCGGTTCACTACATGGTGCTTATTGTATTCATGGCATAACCCAGACACATTGGAATCTGTATCAAAGTCAAACACACAGAAGATATTCATGTTCAGCAAAAAATCAATGTGTTGCAGATCCTTCTCCTGAAATTTATTGGTGACAAGTATGTGCCATTTTTCCTTGTCCATTATTTTATTTCCACCTGTTATGAGCATTTTGAGCTTTTTTCCCAGGTTCTGGCACAGTTTTGGTGCTGTGAAATTATCAGTTTTCTCTGCCTCTTCTCTCTGAGCATCCCTAAAATTAATCTGTTGGTAGAACTCATTCAGGTCAGCCACCGGTTCAGTTTTAGAACCCACTCTCCGATAAGCAGTTTTCTTCTCAAGCTGAACTTTGTTTGCCTTCTCATTAAAATTTGGCAGGCTAACAGAGAACACCTTATTCTTCACTATGCTCACTGCTGGCTTAATATCAACCTCCACAACATAGTGTTCCACATTGCTGTTTGAACCAACTACTTTAACAAACTGAGGTTCACCAACACATAGTCGTACAAGTGCGCTATCAGAGCTAGAGAAACTCCTCTCAATGTAATCTAATGAATCATAGTATACATCTTTTTCCTCGACAGGAACACCAATGATTTCACCATGTACATAACCAGTGTCACCTCTACTGTCCATGACACCAAAATGTATTGTGCCATTTGTACGAACATTCATACAACCAGTAGCAAACTTCAGCACTTCCTTTGCGAACTTGGCCTGTAGTCTTTGACGGTCCAGTGTTGCAGCAGTGGCAAATGACTTGTACTCATGACATGGAATAATAAAATCACTAACCCCTGATTCTGGTAAGAGTACACTGTTCTTAACATATGTAAAATCAACACCTTTCATATCAAAAGGTCGTAGTTTTGAATCTCTCTTTGTTGTTACCCCAAGTACAGAATCTTCTTCCTTGTTATTCTCTTCACTGACATCGGCTCTTGTGTCAATACTTTTAACTGCACTTGCTCCAAGGTCATTTTTTCCAGAAGACTCTTTGTGTGAATTATCATGTTGTCGTTGGGCTTTTTGTGAATTAATTACTAACTCATCTCTTTTTTTGATTATCAAAAGCGCAGGCCCGGATTTCATTCCAGTCTCTTTTTTCAGATATTCATCTGATAGTTCACGTAGGATTCGACCATCAACTTCCTCTTCATGAAGTTTTTCGATGTATGTTTCTTTAATCCCTATTGATCTTAACCAGATGCTCACCATAGACTCAGTCCATGTCTCCAGTGGAGGATCCTCTGGCTTTTCTGCAAACCAAAATATAGCTCAAGGTGAGATATTTTACTTTAAAACAATGACTGGTAAGTGTTATAAAAAAACATTATACTTGCCCATTGTTTAATTTGTCTTCTAATGATCATTCCCAGTGCAAATACAGACACCTTAACATTGCAGACCTTGAAGAACAGAAATGAGATTGTTAAAGGAGAGACATTTTAAAGCCAACAACAATACATTTATCTGTATTTTATCTGGCAACAACTGGGATGTATTTCAGATTAATTTCATCATTAAATTAATGCACAACAAGGGGTGTAAACATAGAAAGGTGCATCCATTTAGTTATCTGTTAATTGCTAATGCTTCAAATTCACATCTGCATGAACAAAGTGCATGCTATAGATTCAAATATAAACGAAAAAGATGCGACAAGAGAGGAAACATTAACTTAGTCGTTTCAGGATATTAGGCTCATGATTAAGAGTGAATGGTGCGTATTTTGAACATAAAACATACGAACAGCAGCGGCAGTGGGATTGGCATTTAAAGACATTCTGAACTCTATTGGAGTTAGACAACACATGTCAGGACCCACTCATTGTCATAACCATACTCTAGATCTAATATTTTCACATGGAATCAATGCTGATGCCGTTGAAATTCTGCAGCAGAGCAATGACATCTCAGATCATTATCATTATCGTGTATACTTAATTTAGCCAAGGCTGCAAAGTCGACTCCGTGTTACAAATATGTGAGACCTATCACTTCTACCACTAAAGATTGCTTTATTAATAATCTTCCTGATCAGTATCTTCATCTCAGCATCCCAGATAGCTTAGAAGAACTCGATATTGTGACAGAACTTTTAACTCTCTTTTCCAGCACTTTAGACACAATTGCTCCTTTGCGCTTAAAGAAGATTAAAGGAAATAGTCCAACGCCGTGGTACAACGAGCACACTCTGGCCCTTAAGAGAGCAGCCAGAAAACAAAACTAGAGGTATTTCGCATTTCATGGAAAGAGAGCGCGATTGCATACAGATAGGCCTTAATAGCTGCTAGATCTGCTTATTTTTCAACCCTATTAGAAGAAAATAAACAAAACCCTAGGTATTTATTTGAAACAGTGGCTAAACTAACGAAAAATAAAGCTTCAAGCCCAGATGTTTCCAAGCAGAACAGCAGTAATGACTTTATGAACTTCTTTACTTACAAGATTGATAATATCAGGAAGAAAATTATAACTATGCAACCATCTACTACAGTATTGCATCAGACAGTGCACTGTAGTCTCCTTGAGGAAAAATTCGATTCATTCATTACTATAGGAGAGGAAGAATTTTCTATACTCGTTAAAATGATTAAACCGCTTGTTAAAAAAATGCAACTTGATCCTACAGAATTAGTCAATTAAAGGCGATCTCGAATCTACCTTTTCTGTCAAAGATAATAGAAAAGGCAGTATCCTCACAACTATGTTCCTTTTTAGAAAGGAATGATATTTGCGAGGATTTTCAGTCAGGATTTAGACCGTACCATAGTACCGAGACTGCTCTCATTAGAGTAACAAATTGTTTGCTCTTATTAGTCTAGGTCCTGGGTAAGATTTGCATGCACTTCATTTAGCGGAGAATATCTCAACTGTTATAGACTAATATGACCCCATTGAACAACGTGGGATGTGTGCCAAAATCTCTACCTGGGACAAAAGTCCTGAAAATGACCACAACCTGTGACACTATTATCACACTACAGGTGAATGGGACTTTTTCTTCCCTTTATAGATATCCTCATACATTTCTACCAGTTTAGTCTTCATATTAAGACAAATACTTTTTGTATTACACTTTGTCTTAAAAATAAAATTAAATATGCAAAATTAGGCAATATCTTATTAAATGTATTGTGTACATACAGTGGGGAGAACAAATATTTGATACACTGCAGATGTTGCAGGTTTTCTTACTTACAAAGCATGTAGAAGTCTGTAATTTTTATCATAGGTACACTTCAAATGTGAGAGACGGAATCTAATCCAGAAAATCACATTGTATGATTTTTAAATAATTCATTTGCATTTTATTGCATGACAAAAGTATTTGATCACCTACCAACCAGTAAGAATTCCGGCTCTCACAGACCAGTTAGTTTTTCTTTAAGAAGCCCTCCTGTTCTCCACTCATTACCTGTATTAACTGTACCTGTTTGAACTCGTTACCTGTATAAAAGACACCTGTCCACACATTCAATCAAACAGACTCCAACCTCTCCACAATGGCCAAGACCAGACCAAGACCAGTAAGGACATCAGGGATAAAATTATAGACCTGCACAAGGCTGAGATGGGCTACAGGACAATAGGCAAGCAGCTTGGTGAGAAGGCAACAACTGTTGGCGCAATTATTAGAAAATGGAAGAAGTTCAAGATGACGGTCAATCTCCCTCGGTCTGGGGCACCATGCAAGATCTCACCTCGTGGGGCATCAATGATCATGAGGAAGGTGAGGGATCAGCCCAGAACTACACGGCGGGACCTGCTCAATGACCTGAAGAGAGCTGGGACCACAGTCTCAAAGTAAACCATTAGTAACACACTGCGCCGTCATGGATTAAAATCCTGCAGCGCACGCAAGGTCCCCCTGCTCAAGCCAGAGCATGTCCAGGCCCGTCTGAAGTTTGCCAATGACCATCTGGATGATCCAGAGGAGGAATGGGTGAAGTTCATGTGGTCTGATGAGACAAAAATAGAACTTTTTGGCCTAAACTCCACTCGCCATATTTGGAGGAAGAAGAAGGATGAGTACAACCCCAAGAACACCATCCCAACCGTGAAGCATGGAGGTGGAAACATCATTCTTTGGGGATGCTTTTCTGCAAAGGGGACAGGACGACTGCACCGTATTGAGGGGAGGATGGATGGGGCCATGTATCGCGAGATCTTGGCCAACAACCTCCTTCCCTCAGTAAGAGCATTGAAGTTGGGTCATGGCTGGGTCTTCCAGCATGACAACGACCCGAAACACACAGCCAGGGCAACTAAGGAGTGGCTCCGTAAGAAGCATCTCAAGGTCCTGGAGCGGCCTAGCCAGTCTCCAGACCTGAACCCAATAGAAAATCTTTGGAGGGAGCTGAAAGTCCGTATTGCCCAGCGACAGCCCCGAAACCTGAAGGATCTGGAGAAGGTCTGTATGGAGGAGTGGGCTAAAATCCCTGCAGCGTGTGCAAACCTGGTCAAGAACTACAGGAAACGTATGATCTCCGTAATTGCAAACAAAGGTTTCTGTACCAAATATTAAGTTCTGCCTTTCTGATGTATCAAATACTTATGTCATGCAATAAAATGCAAATTAATTACTTAAAAATCATACAATGTGATTTTCTGGATTTTTGTTTTAGATTCCGTCACTCACAGTTGAAGAGTACCTATGATAAAAATTACAGACTTCTACATGCTTTGTAAGTGGGAAAACCTGCAAAATCGGCAGTGTATCAAATACTTGTTCTCCCCACTGTATAAACTCTTGAAGCTACAGATTTTCTGAAGTGATCACAATGTGTAAGTGTAAGAATTCTGGTTTGATATTTTTAATTGTATTTCTGTAGATGTTCAGTGTGGATGTTGTGTGTGTGGGGGATGTCCTGTTTTGTGCTGTATTGAATGGAAAATTATAAATACAATTGTATACAAACAAGGGACTTTTTAAAAAGAAGTCGATAATGAACTTCAGCAGCTCAGTCCCAAGTTTTGATTTGGCAATCTTCCTCAAGTAACCGTCTTTGTCAACCAAGAAGAATGCAGAGTTGGTGATCTCATGCTGGAGTAGTTCCTCAACTATGAACTGTAATTGGCAAATCCTGTATGTTGCTTAATAGGTTAACTGTTTTTTAGCCATTTTCTTTATATCAAATCAGAATGCTTACACTCTTCTATGACCTTATAATCATGGTCATTGTGAACATTGTGATCACCTGAGAAAATCTGTAGCTTCAAGGGTTTATATGTACACATATTTAATGAGATATTGCCTAATTTGCATATTTTATTTTTAAGATAAAATGTAATACAAAAAATATTTGTCTTAATATGAAGACTAAACTGGTAGAAATGTATGAGGATATCTATAAAGGGAAGAAAAAGTCCCATTCACCTGTAATGTGATAATAGTGTCACAGGTTGTGGTCATTTTCAGGACTTTCGTCCCGGGTAGAGATTTTGGCACACATCCCACGTTGTTCAATGGGGTCATATTAGTCTATAACAGTTGAGATATTCTCCGCTAAATGAAGTGCATACAAATCTTACCCAGAACGTCGTTGTATCTCTCTATTAGTGTTACTCAATCTTAGGCTACGTTTACACGGAAACAATCTGAAGAGAAAACGCAAAAGTGATCATTTTTTATTCTGCGTTTAGACGAGCGTTATGTGGGGGAAATCTGCGTGCATATGGTGTGTGAAAAAGTGTGTGAAATTCAATGTAGTGTGCACTCCAGGCGGCTAGGTGGCAATGTGAAGCACTGATCGGTGCCTTCACTGTCTAGCAGACTTTTGCGTTTTTACCATTTAGACGGGAACGCGACGGTGGAGCGTTTTTAAGATTTCCACTCTGGAGGGTGGTTTCACTTTTTTGCGTTTTTAAGCCCCAAAAACGCCAACGCCGTCTAAACGAAAGGCACATCTGATAAAATATTTTTACGTTTTCACCCGCAAGCATTCTCGTGTAAACAGGGCCTTAGTGCTGCATTTGATACTATCAACCACAACATTCTTTTAAATAGACTCGAAAATTATGTTAGCATTAGTGGAATTGCATTAGCATGGTGTAAATCATACTTATCTGACCGTTATCAGTTTGTAGCAGTAAAGAGATGTCTTATCGATCAAAAGTTCAGTATGGCGAACCACAAGGCTCAATACTAGGACCGTTGCTGTTCACTCTGTACATGCTACCCTTAGGAGATATCATTAGGAAGCATGGCATTAGTTTTCACTGTTATGCTGATGATACTCAGCTATATATTTCTTCACGCCCAGACGAAACTTATCAATTCACAAAATGAATGGAATGCAAAGCTGATATAAAAAACTGGATGACTAGTAATTTCCTACTACTTTATTCTGAAAAACAGATATTCTAATTATTGGACAAAAAACTTACCTAGAACACTGTCTAACACTTGATGGCTGCTCTGTCAAGTCTTCGTTCTAGCGGTACAGCGGAAGTGGCAGGTGTTGTATTACATATTTATTAAATGTTTAATTTAGTTTTTCCACTGCAATAGTATATAAACTGATAAAGTTTATAGACTGATTTATTGAGTCTCCAGCAAGAGTCTCCTTTTCTGTCAGACCTGTTTTCTCTATTGTGTTTTAAATGAGTCAGATCACTTGATTCTCACCTTTCGGAGCCCAGACGTTGAATCGTTAGGTTGATTGACTTTCACCTTTTGTCTTTAATGGCTCTGGGATGGCTCTTGGAATTGGATTTCCTGGCCAGTATCAGCATGTGAATAGTTATGCTGATTCAATTGGACTCAGAGTAGGGTGTGTTCCTACTTCATTTGCATGCTTTGTTCAGAGTCTCCAGGGCAATTCCACGCAAAACTGTCACATCCATAACGCCAACTAAATACAATGGCATTGTGCTGGCGTTATGGATGTGACAGTTTTGCGTGGAATTGCCCTCCACCTCTATGTAATCCCTCCCCCTTGGAATGTATATAACTACAATGCATACTGTATTAGAGTTAGATCATGTTGGAAGTAC
The DNA here is from genome assembly GCF_949319135.1 of Squalius cephalus. Classification (NCBI taxonomy): domain Eukaryota; kingdom Metazoa; phylum Chordata; class Actinopteri; order Cypriniformes; family Leuciscidae; genus Squalius; species Squalius cephalus. Next base: position 63,796,891 of record NC_137122.1, on the reverse strand, counting down.
TACAGCAACGTACAGCGGAGTTCTCAATAAAGAATAACTTCCGTTGAACGCGATCCCAACTGTCTCCTGGTCTCTGCTTCGATGAAAGAAAACTTTACAACAGATGGTGCCGTGACCCGGATGGAGACAAAGGAAACTCAAAGAATTTTAAGCTCAAAGAACTGAATCTTGAAACTTCAAGCTCAACAAAAGATCTGACAAAGATTGCCAGACTGAATCTTTCCAGCTTCCTCCAGATTGAAAACTTCAACCTCCAAAAAGATCTCAATGCCTGACTGAGTTCCAGACTGAATCTTGAAACTTCAAGCTCAAAGATCTCAACAAAGCTGACTGAGTTCTAGACTGAATCTTGAAACTTCAAGCTCAAAGATCTCAACAAAGCTGACTGAGTTCCAGACGAAATTTTTCTGTACAACCAACGATTCGGTGAGTTTCACTCCATTCAAAGAACCAATGCAGACCAGTACAAATGTGTTTTTCCTCTGCGCCATTCAGAGAAGTAGTTAACAAACAGCTGTAGAGTTTGGTTAACTAAAGATGAGCCTCTAAAAAAAGTTTTTCTTTTAGAGATGAAATTTATCCTCTGTTGTTGGCAGGGAAGATTAACAGTTACATGTTAATCTTGTGTGTATGCTCTTGATCTGTAAGCTAGAGAAAGTTAGCATCAAGTGCTAATAGTTGGTATCCTTTGCTTTAGGCAGAGAAGAATTAGCTTTACATGCTAGTTATTTCTGTTGATCCTCTGTTCTTGTCAGAGGATCAGGGAAGTTAAGTGTGGTAATTTGGAAAGTTAACAATAGTTAAGCTGTGTTAACAAGTGTACCCTCTATTGTAGACAGTAGAGAGAAGTTTTAATGTTTTGTTTTTTTTGTGGTAACAGAAATTCACAAAATGTTTAGGAAAAGTACTAGACTGATTACACCTTTTTGGACAGATAGGGAATTCAGGTCTTTGTTATCAGAGCACATGGACTCCATCGTGACTGAGAAAGTCAGATTGAATTTAACAAAGAAATTTGGCATTGATGCAGACAAAGTGTGGTCAATTGAAGATTTTAAGAAGGTACTAGGAGAAAGTATTCGCAAGAACAATGTGAAAGCCATTATCTGTTGTCACAGAGAATTTGGTTTAACCCTAGCTACAGGACAGTCTAAGCGCAACTCAGAGCTAGAGAAACAGATCAAAGAGCTCCGTGCTAGATTATCTTCTGTGACTAAGAAAGTAAACCACAACAAAGATGCAGAAAAAACTGATGTGGTAGAAGTTAGTCAGCCTGATAACAATTATCCTGACTTAAGAGCTTTCTTTGAAACAGATGTAGCCATCCAATCAGTAACTGATGAGCCTGTAGATTCAGTGCACGTTTGTGGGGCTAGGAGAAGATCTCAGGGAACTGAAAGTGTTACTCACAACTCTTCTGTTGTCCAAATACAAACTGTTGTCAAAACATCTTTAGGTCCTAAAGATATTGAGAGAATTGCTAAAAGTTTGCCATCAGTGCAAAGAAATGTTTCTGAGTTTAGGAGAGCATTGTTCAGTAAAATGCATCTTTACGACATGTCGTTGCCGGAAGTTACACAGCTGATGTAACAAATTCTAACTGAATCTGAATTCAACAATTTTGAGTCTGCTGTTACTTCCGAACTGCAACATGTCAGTAAAGGCGATTTGAGAGAAGGTGTTTTGAAAATTTTAAAGAACATTGTTGGACCGAACGTGGACTGGTCAAAAATTACCAATTGTGTACAGAAGAAGGGTGAAACTGTTTGTGAGTACACAGAACGATTCTTTATTTCCGTTTTGTCGCCGTCAATGGCGCCATATCCGCGTTGTCCCTGGTTTCCGCTCGTACTGCCATAGCAACCAGAGCTCTCTGATAGTAACCAAGGCGACAGACGTGGACAACTGTGTAGTTCCCAATGTCTATTTGCACGCTGTTGTTGTTGTTTCGTTCAAACATTATGGACCATGGCAAGCAGACTTTGGATAAAAAAGGAGAGCTAAAACGAGAATCAATATCAGCGCTGTGTTTTCGAGATGCCGAGAGCTCCCATAGACAGTATATAAACGAGAGCTCCACGTCCGAGACTTCGACCGCTCCTACATGTACTTTATTAAACAGGTGAGCACATTTACATAAAACTAATCAATGTTATATAGTTCAACAATGATAAAATGTCAGAATATGATCTGTATGTTATTCTAATGTTGATCTAGCTTACTGCTAGTCTCATACAGACAAACTAACACATAAATGTCAACACACTCAAATGCAGTTTAGTGTGCTAGTGTAATGTTAGTGTAGCACAGGTGATTTAGCTACATAGTAGTGACAAGAGATACAATACATAACACACAGTAGTGCTCATTTATGTTGATTTTATTAAAATTCAAAATTTATTTGATTACAAAACAAGAAGAAAAAATATTTCTGAAAAGAAAGAAATGGAAAGAAATTGTTTTTATATGTGTTTAATTTATTTTTGAGTTTTTCATCTGGTTACGTCATGTATGTGAAAATAGAGTACTGCCCCTTTAAGCCTGCTCTTTCTAGAACGTGCTCTCGGTCAGAGGGAGAATTGAGTAATGCAACGTCAAGGATGCAAGCTGCCGTTAAAATCCAAAGAAGAAGAAGAGGGAGAATTGAATCCTCCATTTTGAGAAGAGCGTTAGAGCAAAGCTCCTGTGGGTAATGTGTCTGAACATCGTTATTTTGAGACCAAATATTTGATAAAAGACATCAGTAAACAAGGATTTGGTGAGTGTTAATGTTTTTTTGTATGTTTATGGTTGAAGTGAGATAAATGCTGGTTTAATAACGATCGGTAAATGAGTTACATGGAATTGTGTGACGAAGTTCTAGAAAGCATGTGTTTTAAGTGAAGTCTTGAGTTTATGATAAAGTGTATATATGGTTTAATATGAGTTTTATCTAAACTTTCTTTATGTGGTTGTCATTTGTAATTTTATTTTGGTTATTGCTGTAATGTGATGACACTGCAGCTTACCGCTGTCTTAAAATTATTTCCCTCTGAAATAAGGAGATAGAAGTTTTAAGTAATTTTGTTATCATTTTGACCTAAAATACAGGTCAGGTTTTTGTTCCTGTGGAGATAATTCCTGGAAATTTCCTTTGATGGCGAGCCCCCATGGATCTGGACACTAGACTATCTGATTGAGTAGGCCTAAACCCCCGATTTGTGAACTCTATTTCTTCAACTTTGAGGTGGGATCTTCACGCACATTTTTTTTTCTCTTCAATATTTTTCCTATCACTTGAGACAGTGATTCAAATTTTCCTGGATCAGGTTCAAAGACAGGACTTTTGTTGTTTTTTTTCCTAAAAAAATCATTTTCCTTCATTTTTTTTGAGGAAAACAAAACTAACCCTGACTGAAAAAATTTGAGAACTGTTCAGCTTGAATCTCATTGATTTTTTTTATTTTATTTTTTATTTCATTTTTGATTGATTGAGTTTTATATTCATACCAAACTATTGGATGAATGTGAACGAAATTTATTTGACATACATATAAGTGTGTGTTTATTTATGAAGGTGCACCTATAGGGTTTTGTGAGATCTAACTTTTGTATATTTTTCATACCGGTATATTGTTCATTTTTACTGATGTTATTTTTCTTGTAATTGTTCTTATTGAGTGTTTACAACAAATTTATTTCATTATTATCTTTACATTTCAAAAAGTAAATAGTCGGCTGATATCAAAAGAAGTCCTGATTCATTTTATCTGCACATATCTTTAAACTACGATTATCTCAGGATCCCTAGACGAACCTAGTGGTCCACAAAAAAAAAAAAAATACCACCTATTGCAAGCAGGTGTTGCAGGTGTTACACAAATCTTGGCGAGCCAGCCAGGAGCCTGTTGTACAGATAGTGCAGAACGAACTTGATAAAGGGGTTTACCGAGCTAGTTTTAGAAATGGAAGTAGTGCACACTGAAGGCATTTGTATCCGCAACGCTGTGATAATCAGTGGTCTCACCCACACTGAGAGAGATGAAGAAGTGATGGAATACCTGGCAAGTTATGGTTCTATTGAACGAATGGTCCATATTGATGACCCTAAAACAGAGTTGCACAGACAGCTCATCGTTGAATTCAGACATGACTCCGCAATGCAGTCATTAGAACCTTCTCTTCCCTGTACTTTGCAGAGCCCTACCTTTTCTGATGTCACTTACAGTGTTAAGTCCCTTACCAGTGTGTATACACCTGCAGCCAGCAGCAGTGCAACTCATACTTTCATTGAAGGGCTACGAGAAATCTCAAAAGTAACAGGCAAGCCCATGGAAGAGCTCTTGCAGCAAGAGTTAGCTAAATTAAAAGCCCCTGCTGTATCACTTCCACAAACTGAGTTCCCAGCTAGTGAGTCTGATGTCACGCCTTCAAATGAGTCAGTCCCCCTCCAGACAAAGTCCAACGTTTCTCTGCCACAGCTTGGTGCATCACTTTCAAGGCCCAATGCTGATGCAGGCGCACCATTAAAAATAACAGTGGGTGACGTGACTCCAGCTGAAGTGCAGCGTTTAGTTGTTGAGCATATTGTGAGAAGTGAGGATACCCCTGCACATTCCCTTGTTTCTATGCGCTTGAGACCCTTCTCAGGAAAACCCTCATACTCTGCTAATGAGATAGACTACGATACTTGGCGCACAAATGTTGAATTCCTCTTGACTGACCCCACACTCTCGGATGTGCAGCGGTCACGACGAATGTTAGACAGTCTCCTTCCACCTGCAGCTGATATTGTGAAACATTTAAGTCCTCATTCTCCTCCAAGTGATTATCTTGAGCTCCTAGATTCAGCTTTTAGTACTGTGGAGGATGGAGACGAGCTCTTTGCAAAGTTTATGAGCACATTCCAAAATGCTGGTGAGAAACCATCGCAATTTCTGCACAGGCTACAAAAGATCTTGAATGCAGCCATAAAAAGAGGTGGTGTTTCTGCTGATGAGCATGACCGGCATCTGTTAAAACAATTCTGCCGGGGATGCTGGGATAATGCTTTAATAACTGAGCTCCAGTTAGAGCGGAAAAGAAACAATCCACCCACATTCTCTGATTTACTGCTGTTGTTGAGAACAGAGGAAGATAAGCAAGCCATCAAAGCAGTGCGGATGAACCAACACTTAGGTATTGCCAAGCAATCCTCTGGACCCACAAGACGTGTTGTGTCAAATCTTCATGTTGTCAGTCCAGCGTCTTCTGTTGAGAAGTGCGATGAAGTGGGAGAACTAAAGAGATTAGTAGTTGAGCTACAACATCAGATTGCCTCAATGAAACAGTCTAAGAAATGTAAAGAGTCTAAGCTAAAGGAGCCCAGTATGCAGTCAAGATCAGCTAAGACATTCACACCAAAGCCAAACAGAGAGGCCAACCCGCAACATAACAAGCCAACTAAGCCAAGACCCTGGTATTGTTTTCACTGTGGGGAGGATGGCCATATAGCATTCCAATGTGAGGGTGATCCAAATCCATCCCTGGTCAATGCTAAGAAACGCCAGCTGAGAGAAAAGCAGTTGCAGTGGGAGAAAAGTAACAAGTCCCCTGACTCCCCAGATTTAAACTAGTTCCAGTTCCTGTTACGGGACAAAGAGGAACTGGAGAAACTACTCAGCGTCCCAGAGATAACTTTACCGTGTCTGCCTCGGCTGACCATAATCCCACCCGTGAATGCAAAAGGCTTCCACCTGGCCTTGTTGGGACAAAATGCACGGCAAGCGTGATAGTTGCTGACAAAGAGATTAATTGTCTTCTTGACACTGGGTCACAAGTGACCACTTTTCCTTTTTCATTCTACCAAGACAACTTTACAAATCAAGCCATTCAATCTTTGCACAACTTGCTTGAAATTGAAGGTGCAAACGGCTGTCAAGTTCCTTACTTGGGTTTCATTGAAACGTCGATAACCTTTCCAAAGGAATTCATAGGATCAGACACCGAATTGCAGACCCTTGCTTTGATCATTCCAGATGGCAGACCTAATGCTCAAGTGCTCATAGGCACTAACACACTGAACTCTCTATATTCTGAGTATACTTCTTCGAAGCAGTTGAGTCACCAACCCATTCATCAAGGTTACAGAGCGGTCCTACAAGTCCTTGAGTTCACACACAAGCAGAGTGCATCTGATACCCTGGGTTGGGTGGGATTGAGCTGTCAAGTCCCTGAAACGATTCCTGCTGGGAAGACAGTAGTTCTTGAAGGGTCAATCCGGATGGCTAGTCCAGTGAATGACAGATGGGTTATTGTGGAAGCTCCACATACGTCATCTTTACCTGGTGGAATAATGGTGTCAAATTGTTTGCTTACCCTTCCTGTCAAAGGAGACCGCTTACCCATTGTACTGAAAAATGAGTCGCAGCACGATGTGGTCATTCCATCGAAGATCCGGGTGGCTGAAGTAAATTCTATTCATAGTGTCTTACCTAGGAGTCAAGATAGTGTGTTGACACCTCCCGTTGATCAGACAAGGTTGTTAGACGACTCTAAAATTGAATTCAATCTTGACGATTCGCCGCTGACTCCTGAATGGAAAGAAAGAGTGACAAGGAAGCTCAATTCAATGCATGAAGTCTTTGCATGCCATGATCTTGATTTTGGTCACACCACTAAGACCAAACACCATATTCGACTGCATGACGAGACACCGTTTAACCCTCTGGGGTCTGGGGTGTTTTTGGGGTCCTTGAGATGTTCTGACATGCCCTGACATTTGTGCTTTTTTCAGTTGCTTATAAACATATTAATGGCAAAAAAAAATTACACACTATTTAGCACAAACAGGGCTACCATAATATGTGAGCAACAAGAATGTACATGTCTGCATTTTTGAGAGAATAATGTTTATGCGTGGTTATTGAAAAAACTAAAAACTAAAGTTTCTGAAATAAGGCCACAAAACACATACTAAATATGTGGCAATAAGACTTTTGACTAATGGATTTCATCGCCTTATGTTTTTTCTTCAAAATGATATGAAAATCATCCTGCCTAATCATCCACAAAAAAACGATACATTGATTTTAGTTTTGTGAAACACTTTTAGTTTGGAAAGCCAATATGCGGATGGGGCGTAAACGCTCCAACAGCATCATGCATATGTAGTAGTTCACACCTGGTGAGACTACGTCCCTGCATACTTAATGAGCCATTCATTCAGGTGACGTGTCACCTATAGCTAACTTAAATATACAAGCTTCATAAAAATGATCATTCTAGGAGAAAATTTCAGATGGCATTTAGAGGCTTTTGCATCTGAACTCTTCATATATACACACACACATATATATATGCATGCACATACATACTTTATAATCTTTTCAAAACTAGTCAACGTCTTTCAAAACTAAAGTATACATTTTATCATACGTATTTCAAAGTAAAGGATTCATTAGTTAGTTGATGACTTTATTTTTGACAAAACACATACAGTATATATTCCTCATCTCAGTATAGCAATAGAGTTTGCTAAAAGCTGTTCATTCAATACAGCAGTATTTGAAAATCGATCATATTTTGTAAAATTACATTTATATTTGCATTTATGTCAAAACCTAGACACTTTTAAACATCAAAAGGACATTTATTAATATGTATTCGTGTCAAAATGACAAATAAACAGATTTTCCTATTCAATTTTGCATGGAAACGCTTCCAAGACGCTTGCGTGTCGCGTGAAAAATAGGCGTCGGTTCTATTTCTAGAATGCACGCGTTTTCCACGCGGCTCGTGCCGCGCCTGAGACGCGCGTCTCACACAGGCAGTATGCAAACTCTAAACTGTTAACATGGATGGGAGCCGAAATAAAAACGGACACGCCACGCAGCTGAGACGCTTACGCCACGCATCCAGTGTTTCACCGGCCTTATCCAGCGGATGTGGGCGTTTCACAGGTTTGTATGGATCGCCTCACATTTGCGTTTGAATAGCGCGGTCTCCGTAGGCGGAGTCACATTAAAACTTAATTAGCTGAGATGAGAACGACTGACATCTCTCTCTTTACATACATATTATATAAACTGTGAATATTTGTTTTTTATAAAAATTACTTCATTTGAAAGAAGATAATTCAAGCTTCATGCCTGTGTGACTGTATGCCTGTTTGACTGAGTATTCGCTGAGTTACAGTTCATTTTCGGACGCGTTTCAGAATTGACTTCACTGACGGAGAGTAGGCAGAACTCGCATCATGTTTATTTTTCTTTATTTGGCGAAAAGCACAACACTTTGTTTTTATTATGAGCATACACAAAAAAAATACACACTAAACAGGATCGATTGATGTATAACACAAGCATATAAGATAAAAATTCATATTTTTTTTTATTTTTTTTTGCACTCATACGAAAAAAAACGAGCCTATCGCGCCGGCGCGATAGCCGACCTCAGGGGGTTAAACACAAAGCCAGACCTATTCACCCTAAAGACATCCAAGCTGTTCGAAAACATCTACAAGAATTGCTAGATGCTGGAGTTATAAGGGAGTCAGAGTCTCCTTTCTCTTCCCCAATCATGGTGGTGAGGAAAAAGAATGGGGAGGTGAGACTTGATTATCGGAAACTCAACCTCCAGACCATTAAGGACGCTTACGCCCTACCTAATCTGGAAGAGACTTTCTCTGCTTTGACTGGGTCTAGATGGTTCTCAGTTTTAGACCTCAAGTCCGGGTACTATCAGATTGAGGTGGAGGAAATTGATAAGCCGAAGACCGCTTTTGTTTGTCCCATGGGATTCTGGGAATTTAATAGGATGCCCCAGGGGGTCACGAACGCACCCAGCACGTTCCAGAGACTAATGGAGCGCTGCATGGGAGACATCAATCTCAAAGAGATTTGACGCTAAAAACCTGGCCAAGTCCGACAAACTTGAAGGAACTCAGGTCTTTCCTTGGATTCGCAGGGTATTACAGGAGATTTATCAAAGACTTCTCCAAAATAGTGAAACCTCTAAACAATCTTACCTCTGGATACCCTCCACTTCGAAAAACGAAGAAGACTCAAGAGACAAAAGGTCAGTACCTGAATCCTAGAGAGCCATTCAAACAACGTTGGACAGCTACTTGCCAGCAAGCTTTTGATGAAATCATTGACAAGCTCACCTCGGCTCCTATCTTGGGCTTTGCGGATCCTAAACTACCATACATCTTACACAAGGATGCAAGCACCACAGGTTTGGGAGCTGCGTTGTACCAGGAGCAGGAGGGAAGCATGAGGCCGATTGCCTTCGCAAGTAGAGGTTTGTCGCTCAGCGAACGTCGCTATCCAGCGCACAAATTTGAATTCCTTGCTTTAAAGTGGGCTGTGACGGAAAAGTTCCACAATTACCTTTATGGAAGTCCGTTCACAGCTGTCACTGACAGTAACCCACTTACTTATGTACTGACTACTGCGAAGCTGGACGCAGCCAGCTATCGCTGGTTATCTGCTCTTTCCACTTACACTTTCTCCTTGAAATACAGAGCAGGGAAACTTAACCTTGACGCGGATGGTTTATCTAGACATCCCCATGAAGTAACTGCTGATCTTGTATCAAGGAAGGAACAAGAGAGGATTGATAAATTCCTAACCTTACATCTTGAGAATCCAGAAATAAGCCTTTCACGGGATGAAATTGAAGCTATCTGTGACAAGCATATGATTTGTTCTGTGCCGGAAGATGTTATGGAAAGTGCAAGTAACCGAGCAGTGCTAGTTCAATCCCTTGCTATGAGTTCTAGTGCTGTGCCAAGCAGCTATGAGGAAGAAGAGCATGAAATCTCACTCATACCTCATCTGTCAGTTCAGGATCTCGTTAATAAGCAGAGCGCTGACCCAACCATTTCTCAGGTCATTACTCACCTGAAATCAGGAGAGAAACCCTCTCCCACCTTGAGATTGGAACTCCCGGAGCTTTCTCTTATGATGAGGGAGTGGAATCGTTTTGTGTTCCTAGATGGGGTGTTGTACAGAAAGAGGCAGGATGGAGAAGTTCTGACTTATCAGTTGGTCTTACCCAAAGAGTTCAGAGCAAATGTCCTGACAAGTCTCCATGATGGGATGGGCCACATGGGGATGGATCGTACCATTGATCTAGTAAGGTCCCGGTTTTACTGGCCAAAGATGGCATTTGATGTTGAACAAAAGATCAAAACTTGTCCTCTTTGTGTGATTCACAGAGCCCACCCAGAGAAAGCAGCTCCGCTTGTCAACATACGGACAACTAGACCCTTAGAGTTGCTGTGTATGGACTTTCTTTCTTTGGAGCCGGATCGAAGTAATACCAAAGACATACTTGTGATAACAGATCATTTTACTAAGTATGCAATGGCAATACCAACGGCCAATCAGAAGGCTCGAACCGTCGCCAAAGCTCTATGGGACAATTTCATTGTCCACTATGGATTTCCAGAAAGGTTGCACAGTGACCAGGGTCCTGATTTCGAATCGCACACTATTAAAGAACTCTGTGCCATCTCTGGGATAAAAAAAGGAAGAACCACACCTTATCATCCACGTGGTAATCCTGTGGAGAGATTTAACAGAACACTTTTGAACATGCTAGGTAGCATGAGTGACGCACAGAAAACGCACTGGCGTGACTTCGTTAAACCTCTCGTTCACGCGTACAATTGTACGAAGAATGATGTCACAGGATTCACTCCTTACGAGCTGATGTTCGGGAGGCAGCCCCGACTACCCATTGATTTAGCTTTTGGTCTTCCTACCACCTCCATGCGACTGTCACACTCTCAATATGTGTCAAACCTTAAAAAGCACCTTGAAGAGAGTTATCAAATTGCTACCCGCAATGCACTCAAGAACGCTGAAAGGAATAAGATGAGGTTCGACAAGCATGTTGTTGATTCTACCCTGGAAGTTGGTGATCGAGTCTTGGTGAGACAAGTCCGTTTGCGAGGAAAACACAAACTTGCTGATAAATGGGAGCCGTCTGTTTACATTGTAGAACGTCGGGCTGGTGAACTTCCAGTATACACAGTAAGACCTGAAGGAAAAGAAGGATCAGTACGTACCTTGCATCGAGATCTTCTGCTTCCCTGTGGATTTCTCCCTGTGACAAGTGAGATGGTGTCTAATCCACCAAAACCTGTTCCAAAGCCTAGAACACGTCAACAGGCCAGAGATGAAAATTCTAATAAGGATGGTGCAGAAGATGCTGCAGAGACAATGGAAGATGAAGTTCCAGAGTACTGGATGAGAATCCCTACTGTTGAAAAGTCTCATCAAGAAGCATCGGGTACTCTTACACCTACCTTGAACCCTCCGGTGAGATGCCCTCAGCAGTTTGATTGCCCTCAATTGTCCTCAACAGTTCCTGGTAGTGAGAAACTGCCTGTGGAGATGAATCCTGTAGGACAAGAGGTAGGCTGGGACAATTCACACACTGAAAAGATGCTTGAAGAAGTTATGAATCAGTTGACTGAATCGGATAAAATGTTAGAGAAAGGTGAATTGTCAGAGAATCAGCTAAGTGGAAACTTACCTGAAAGTCCAGCTGAGGAAGAGCAAGAGAGTGATCAAGTGGAAATCGGAGAGGAAACTGAAATACCAGTTGATTCTTCGTCTAATGCTGAAAAGATTGAACTGTCTTAAGAGCCAGAATGTTCAATAAGACGTTCCCAAAGGCAAAGAGAAAAGCCCGAAAGACTGCAGTATAGAGAGTTGGGAAATCCACTAATATCTGTTGCCCAAGCACTTTTTCATGGCCTAACCACTGCCTTTACAAACTCTCTAAATGGAGTTAACTTTGCTGAAGCATCCTTACCCCCAACCCTTGATGTACCAGTTACATGCCAGCCAATTAGAGCTAATGCAACGGGACGTGCATAGATTCTGGAGGGGAGGGTGTAGCACAGGTGATTTAGCTACATAGTAGTGACAAGAGATACAATACATAACACACAGTAGTGCTCATTTATGTTGATTTTATTAAAATTCATAATTTATTTGATTACAAAACAAGAAGAAAAAATATTTCTGAAAAGAAAGAAATGGAAAGAAATTGTTTTTATATATGTTTAATTTATTTTTGAGTTTTTCATCTGGTTACGTCATGTATGTGAAAATAGAGTACTGCCCCTTTAAGCCTGCTCTTTCTAGAACGTGCTCTCGGTCAGAGGGAGAATTGAATCCTCCATTTTGAGAAGAGCGTTAGAGCAAAGCTCCTGTGGGTAATGTGTCTGAACATCGTTATTTTGAGACCAAATATTTGATAAAAGACATCAGTAAACAAGGATTTGGTGAGTGTTAATGTTTTTTTGTATGTTTATGGTTGAAGTGAGATAAATGCTGGTTTAATAACGATCGGTAAATGAGTTACATGGAATTGTGTGACGAAGTTCTAGAAAGCATGTGTTTTAAGTGAAGTCTTGAGTTTATGATAAAGTGTATATATGGTTTAATATGAGTTTTATCTAAACTTTCTTTATGTGGTTGTCATTTGTAATTTTATTTTGGTAATTGCTGTAATGTGATGACACTGCAGCTTACCGCTGTCTTAAAATTATTTCCCTCTGAAATAAGGAGATAGAAGTTTTAAGTAATTTTGTTATCATTTTGACCTAAAATACAGGTCAGGTTTTTGTTCCTGTGGAGATAATTCCTGGAAATTTCCTTTGATGGCGAGCCCCCATGGATCTGGACACTAGACTATCTGATTGAGTAGGCCTAAACCCCCGATTTGTGAACTCTATTTCTTCAACTTTGAGGTGGGATCTTCACGCACATTTTTTTTTCTCTTCAATATTTTTCCTATCACTTGAGACAGTGATTCAAATTTTCCTGGATCAGGTTCAAAGACTGGACTTTTGTTGTTGTTTTTCCTAAAAAAATCATTTTCCTTCATTTTTTTTGAGGAAAACAAAACTAACCCTGACTGAAAAAATTTGAGAACTGTTCAGCTTGAATCTCATTGATTTTTTTTATTTTATTTTTTATTTCATTTTTGATTGATTGAGTTTTATATTCATACCAAACTATTGGATGAATGTGAACGAAATTTATTTGACATACATATAAGTGTGTGTTTATTTATGAAGGTGCACCTATAGGGTTTTGTGAGATCTAACTTTTGTATATTTTTCATACCGGTATATTGTTCATTTTTACTGATGTTATTTTTCTTGTAATTGTTCTTATTGAGTGTTTACAACAAATTTATTTCATTATTATCTTTACATTTCAAAAAGTAAATAGTCGGCTGATATCAAAAGAAGTCCTGATTCATTTTATCTGCACATATCTTTAAACTACGATTATCTCAGGCTCCCTAGACGAACCTAGTGGTCCACAAAAAAAAAATATATACCACCTATTGCAAGCAGGTGTTGCAGGTGTTACATTAGACCAAGTGAAACAGCACTGCGTTACCTCACAAGTTTAATTTGTCTAATAAACTGACCTGTGAGTTGTAATTCTGCACTTGCGTGTAACGTTAGTTCGGTAGAATGAAATGTCCATATTCCTTTTATATCCGCGGGACTCGTGTCGCGTGTGGAGCTGAGAGCTGTCTCTTAGCAATCCCGAACTGCTTCATATCACAGTCATGATAAAAGCATTGATGTATTCAGTCATCCATAAACATTATTAGATCGGACGGCTTGACGTTGACGACAAGATCCATAGTTCTTAGCAAATGTTGCATCATCAAACTACGCCTTTGTTATTGTAAAGAGGTTAGCGACCCCTAGTGGCGAAAAATTCCATACTGTCCGTTTAACTTTATTCAAATGTATGTGATTATAATATAAAGTTTTGATTGTACTTTATTGTACACTTAATTACTCTTTTTTGTTGTTGGTTAAATTAATGTATAAATTAAATAATTAAAAAGGTCAGAAAACAAAACAAAAAAATAGAAATAATTTAATCAATAATTTTAATCAAAATTAAATGAATGAACAAAAAAATTAATAAAAGAAATCCTTTAAATCTGTTAAAAATTACATCTTTGTTTCGCTCTATCTCCTCTAAAAGGACATTAATTTCATCTTTTTGAAAGGTATCTTTTCATCTTTTTTTTTTTTTTTCAGCCATTTTGTCAGTGCCGGTGCTTTATATATACTTGTCTTGATTGCTAATCCACAACAGATGACAATTATTAGGTTAAACGTTCAGAATACGATTCCATATAAGGTTATGTTTCAGCACTTCACGGATGGACAGCGACTCTTAAGTAGCACGTAGAGCGCGTTCTCGCGCGTTCATGTTAAGTGCATTTTTGGGAAACGCTCGTGGAATTGCTGCGAGCGTTCGTAACTTTGCACGTAGAAAGCGCTCTTAAGAGCTAAGATACATCGTTATCGGGAAACCCGGCCAAGACCAGCATCTGGCAACCAGTAATCCGAGAGAAAGTGAATACTTACTCATGGAAGACAGATGAAGTAGCCTGTTGCTTCGGTGGCGAAAGCTCGCGTTTGGCAGGTAACAACTTGTCTGAAGGGATACAGAGACAGTTCATAAACAGCACCGTATTTAGTCAAATCGGCATTAAAAAATCTGCAGGATGAACTCAAGGGAGTTAGGATCCAAAAATTAAAACTGCACGCTTGAGTAGTCCATAATTAGTCCACAATTTGTCATGAAAACAGAAGGATAGCTGGAGAGCAGCGGCTGTCAAAACACGCCAGCGTTCGCTCCGCTCCGGAAGTCAAGATACACAGTCAAGATACACAGTAATTTGTAAATATCTGTCATATATTCGTACTCAAGTTTATTAATAGAAACTTTGGTTACTGTATGCCTCTGAGGCCACACTTTGGTAAATTAGTATCGTGGTTTTGCATTTTTATTTATTTATTCAGTATGTATCAGCTTGTATGGTAAGACTTACAGTATAGTAGGTTATTCATTTTTGCAATGTTTTCTTAAATATTGGCAAATACTGAATAAAAAGTTTAAACAAGTTTAAACAAACAGTTTTAACATGATTGTGGGGAGAATTCTACAATATAGTATCAAATGCATTCTGCAAAATAAAAGTGCTATTAACTCTACAGCTTTACTAGCACTCATTTGTGTTTAGATATTCAGCAGTCAATGAAATACTCTTATTACATTTTTGTTAGTAAATTATATAAGGAGTTACAAGTGTCCATATTTTAGGGAACACGTTCTGCGGCTACAATAGAACTTGTCCAACAGGATCTCATGTAAGATGAAAATTACTGCAGATTTATCCAAAACGAACACTTACAGTAAGCTATATGACTAAAAACAGGCACTTAGAACTGCCTATATATAGTCGGTATGCTGTGAAAACTGTGCTGTGAAAAGAAAGTGTGTGAATTTATATTTTAGATTGCACCAATTAAGTTTAAGATTTTTTTATTTAATCAATCAATAAATCAATCTACATTTTGAATCATGCAGGGCTCTTACAATTTTTGTAGGATGTTATTCAGTCCTGCAGGACATGTCAGTGGACAAACTAAGCCTGGGTTCTCCCAATTGGTTTTTTCCTCCATTCTGTCACCTGAGTTTTGTTTCCTTGCCACTGTTGCCTTGGCTTTTGGCTTGCTTAGTTGGGGACATTTAATATTCAACAATATTATTGATCTGCCTTACTTAAGGTGGACGATGACGCAATTTTCTTCTAGAAACAAACTTGACAAACCTACAGAGGATTCATACAGGTATATATATATATATATATATAAAAATGCTGTCCTACAGTATGTGGACAAACCTATAGGACTCCAGCAGGTATATAAAAAATCCTGCAGAATGTACCCAGTCCTGTGGGATTTTCATTCTGTCTTGCAGGATTCCTGCATGATCCTGCACAGGATTCCAGGATTTCTGAATTCTTATAGGATTTTTTTTTAAGGGAACATTTTATTGTCAGAATTTGGCCGTTTTTTTACAGCAAGGATTAACAGTGTGCTGCAACCTGCAAATAATATGGCCATTCACGAAAGTCGACATTACAACAAGATAGAAATCCCTTTTATTTCCCCCTGAAAAATCTAGACTAACAAGTTTGAGCTGGAACGCCGTAGCCCCTCAAAATTCACTCCCCTCGCGAACAGCCCCCAAATGATGCACCCCTCCATAAAGATAAGCCTGTTCTTCAGTTAAAAAATACGAAGCTTGCTAAACTGTATTTTAGGATATATTTTGGGATTAAACAAACAAACAAACAAACTCACAGTTGTCGAGTCTCTCCTGCACTGACCGGAGTTCAGCCGCCTCCTCAGCCGCACCCATAAAAGACGAATCTTCCAAAGGGAAAAACCTTCGAACAATGTAAAGCAATGTGTAATACCAGTGTAAATAGAATACATCGTTCAAAGTTGTTAAATCATTTCACAAGGTTTACCCAATAAACGAAGAGCGAGAGAGTGCAGTTATCACTGTGTGGTACCGCCACAGCCAGCTATATCCGGGCACGTCAAAACAACGGTCTTAAGTTTCGATTTCCTGAGAATGAAAGGAAGCGTTTCCTGAATGGGCTGATCAATATTTATATATAAACAACAATTTACAATAATAAAGATAAAATAAATATTAGTGACCATTATAATATTAGTAACCAATTAGTATAATATTAGACCAAATATTAGTGAACATTGAACATAGCAAAATGTTAAAAAAAAATTTAAAAAAAAAATAAAAAACACACCCAACCATAAAGCATTGTTTGCCTTTTTGTTGATTTAGAAGTTTTGGTTACACTTTATTTTACAGTGTAATATTATGCAGGCCTGCTATAGGGTTAGCATTAGGCTACCTATGCATAATTTACTGTTTTTACTATAGTAGGCCTAAGTGCATGTAATGTGTAACAAGGGCACTGTAAAATAAAGTGACCCAAGTTTTCATCACAAACATTTCTCAGCTTTCAAATGTGTGCAGTCCTAATCCATAAATGACATTATCACCAAAACATGGTTTTCCAGGTTAATATTGTGCATATGGACTCTGTTTAACCGGATAATTAAACTGATGACATCCAGTTAATGCTCACAGTGTATAGCACTTTAGTTCCTCATGTGATGCAATGGGGAATTGACAGAATATGATCTTGAATAGGATAGGCTACGTATTAAATATGTATTCCCACACACACCTCATCTTTCTAATGGCGAATATGCAGAAATATTGCAATAATGGATTATAACCTCCAAAATGAAAACACACAGATAAAAGTTAGAAATTATGTTTTGTGTAAACTCGCTGCATCTAACCACTTTAAAAATGTCCAGGCTAATAAACTCTGTGTATTTTCAGGATCAATGTTTTGTGCTAATCATTCTGTTTTACTTTACTAGTGAATTGCAATGAGGTAATGCGTACTGGTTCTCCACAATTACATTATACACAAAGTGTAAATGGAACTAACATGTAATTTATACTAAAGGTTGGTGGGTGGAGGTGAATAAGGTTGGCTATTTGCACTCATATCTATTCCCGAGGATGGTAAAAACTCACTTGGCATTGCACAATAGCAGCTTTTATTAACACTACATGTAAAAAGACATCATTGCATTTTAATAAACTTCACTCAAAATGTGCCATTTAAAAATATATACTGAACATTAAAAAACATGTAACATGCTCCATCTGGAATAAAACGGCAAAATGGCAGCATTTCATATGTCTCAGTGCCGTAAATGCACTGTACATCTGCAGGAGAGACATCTTCATAGCACTGTGAAACAAAACGTCTTTCCTGGCATTTCCTAACAAAAAGCCCACAGTTTTTAAATCAGGAGTCCACTAAAACCAAGAAAAATTGTTTAATTATTTTCCTTTATAATAACCATAATTTTTTTTTTTAAATCACCTGAAAGCTAAAACTTAACCGCACTATCCAGAATCCACGGGAATTCATTCATAGTTTACCATGTTTTGTAAAAAAAATGCCTACATATAAAAGTGGATGACTGAAGTTATGAGCACAATACAGGATAATTACCAAGTTTGTCATGAAAATAATTTTTTTCGAAAGCGTAATAGGCTACCTGTACTGTCATACAGTTGGTTTTATGTTAGAGACATTGAAGGAATAGCTCAAACAAAAATTAAACTGTCATCATGTACTTGCCCAGACAGCAACATAGTGTCGGCACAGATCCGGCACACATCCGGCACACATGGATTCCACACAGCCCATACGTGGGCCGGATCTGGGCCGGCACTATGTTGCTGTCTGGGTGTGGTTTCAGACCAATAGTATCATAGCAGATTACACCACTTGTGAACTGTATTTGAAGTTTTCTAAAGCCATATGATAGCTTTGTCTGAGAAACACTGAGTATTCACGGATTATCTAGCCTTGTCGTCGTTCAACAAACATGATTCACGCACATAACGATTCATAACAAAAGGTGCAATTTTTTTTAAAGTCACGAAACTGCAATTGGCTAACTCAGTGATAGTCAGGAATCGGAAGGTCTCAAATGATGTGATCCATGCTCCATTCATTGGTCCGTCGGAATGATCTAACCTGAACACAGATTTGAGGTAACACCAGACTCCACATTAATCTATACTAGAAATAATGATTTCAGAATCAAACAGAATAAATCAAATATAACATTTTATTTGTCAGGTAAAAAGGCATCATGCCAATTACACAAGTAAACGATTAGAAGCCAATTCAGAAATAATAAATACATGACATCAATTGCTCAATGATGACTCTAAGAGAATAAGAAATGTATATCTGACAGAGACACACAGTGGTGTGTGATTGTTTTAGACTCTGGAAGACCCTGACACAGCACTGCTGTCACGGTGACACAACCATCTATCAGCCCGTCACCAGATCAGCACGCTCCGCCCATTTGTTCACTCTCCCCGGATTACTGATTCAACACACCTGCACCTCCTCATCAACTAATGCACTATATATACCACACACAACCAGCACACCATTGTCTGGTCTCGTCTTACCACGTACAGACTCATCTCTTGCTATAGCCCCTGTTACCAGCCTACCTGCCTGCCTACCCGTATTCAGATGTCCGTCTTCCGTCTTCTGTCGTCTGATTCTGAACTGTTGTGTGTGTGTGTTCAGCCTGTACCATCCTTCAACCACCATCATCTGAGACCATCATATTCCACCCAGCTTAGTCACCGTGCAACTGCTTGAACTTCACATTCACCCTTCCTTCGACCAGTGTTTGTTCCTTGCATTAATTTAATAAACTTTGTGTATACGATTACCTGTCTGTTCTCTTCTGTTGTGTGACAACTGCATGGGGGTTTTCTGATTACAGGTTCCCAAAGACAGCTCTGCCACTTACCCTCAAATACCCAGACCAGAACAAAAGGCTTGTACAAATATTTAGAGTTGTTTTGGGTCTATTCATTTACCCCAGGGGGTAACACCTGGTTTCTCTATCTTGAAGAGACACCAGCCAAAAAAAAGAAAGCAATTCTCCAAAGTTTTCAATCTCTCTCATAATACCAGTGACTGCAGTGAAATTAAAATGAACATTTAAAATGATAACAAACATGAAAGGGAATAAACAATAGATTCACAAGATACATCATGTGATCAGGGTTTGAAATGAACTTTTTTACCCACCAGCCAATTTGGCTACTAAATTAAGTTACCAGCCATTCAGAACTTCTACTAGTCATAAAAAGTAGAAATTAACCAGATTAACTATGTCACAGCTTATAGCCTATATATTAAATTTGGATTTCATACATTAATTTCTTATTCAAACAAAATCCTGTCATCCAGCATTCTCCTCCCTTCCTCATTCATTCTCATCTTTTTTTTTTTTAACCAAAAATGTGTTTTAGGTGGACAGATCAATACAGTACAAAGAACATGTAGGAATGTTGGGGTTTGTCACCTAAAACCGGCAAAGCAGCTTTCACCTGAGAGTGGATAGATTTGAAAGCTTAAAGACATCATAGACTTTCTCAACTGCTCATCGACCGCCACAAGGCCCTCCTGGGAAAGACTCTGTACTACTGTGTAATTTTACACACAATTTGTTTTTTACAGTCTGATTTGTCCTTTCCACTGTGCCACCACTTTGTGAGTGAGTTATTCTCAATCCGTTTGCCAATTCTGTGATGACTTTCTTTACAAAATGTGTCCCAATATCACTGGACAATGTTTCTGGTACTCTCACCTAGGAATAACTTCTGTTATTAGAGCTTTTGCTGTAGCATCAGCTTTTCTACTTGGGAAACACTCAACCCACTTTGAAAACATGTCAACAATTACAAGACAATACTTATAACTTTGGCATGGTGTCAACTCAAAGAAATCCATTATGATGTGCTGAAAAGGAAGTTCTAGTGTGGAATGGGCGGAGTAAGTTTGTAGCTTACTTCATCTTCCCACGTTATTCGCTGCACAGATGGTGCGTTCTAGTCCTCCAGGGAAGTTCGTACTTACGAGGTGGGAAGTCGTGTTTATGACGGCATATGCGTTCAAGTCACTTAATTAATTACGCAAAAATAGAGCAAGTTTCTTAAACTCTAGTTCTATAAAAGGAAGAACAAAGAAATGTGCATCAGCTGTGCTTTGGTTTTTTCTGTTTTTAATTAATTTATGCAAACTTTATCGTTACATATTACATTGTTATATTATAATGCCATCATATTCTGTGCAGACAATTAGCTTACTTCGTTGTAAATAGAAAAGTCTAGCAATATCACGGCTAAATACCTTTAAGTAGTGAGTTATTCCACCATGTTTCTCACTGACACGCCCCCAACTCGTAAAGATCGGGGCTTAAAGAAAATCCCGAGGTTCCCACTCGCATTTACGACATTGTGGTGGCATTCATGTGCGCCCAACTTGTAAATACGATCTTTATGAGATGACTTGAACGCACCAAGATAACAGTTCTGACAGAGTTTCTCTGCCACAACTATAAATCATGGGGCCTCCCAGGAAGTTCCAATTTGATCATTCATTGCCAATTTTGAGATGTGTGGTCTGCCCTGTTTGCCACTTTGTGAAATCTGGATACAATTGTTTTGGCATCTTTCTATACCCCATCTTTACATTTTGCAACACCCTTTGACCAACGTTTTTTCTCCTGATCGGTAGCCATATTTTGAATTTCAATCAACATTGGTGTTGGTGTTGAGCTGGAACACTATCGGGCGCCAGAGATGTGAATGTGATTAACACGATTGGCGGTTGATGTTTAAGTGCAGAATTCTTTGCTGTTCATTGTTATTTTGTGTGTGCGCTGCGCATTTACAGATTTTAATTTCTGATGGAAGTTGTAGGTTTTTGAGCAACATAATTCATTTTGAATGCATTGTACAGTCATGAGGATCTCCGTCATCCTCACTAGATATTAATGTGGATGGATTTAGTATGGCGCATCATTTCAATGTGACATTGGACATTGTGAGCTAAACGTTCTGCCAGTGCAGCGAACGGGCAGCAGTTAAATGAGCTGTTCGTGACTGCATCAGCAAGTGGATCAAACACAGTTAAAAGGTGGAATACCACCAATATAGAGCACGCTAAAACAGTTTCAACAGTGGCTGCTACCAAACAAAGGCACTGTGGAATTCCATGTACGACAGTGTCTAATCGTTTGGAGTAATACGCAATCTGTTGACAGCGATGGGGGTTGTGTTAGAACCGAGGACATGAAACCCAATTTTTCAGAAACAAAGAGCTCAAAAGATTTTGAATAGTCAGACATGGTCCATTTGAGAAAGCCAATTTAATTTTTTCAAATGCAACCTCTCATTCCTCTTTCCATACCAATTTGTCAGTTAGAACTTTCTGCTCATGAGCTGCTGTTAGTACAGGGTTTCCATGGGGTCTTAAAAAGTCTTAAAAAGTCTAAAATTCTGAACTTTAAATTTAAGGCCTTAAAAAGTCTTAAAAACGGCCAGATTTTCATCCTAGGTCTTAAATGTAATTTAGTCAGGTCTTAAAAAGTGTTTACCCTCATTCATTTCTAGAAACGCTGGCCGCATAAAGTTATTACAAAGTAGCAAAAAAGTATCGAGTTGTAGCCTACAAAGCGGAGCTCTAGCAGGGGTCTCCAACACGTCGCTCGCGTGCTACCAGTCGCTCGTGGCTTGATATGAGCTAGCTTGCCAGAGGCCGTTCTCATATCGCGTCTTTTGTGCGCTCAAGTTTGTTCAAATGTAGGCGTAATTGAATCGCCTCATAATTGAAGCGACGCGCTAATTTTTTTTAACAGACGCAACGAGATGAAAAAAATCTAAACTTTTCAGAATGCCGCAAACGCACCGCGGGTCATGTGACAGGAACCAACCAATCACCCCTTTCCATAACAACATTGAAAGCTCAGTCAACACGAAGGATGGGGGTGCACCCAAACACTACTAATAAATATAAGCTAATGTATCAATGTCAGCAATTTGTCTTTTTTGACTCATTCTTTTTATCCAAAAAATATTTAAAGGCTGAAATATGAGGTTTATCTTTGTATAAATCCTTTTTGTAAAAACTTGATTTGAACTTGTACATGTTAGCAGTGGTGTAGTGGTAAAAAAAGAGGTGGGTAAACTATACATTCTGGTGGACCACGAAGCGGTTACCCGGTAAGGTGGGCCACTGCCTACCGGTGTATGTGTATCCTGATGACATCGCTATAGGCTATCATTTGATGATACTACCAAGGGTATCACTAGTTGTTCCCTCATCATAGGTCACACAATCACTATTCAATTCATACATTAATATAAGTTCTTGGTAAAGAGACTCAAAAAGGAATAATATGGTTGAAATCTATAAAGTTTAGTGGAGACCGGGGACAGTTGCAACACTTTTTGTCAGTTACTATTTGGACTAGACCAACCAAATTTGTATATATTAAACTTGCATCTGTCTGCTAACCCATACCATTTAAAGATGATTATATAAGACATATTGTTCACAGTATTTATTTGAATGGAAGAAGCCAGATGTTGCAACTGACCCCGACCCAGGGACGGTTGCAACATGTTAAAAATACCTTTAATTTCATTAATTAACTTTAAGCTTTTTGTCTCAATGAGCTAACTGTGCATGTTCAGTATGAGTGTCATCACTCTAGCTTTGTTTCTGATTGTAGAAAAATGACATGTTGCAACCATCCCCATGTTGCAACTGTCCCCGGTCTCCCCTACTAAATGACAAAACAGAGAGAACAAAAATATGTAAGAAAGATCGAGAGTGAGGCCTATATCCAGGGCTTCCAATGCAATGCACTTGTGCATAATGATTAGGGATTTGGGATTATTTTCATAGTTGATTAATCTGTTGAATATTTCCTCGTTTAATTGATTAGTTGTTTGGTCTATCAGAAAAATGTGGACCAGTGTTTCCCTGTAGAGGGAAAAGTCTTTAACCTGGTGCAGGCTTGATTCCCTCTGAATCTCTTGTACAGTTGGGTTTTGACATGCTCCCTACATTAAACCAGCTGCTTGTAATGAATAAAAAAAAATCACTTTTTTGCATCGTTTTAATGATTTCCTGTTGCGGCTGCGATCAAGTTTCATTCTCGCGGAGCTTGTTTAGTAACTTCACGAGCGTGTGTTTTCTTCTACGTGTGTGCACCGTTCTCTTTGTTACGTGTGTGTGTGTGTGTGTGTGTGTGTGTCCAGTCCACGCGCTGCGCTTTCTGCTCCGTGTTTGCGCGCTGCGCGTTCTCTGTAGTTAACGGCCCAAATGCTCGAATCATTTGCCGATCGGCGATCACGCACTGGAAAAGCAAAGTCCGCTCAAATAACGTGACATTTAGAGGTGGATAAACACAATGTAGAGGTGGATAAACGCACTTTGGAGGTGGGCAAACGCTATTTCCAAATTTTGGGAGGTGCGTAAACGGCGTTTACGTGCGTTTAGCCTCCACTACATCCCTGCATGTTAGTAGATAACATGTTGCAAGACACTCTTTTAAAATCTGGCCATCATTTTTAATGGTATTTTAATGTTCACGTTAACAAAAAGTGCATATTGATGCTAATCAATTTGTTATTTGCTGTTTTTCGACATAACACTGGTTGAATTGACTTCATTCTATATTATTAGTACTTTTTGAACAGGATTCTGTGATAACTGTGATCATTTTGGTCACTTTAAACATCTCATCATTTCCTCTCTAGTTATGATCAACTATGATCAACTAATCAACAATAATTGTGTTTTTACAGTATAATATGCAAAAGTACAATTTTCTATTTAAAAAAAATCTACCTCTCCCTCTCACACACACATCAGATAATCCTAGATAGATAGAAAGATAGATAGATAGATACTCTAATGATCCCGAGGTAACTATCTATCTAACTTGGATAATGCGTCGTGTAGGTCTTAAATTTCAATCTTTATGGTCTTAAAATGTCTTAAAAAGTTCTTAAATTTGACTTACTGAAACCTTCAGAAACCCTGTAGTAAAGGATTTAAAATTTCTGCTTTATCTTGGATCCATGGTCTACAATATCCCGTAACTCCCTGAAATTACATCATTTGTGATTTTGTGAAATCCTAATGCATGACCATTTGCTGAAATGTGGTGACCAATGTTTATGAATTAATATATGATCAAACTTCCTGCTGTACTAACTGTAGTTTTGATTTTGACTCTTTGTGCCCATATGCGCTCATGTCGATTTCACAGATGGTTTTGTTGGGAGAACACAGCATTAAATAATCTACATACTGAATGAGGGTACTTCCCTTTGGGGAAAGGAAACTTTTCTAGATTTTGGGAAAGTTCCTCTGAAGCACTTTTAGAATCAAAATGGGGTAGTGATAAATAAACCCCTGACTGAGTTTGGTTGGTCCCAAGGTTTTTTTCTCCATTCTGTCACCTGATGGAGTTTTGGTTCCTTGCCACTGCCGCCATTGGCTTTTGCCTTGCTTAGTTGGGGCCATTTAATTTAATATTCAACAGTATTATTGATCTGCCTGCATTGACACCATTATATGAGAACTGAACTGAGCTGGACGATGACATCAAAGTTTTCTCCAGAGTGGCTATATACACTCACCTAAAGGATTATTAGGAACACCTGTTCAATTTCTCATTAATGCAATTATCTAATCAACCAATCACATGGCAGTTGCTTCAATGCATTTAGGGGTGTGGTCCTGGTCAAGACAGTCTCATGAACTCCAAACTGAATGTCAGAATGGGAAAGAAAGGTGATTTAAGCAATTTTGAGCGTGGCATGGTTGTTGGTGCCAGACGGGCCGGTCTGAGTATTTCACAATCTGCTCAGTTACTGGGATTTTCATGCACAACCATTTCTAGGGTTTACAAAGAATGGTGTGAAAAGGGAAAAACATCCAGTATGCGGCAGTCCTGTGGGCGAAAATGCCTTGTTGATGCTAGAGGTCAGAGGAGAATGGGCCGACTGATTCAAGCTGATAGAAGAGCAACTTTGACTGAAATAACCACTCGTTACAACCGAGGTATGCAGCAAAGCATTTGTGAAGCCACAACACGCACAACCTTGAGGCGGATGGGCTACAACAGCAGAAGACCCCACCGGGTACCACTCATCTCCACTACAAATAGGAAAAAGAGGCTACAATTTGCACAAGCTCACCAAAATTAGACAGTTGAAGACTGGAAAAATGTTGCCTGGTCTGATGAGTCTCGATTTCTGTTGAGACATTCAGATGGTAGAGTCAGAATTTGGCGTAAACAGAATGAGAACATGGATCCATCATGCCTTGTTACCACTGTGCAGGCTGGTGGTGGTGGTGTAATGGTGTGGGGGATGTTTTCTTGGCACACTTTAGGCCCCTTAGTGCCAATTGGGCATCGTTTAAATGCCACGGCCTACCTGAGCATTGTTTCTGACCATGTCCATCCCTTTGTAGAATTGAAAATAATCCAAGATATTTTAAATGAACAAAGACATTTGCTTGACTGTTTTTCTACCCCATCTTTCAGAGACAATGACCATTTGGAGTTCCTAAGGCACAGAGGGGCTGATAGTGATCTAGGCATGCAGGCCAAATGTTTGTACTTTGGGGGGTCGATGAATTGTCACACCTTTAGTACAGTGGTGGAAGTGTAATTATCTGATTGGTCAGTTTGAATGTCTCACATTTGGGTTTTAGTCACATGGTCAAGGAAAGGATAAAAGAGGATTGTAACTGTTGCTCTGGCTCTTTGATGCTCTGGCTCTCTTCTTCTCTGGGTCCCTTTCTTGGGGGCTCCCCTTTCTATCTCTATCTCTTTCTCTCTCTCTCTCTATCTCTCTATCAGGTAACATTTTTCATATATGCTGGGTACAATTAATAATATAAGTTATCATCATCTCATACATATATTTTGTAACTATTTTAAGTGTAACCATAACCATAATTTGTCATTAAACCTTTTCAATTGCAACTAATGTACTAACTAGTTTTGATTTGATATTGACTTTAAAGTGCTACATATTGCAATACAATATCGTCACTATCTATAGCAATGCTCTCCCACAAATATTAAGCTATTGTAACTGCACTTATTTCCGTCGTTGGTATAAGTGGCAGTGGGTGGTTAAAGACTAGAAATGTGCAGGTTTCTACCATCTTGCCAATAACGTTTCTTTAGTCATTCGGCAGTTCTTGCAGCTTGAACCACTGCAGGAATTCCACCCTTACAGATGGTGCCGAAACCCGGGATCCCTTGCAGTGTGTTTTCTGAAATTCACTTTGATCAGAATGAGAATTTTTTTCACAGTTGATTTTGTGAATGGATTAAAGCTGACCTTCTGACCATGGGATGGGTAAGTCTGTTTTCATTGTTTAATGGTATGATAGGAAAAGTCTCCATTTGCATGAATTGAATGAAACAGAATTTAGAAGGTTTTGAATAGCTTTAATAGTCCCATTACTGTATAATTTGTAAATATTGTGAATAATCAGATCTCCTCGAGGATGGAAGGGAACAAATCTGATAATAGTGATGTATTGTTTGCTTTATGGAGCAAAAAAGTTGAGCCTATCTTGAACAGCAAATATGTACCAAAAAATCTCAATTCAGATGATGAAATTCTCACATATTGGCAAATACTTGGTAGACATGATAAGAAATCAAAACATGGTGAAATAATTGAAGCTTTAAACTACATGCGTTTTAAACGGCTACGTGAGTTAACAACATGTCTATCTACAAGTATAGATGCTAAATGTAAAGAAGTGCAATTTAAAAATGCAGAGGCACAAAAGTCTGAGGCAAAGATTCAAGATCTTCAAACACAGCTAGATAAGTTACTAGCTGAGCAGTTAGCCCTGACTGAAAAGTGTAAAAATCACAAAGAGACCATTGCAGATCTCAAGGCTAAGCTAAATGCTAAATTATCTCCCGAAATGCTTAACAGCGATGGGACTAAGAAGCATGTTCACTTCTTAGATGAGGTGACTTGCTCTAATGAATCTGAAACGTTTAGTTCAGAAAATGCATGTGCAACTGACCAAGAAAGTGTGCCTATTTCAGTTCTTAAGGTGATGCAACACCGTAATAGCGCAGAGTCATGTACCAGAACGCATGGTGTACAAGCATTAGAGAGTCGTGAAAACCCTCAAACTCCAGGAGAACGTAGCAAACATCCCTATGGTAAAGAAAGCAGGTTTTGCAGTTCCTGTCAGAAAATAGGCCATAAAGAGGGAAAATGCTGGTCACTGGGAAGGGGCAGACCTCCTCCTTATTTTCAGAAAAATAGTAAACCACTTTCTAAGAGCAAAAATCAGCGATCTGCACGTACAGGTAAAACTCTTAGTGAGTTAACTGCTTTGTTCATGCAAGGCCTTCAGCTATTAACTTCACTTGCTAGTGGGTTAGCAGTCCAATAGCAACAAGTTTAATAGTTAAACATCCAAATTGCAATGATCCTGTTTGTATTTTCAAATGTGTAATTGTGCGTAACACATTGTGCTCCTAGAACACACGTTATAGTTGTTTGTGCTACTACATGTGCACATAGGCTAATTAAGTTTATTCTTTAAGACACATGAGTGCTTTACTGTAAGTGTTATATGAAACACTTAGGTTAAAAGGTTGTAGATGCTAAGAATTCTAGACCATGTATCTTGTATAAACTGGAATAATTGTTGCACTGAATTGCATAGCAATTTCAAGTTGCATGTGTGACTATGTTGAATTTGTTTGTCTCCTTAGTGGAAAACTCTGCTATTTTCCATATAGCTGCAGTAAAACCACGTAAAGGAGCAAAGAATTGCCATGTGGCCACAATGTTAATCACAATTTGCATTAACCATGAAAATGCTTCCCTCCCTCACAACAGGATTCAGTAACTCTGTACTTTGCACTTTTCTCATGCTCCTTTAACTGAAACATTGGTGTTTAAAGATTTTGAGCCAAATCACACCTCATACCCACATTCTCAGACTGGCTCCCTGTTACAACAACAGGACCAAATTTGCATCACAATTGTAAAACCTCCTCACCTTTGTTTTGGGGCATGATGAATTCACACATAGCCACAGCTAAATGCAGCCACCATTTGATCTCCACACAAAGTCAAATTTGCATATGATTCTGCCTCACAAAATTAATGCATACAATGTTATTTAAGTCTTTACATCTAGACTGAATTATAACTGAATTGCATCCAGTAATTGTTTTGTTTTTCTTTGGATTTACTTTTTTCACTTAAGTAATCATTTGTCTCACCAAGTTAAATTTTAAATTGTATGTCAGTATTTCTCATTTTTACCCAAGTACAAATATTTGTATTCTCATTAATGCATTTGAAACGATTTCTGCTTATTTGTATTTTGTCCATTTTACTTGCAACAATGTTTTTGGACATTAATTCAATTGAATCTCTGTGTTTGGTTACACTGAATATTTTGCTGATACTCTTCATGAAATGGGGTTTTAAACCAGCTTTTGTTGTTTTGTTGAAATGCAATTTATTTAAATGTTTCCAGAAACAGTGTAAGAGCGTGTAAGATCTTCTTTTATTCTCCCTTGACCATCTTTTTAAGTACATCAATTTAAGGGCTTTTTGCCTGAGACTAATTTTAATCTGACCATATCAAACCCCTGACCAATGACAAATGCCATGTGTCTGCTTTTGCTGTTTGTTGTTATGCTCTTTTAAGACCACAGGATCCCTGCAACCAAAGTTCACATTCTGTGTCCTGCCTCAGAAAGAGGAACCAGCGTTTGCTCCCAGATTCAGTGCCTGTTCTTGTGGAGGTGTGAAGTGTTCGATGGATGATTTGCATTTCTATGAACGGTGCAACACCATTTGATGGAGCCTCCTCATGCGGGGCTGAAGGAGAACAAAGACTGAACACTGACCAACTGAGATTGCAACAAGCTTGGACGAAAAGTCTGAAGATACAACTACACGCAACAGAAAGCATGTCTTTATGGATTGTGTCACCTTTGGACTCCATGTGTGTGGCCAACGGTGCCAAGGGGGGAATTGTAGAATTGAAAATAATCCAAGATATTTTAAATGAACAAAGACATTTGCTTGACTGTTTTTCTACCCCATCTTTCAGAGACAATGACCATTTGGAGTTCCTAAGGCACAGAGGGGCTGATAGTGATCTAGGCATGCAGGCCAAATGTTTGTACTTTGGGGGGTCGATGAATTGTCACACCTTTAGTACAGTGGTGGAAGTGTAATTATCTGATTGGTCAGTTTGAATGTCTCACATTTGGGTTTTAGTCACATGGTCAAGGAAAGGATAAAAGAGGATTGTAACTGTTGCTCTGGCTCTTTGATGCTCTGGCTCTCTTCTTCTCTGGGTCCCTTTCTTGGGGGCTCCCCTTTCTATCTCTATCTCTTTCTCTCTCTCTCTCTATCTCTCTATCAGGTAACATTTTTCATATATGCTGGGTACAATTAATAATATAAGTTATCATCATCTCATACATATATTTTGTAACTATTTTAAGTGTAACCATAACCATAATTTGTCATTAAACCTTTTCAATTGCAACTAATGTACTAACTAGTTTTGATTTGATATTGACTTTAAAGTGCTACATATTGCAATACAATATCGTCACTATCTATAGCAATGCTCTCCCACAAATATTAAGCTATTGTAACTGCACTTATTTCCGTCGTTGGTATAAGTGGCAGTGGGTGGTTAAAGACTAGAAATGTGCAGGTTTCTACCATCTTGCCAATAACGTTTCTTTAGTCATTCGGCAGTTCTTGCAGCTTGAACCACTGCAGGAATTCCACCCTTACACCTTTATGACCACCATGTACCCATCCTCTGATGGCTACTTCCAGCAGGATAATGCACCATGTCACAAAGCTCGAATCATTTCAAATTGGTTTCTTGAACATGACAATGAGTTCACTGTACTAAAATGGCCCCCACAGTCACCAGATCTCAACCCAATAGAGCATCTTTGGGATGTGGTGGAACGGGAGCTTCATGCCCTGGATGTGCATCCCACAAATCTCCATCAACTGCAAGATGCTATCCTATCAATATGGGCCAACATTTCTAAAGAATGCTTTCAGCACCTTGTTGAATCAATGCCACGTAGAATTAAGGTAGTTCTGAAGGCGAAAGGGGGTCAAACACAATATTAGTATGGTGTTCCTAATAATCCTTTAGGTGAGTGTATATAAATTAACTAAATTAATAACTATATAAATAAAGGTGACTTGACTTGACTAGTGAGCCCTGTGTTTGCCTACAAACCTTCTTTCTTTCCCACAGAGATGTGGGGCTGGACTGGTGTCTGATGGAAAAGAGCAGATTGAGCTGGTGTTAGTTTAACAAGAGAATGCAAATTAATGCTGGGATACCAATAAGAATTTTTTTTTTTTCCTGGTGGTCCATCAAACCATTCATCCTCATATACATTGTTCCTATCCTGGCATAAAACCATGAGGTTAAATCCAAATCCATGAGGTTAAATGCAGATGAGGTCGTTTTTAAAGCCCAATTATAATACCAGTTTGGCGTAATTGACATAAAAGCACCTCCGGAATTGAACACTTTAATACCATTGTTTGAAATGAAAATGATCAATTCCAATTTGGACAATAAATCTACAGGGCATGTTTCAGAAACCAGTAAAGAATGGGTCACTCGTGTCAGCTTGTTTGTTACCCTCAATGGCATGGTCAACTAATCAACCAATGGTATGCCAGATAACCCATATGTTGTTTGGGTTTTGCTAGAATAAGCTACATTTTGAAGTTTCAGAGCGGTCTCTGCAATGATCATAGAAAATGTGGCACCTGTGACCAGGTAATGAAAGTCCTTCAACTTTCTTTTGTCTTGGGTTGTCGGTTATTTGTAGTAGTTGTTTTGGTTGAGTGTCTCCCGCCTTATCCTATTCATGGTCTCTCACGTTTGATGATGGAAACCAACGACTATTAGAGGGAAGGAGGAGATAGTTCATGTGTGAGATATTTTCTCTTTCGTGGACAATCCTTGATCCAATGTTCTCTTTCACCACAGACGTGACATTAGCTACGTTTACATGCAACCAAATAATCTGTTAGTAATCGGATTGAAGGCTCAATCGAACTGAAAAGCCTTCATGTAAACAC
This sequence comes from Squalius cephalus, assembly GCF_949319135.1. Lineage (NCBI taxonomy): Eukaryota > Metazoa > Chordata > Actinopteri > Cypriniformes > Leuciscidae > Squalius > Squalius cephalus. The sequence goes on along the minus strand of NC_137122.1, from coordinate 63,765,410 downwards.
CTTAATTGATCCGACTGAGCTCGATCCGAACGAAACTTCGATCAGGTTGAAAGGGCAGGTTTATTCCTTTTCTAATCCGATCGAGAGAACATGTAAACACTTGATCGGATTGAAAACCGAAACTGAAAGGACTGGCATTGAAATAGCGCAATGACGAATGATGTGAGGAACGAGCTGTTCTTCCTGATGAAAAAAGTGTTGAATAAATGAGTGTCCCGTCATTCTAAAATTCTCCTTTCACTTTGACTCAGTGTCTGTGAAGTGGAGCAGGACAACGGCCACCAGTCCTCGTTTCAGACTCTCATCCACGACTGGTTTTGGGCATTTTTACTGCGTTATAGATATAAGCAGCAAGGCACAACAGTTCATATGCTCATAGTCTCCAAATTATGACCAGAAATGTATCATCAATTGGAATGAATTTAGTCCGATTGAAACAAAAGTTGTGCACGTAAACGTAGCCACTGATCGGCAGCAGTTTTCCACTGATATGATGTTCCTTGATGGTCTCTTGGTAATGGCATACTGTCGGCCTTTTTGACTGTTTTGACCTCCTCTTCTTTTCCCAGTCCAGCGAACTCAGCCTTGGCCTCTGTTCTGCTTCGTCTCTCCCTTCAGCTGCTTTGTTAGCGATTGCTCCCCAGTCAGGTCGTGTGGGGTACGCCAGCCTCATTCTGGCAATCATCCTGTTCCAAGCAGTCTGCCACCATGGAGTGTCAGATAATTCTGCATAAGCATTCGTTCTTATGGATTAAAAGCATCTTAACCAGGTCCACGTACCTCAGTCCATTTCAAACCGAGCTTGTTGCTGAAAATAGCTTTCCAGTCTCATCCTGTGGGTTTGTATGTGGCATCGATGTTCTCCACTGCTCTGATAAACAGTTCCATCCCCTTTTCTGGGTCTGGAAGTGCAGTAGCCACATTTCAGAGTTCCTCTAAATATCAAGGTTGCTCCACCCATATATACCCATATTTCCTTCTCCAGGAAAACTGAAGCATCGGCAGGTTGAGGGCTTCTTGACTCCCCAGTCTGGCCTTGGATCTTGTTGTTATGTTTCTCATCAAGGTTCCTCACTGTGACTCCTTTTTATCTGAAAAGAATGGATAAAACGAAAGTCAGGACACTTTGATCAGTCAAAAGTCTGTTGGTAGGTGGGCAATGACTTGTGCAGGCCATATCTTCCTCTTCCTGTTTCTGCTTTGTAGTTTGTACAGCATTAAGGACTGCAGGTTCTGTGGCAGATTTTCTTTGCTGTTTTTTTGTTGCTCTGCCCCTCTCTACCACTTGTTGAACAGGATCCAGTCTACCCGCTTTTGCTTCTTCGAACTGCTTTCTGGTTTCTTCTAGAATTGAAACACTCAGAGAAGCGCATGAGTCAAAATACCCTTTTGTCAATTTTGACCACCATTGTTCAATTTGTTCATTACTCAAATTCCCACTTTTTTTTCAAGGTTCCCTTCAATTCAGGGACCACATCTGGTTTACCACAGCAATTCCCCATTCTATTTAAGCTATTCTTCTTTGCAGAAAGAAAAAATATAGAAACTCACAATCTTATTTTTTTCCGAGTGTGAGAGTAAGCAAGTTGTTCTGTGCAAGATGCAGAAAAAGAAAGATACTCACCATTTTAGAATGATTGTGAAAGCAAGTAAATTCTGTTTTGCAAAATGTAGAAAAATCAGTAGTGATAGTGATAATGAAAAGCAAGCAAGTTCTTCTTTGCAGAAAAACAGTAGTGATAGTGATATTATTTTTCAATGCCTCAATGTATTTCCACAATTTTATGTTTTTTTTTTTCCTGGTCACCCAACTTCAGACATTTAATACAATTCATACTGTGATACATCAATATATAAAACAATATTAAACTATAATTTATATAATATTTTCTTAGGATACGGGATATTTCTTACTATATTTAATTCATATAATCCTATTTCTGAGATCTCAGTTTTGATATTACATAATTGTTGTTATTATTATTATTTTATTCAAATAAAGAGCAAGTTGTAGTCTGTCTTACCTTTACAAGTACTTCGAGGCCGTGGAAAGATTTAGGCCCGGTTCCCCAAAACGTTCTTATCGTTAAGTAGTTCTTAACCTATTCCTTAACCTCTCTCTTAACGTTATGGCACGATTCCCGACACGTTCGTACGCTAAGTATATCTTCTGTAAGTCACACTTTCGTAAGGTTGGTCTGGACCATTCTTAGCTTTACCTTATCACTGTTGCAGGTCTATATGAATATAATACTGAAGTTTTAATACACCCAGACAGTGTTCAATTAGGCTAATTCAAGTGTTTTCATGCAAAGAATAAAATTGTCATTACACTGACTGTTGTTAGATTTTTTATTATATTATTATACAATATTATTAATTTAATTAAAAAGCGCTTTTAAAGGCCAGTGAAAGCATAGGCTACTGTCAGTTAAGTCCTATTCGGAGGCTAATATTGTTTCTCATGGGCTCGTCCGGTATTTTAAACATTTACAGGGGTAAGTCGGTGATTTTAGTGCCGTCCGAATCCATAATATCAGTGTTTTTCTCACCCAACCCGCGTAAAAATCCCTGTCCAAATTAGTACCTACTGTTTTTTGACAAACAGGTCGTGTGGTAATTTAATTGCCGTCTGAATCCACAATCCAAGTTTACAAGAAGAGATTCAAAATTCACGGTTTAAATCCTTTTTGATCACTGCCGAGCACCGTACGTAAGATGTAAACTTTTATTACTGAAATGCTGGAAAGTATTTACAAGAACAATATTTCATCGCAGCTCCACCTCAGCGAACAAAAATGGGAAAGAGAAGCACGTAAAATGTTTGAAAAGTTTATTGTGGCAGCAATATATGTTACAATTTTAAAATATGTAGGCTAGGCTATTATAGGCTATTATAGTTTGGATTATTTTTTATAATATCCAATAGTCCTAATAAATGTAATTTCAACTATTTCTGAAGTGCTTCTTTTATAAAGAACAGCACTTTCTCACATAAACAGCCCCTGCACGAGAGAATAATTGATTCTCGAGCCATCGATATCAACCAATTAAGCACCATCGCCACAGACAGCACCCGGTAACGTCGCACATAAGAAGGTATATCTTAAAGGGATAGTTCACTTTGAAATTAAATTTTGGTATGTTTTAGCTTACCCCAAGGGCATCCAAGATGTAGGTGTCTTTTTTTCCGCAGTAGTTTCAATTTTGATATTTTTAGGTCAAACGTTCTTGTCTGTCAGTCATTTAATGCAGGTCTGTGGTCACTGTCTCAAAGACCATGCACAGAGTCCAAATTAAAACAATTCCCCATCTATATATACACTAGATGTCGCCTTAAAGACATTCGTTCCAATGAACTGCCGTAGACAAGGTGACATCTAGTGTATATATCTATGCACCAGTCTGCGCACACGTCACACACCAGGATGCGCGCGCGCCCTCAGATCACTTGGACGTGGCTGTGTATAAGAGGTAAAAACGATATAAATACTGTTCGTTTTCTCACACAAACCGCTCGTTTCGTGTCTTAGGCCATCAATGTGTTCTTACGATGGGGAATTGTTTAATTTGGACAATGGGGAATTGTTTTAATTTGGACTCTGTGCATGCTCTTTGAGACCACAGACCTGCATTAAATGACTGACAGACAAGAACGGTTTGACCTAAAAATATCAAAATTGAAACTACTGTGGAAAAAAAGACACCTACATCTTGGATGCCCTTGAGGTAAGCTAAAACATACCAAAATTTAATTTCAAAGTGAACTATCCCTTTAAGCAGTTTCCTAAGGTATAGTTCGGGGAACACATTTAGGAACATAAACAACTTTGGTAAGATATATCTTTCGAGTCTTCTTAGCGCGCTAAGAGTGAGTGTTATCGGGGAACCGGGCCTTGGTCAATTTGAAATGGGAGGCAAATTGTATCCTCTTAGGATTTTAAATCAATGATAAAAGAGGAAGAAAAAAAATGTCCCTTTCCCGCCGATGAAGGGAGAAGATCCTCAGGCCTCCTGGCTAGGCTCACCAAAACTGTTGTGGAAATTCTCAATAAGAATACAACCAACTAAATCTGACTTCTTCAACACAGACAATTCAAACAACTTCCAGGTGTTAATATAATAAAATAATATACTACAGTACCTTGAGGTAATTCCCTGAATGCTGAAGTATGGTGACGGCATCCTGATAAGAAGCTACTATCACTTCCTTAATCACACATGAGCACACGGGTCTTTAGCATCTATACACTCTCACCGTCCTTTTTAGGTGTATGCTGGTCCGACACAGGATAATAATACTAACTGAGAGTATTACAGCCTCACCCTAGAGAAGGGCTTCTCTATAGTCTTCCAACACTATCACTGTCTCTGCTGTGGTCTTTTGAGCGTAAGAACATTAGTACTTCTATTCCTCAGCTGCGCAGCATATACCTGACACGACTCCCAAGTTGCTCTTTGCAGGAATGAAGTTTTATTCACGGCCGGGAGATCACTGGTCACAACAACCAAGTGAGTCTCCTGAACAGAAAGATACATGTACATTTAACAAATTATTTCTCACTATCAATGTACAGTGCTGATGTTAATTTACCAGGGAAATGGCTTTTCAGCTACACAGGACTTAAACATCTTCTCCACCTTAAATGTAATTTGCACCTAAAGACAGATATTGGGCCATCTGCATTGTCTATCCCAAACGTACACACGTTTCTGTCACGGAGAGTGATGAAGCAGACAGGCGAGAATAATATAACTGAAGTTTATTATGAACAGAAGCACGGAAACCAGCAGATGTAAATGGTGAGTTGAACACAATGAAGATAGTTGAATGGAACTTAGCTGATGAATTCACAGGTAGAGAACGGAACGAGGCTGATGGCAGACGTGGATGAGAGTCACTGACGATGATAGCAGGTTCGTAGAACAGGATTGGAAGACGAGGATGGCAGGTAAGTGGAAGGATCGAGGTAGAGTCTGTGTGTCCATAGAAAGACGAAATCAGACAATGAAGAGTGGTGGAAGTGAATGTATATAGTGAACAGGTGACGAGGTACAGGTGTGGTGATTATCAGGGGAGAGTGAACGAGTGGGTGGAGTCTGTAGATCTGGTGGAGCCGTGACAATTTGTCTATTTTTGTACAGTAATGTTATATGCAACAGGTCCTTTAAAAGTGAAGCCCAGGTAAAATGTGACATTCTCATTGTTATGGGGTACTGAGGATGAATGGAGAGCTGGGATATGAAATTTCATTCCTTTGGGACCCTCTAGAAAAACCTTCTCATCCTCCGTCCAGCCTGTGACACATCTCAGCAATTTAGAGATTTCTGGCATTTTCCATACCTCTCCACTAAACCATTTCAGGCGTTTTTCTGAAACAGACAGCAGTTTTGTGATTTCAACCTTGCTCTTGTGGACAAACTTTTCAAATCCAGTTCCATTGCTCAGGAAGAAATGAGTGTAGATCCTCTTTTTCCTTGGAGGGATGTCCTTCAGTTTCTTGTCATAGTTTCTCTGGAGGTGTTCAACAGCAGAGAGGACAGTTTCATACTTGTGTTCTTTCTCCACTTCTGTGTCATGCTCTTCTGGCCAGGAAAGTAAGACAAGTAAGAAAAGAGCACTTGGCAAGCATCTCAGTTTCTCTTTAGGAAATTGGTCACTCAGTCTTTGCAGATCCTGAAATGCAGCCAGCTTAGAAGACTGAGCTGAGAGGCAACTTAAAGCAAAGTGGGATGCTATGTAGTTGACAAGGTCCGCTTGTGGCATTTGTGCCATCATAGGATTGCTTGGGTAAAGTGAAATAATTTGCTCCAGAACACTCACAGGGTTACCATCTTTCTGGCTTGTTAGGAGGGAAAAAATTGTTGTGATGTTTCCCCCACCATGATAATAAATCAACATGTGTTTCATGAGAGGACTTAAGTTCTCTTGTTTTTGATCTGTAATAAGAGAAGCACCACTGAAGTATTTGCCATAAGCAGAAGTCTTATTCACCAGCCAGTGCATGGGATACTTTATTGTCCTCTCCACAGTGTCAGATGTCTTCTCCTCATCAGTGTTCAGGTCAGTCTGGAAGTAACTCAAGTCTTCCGAAATCCATTCCAGTGCTTCCAGCATTATTTTTCGGAGGTTTTTCAGCTTCCAATGATAATGTTCCCATGGTTCTTCTATCTCAACAGGAATGTAATCTGTAAGGAGGTATTTAATTAATTCTGAAGAGTTTCTTCTTGAGAACACATGAAGAGTGCGCATTAGATTCAGCAATGCACATCCTACCTCTACTACTCCAAAAAATCCAGCATTGTTCATGGTCTCTTTGTCCTCAACTGCTGCATTCTTGCATTCCTGAAAACATTCGATGGCTTTTAGTGCCGTTTCCAAAGCATCTACTGTGTTTTCAGGTGTTTTTTCATCCTGCTCCATGGCTTTACATTTTGCTGCGAACCACTGCCTGTACACCTGACCTCTGGTATCAAGAATGTAGGAATTCTTTGGTATTTTTGCTACTGCAGTTTTTGCCCACTTTTCTGCTTCTTCAAATCTGTCATGTTTGTAATGGAGTCGAGCCAGTTGCTGAGCAAAAAATGCATCCTCATTAAAACGCTTGTAAGCCGCTTTTAGAAGCTCAATGGCTTTATCTGGACACTCTTTCTCTCTCACTTGCTCAATTAGGGGAGAGAAAAAGCTGTCAAATTTATCACCTTTGCTGATCCTGTGACGTGTCATGAACAGCCCTCGCAAGAACTTCATGTAATGATCTTTACCAAACCTGTGCTCAAAGAGCACATCGTTGTTGAGAAGATCCAATGCAAGATCACTTTGTTGTTGTTTGTCACCCAGAAATTGTTGGAGGATTTCCTTTGCAACCAGTGGATGAATGATTCTGACGGAGTTAATGTAGGTGTTTTCATCCCTCAAGTGTATCAAGACCAATTTAGCTTGCTCACTTAGAGAAGTCTCAAAGGCATGTCGTCGAAACCTATCCACATGGATGGACAGAGCCAAGAGAGCTTCGCAATGTGACTGAGAGATGAATGAGTTCTGCACATAAGCGTTAAGCAATGCCACATACAGAACAAGCTTAGTAACCACAGACTTGTGGTCAATGTCTTGCAGTAAATGATTGACAAACTTCTTCAAATATTGGCTCTCGAATTCCTCACTCATCAGGACAAATGTTAGAATGAATTCTGGCTTTAACTGCTTTTCAAGTCTTTGTCGTTTTTTGGAAAACTGCTTTTTTTCAGTCTCTGAAAGTTTATGAGTAATAGAAACATTCTGTTGAGGTGATTCCTTGCACATCTTCTCTGGATTGTGCGATCGCCTACAACTTAGCAGAATGAAGCAGAGAGTTCCACGTGCTATTTTCTTGGTATTGACAGCCACTTCTAATTCATTCTTTACATCTTCTAAATAGTCTTGATCACAGTCTTCAAACAGCAGCAGAACAGGGAGGCATTTTTGGGGATCTTTTTCTTCGTATTCCCGAAGCCAAACGGCATCTTCTGAAACAACCGATGCAGATTTTGAATGATTTACAACGGCACATCTTAGATCCCTTCGATTATTCCATAGTACCTGCCTTGCCACTGTACTGCCACCACTGCCAGGATGATGGTATATGTTGATGCAGCTGATGGGTGCCCGATCCAAACTCCAACAAAGACAGTCTTTCACCATATTGTTGACTTCATTGTAAGCATCTCTTTGAATAACCTCCCCAATAATTTTTTTATCTGCAAGCCAGAGATTCATCCAAGTTACTTTTCCTCCATGGTAAAACTGCTGCTCAATCTTTTCAGATTCCATGACATCGGGACTAGTTTCTTCACAGTGGTTTAGACTCAGAATCTCCAATGAACATCTTGTTTCCTCCTCTCGAGTATCAAGGAAACACTCCCCTTTGGCATGGATCGGTAATCGTTTGGTGGCCCGTGTAGCGGTAGGTTGGACCTGTTGGAGGGTTGCATTTACCTGACTTATTGTCATCCCAACAACACTTGAACTGTTTACTGTTTCCATGTCACAGGATCCTAGAGCAAACCTCTGCCAGTCCTTAAAATTCTCCTCTGATTCAGCAAGGCAGATAATGTCCTCATGTCCTTCCATGTCAGTGAAGAACTCATAGAATGTGTTTAGGAATGGTATGTCAACAGGGGAAGTAAGAAGGAAGATCACTTGAAAGGTTCCTTTTGGCAAGATATCTTTGCAGATCAGTGACACACAATCTTTTAGAAGGGTTCTTTTTGTTTTGACCCAGGTCTTCTCATCACAGGGAGGCTCATTGCCTTTATAATTGTTCCGGCCATTGCAAAATATCCAGCTGGTTTGATCAAACAGATGCAGATGACTCTCGAAGTCTCGGATGCTCAAGCCGCTGGGAATTTTGTAGTTCTGCATGAAATGGCGATTCACTACATGGTGCTTATTGTATTCATGGCATAACCCAAACACATTGGAATCTGGATCAAAATCAAACACACAGAAGATGTTCATGTTCAGCAAAAAATCAATGTGTTTCAGATCCTTCTCCTGAAATCGATTGGTGACAAGTATGTGCCATTTTTCCTTGTCCATTATTTTATTTCCACCTGTTATAAGCATTTTGAGCTTTTTTCCCAGGTTCTGGCACAGTTTTGGTGCTGTGAAATTATCAGTTTTCTCTGCCTCTTCTCTCTGAGCATCCCTAAAATTGATCTGTTGGTAGAACTCAATCAGGTCAGCCACCGGTTCAGTTTTAGAACCCACTCTCCGATAAGCAGTTTTCTTCTCAAACTGAACTTTGTTTGCCTTCTCATTAAAATTTGGCAGGCTAACAGAGAACACCTTATTCTTCACTATGCTCACTGCTGGCTTAATATCAACCTCCACAACATAGTGTTCCACATCGCTGTTTGAACCAACTACTTTAACAAACTGAGGTTCACCAACACATAGTCGTACAAGTTCACTATCAGAGCTAGAGAAACTCCTCTCAATGTAATCTAATGAATCACAATATACATCTTTTTCCTCGATAGGAACACCAATGATTTCACCATGTACATAACCAGTGTCACCTCTACTGTCCATGACACCAAAATGTATTGTGCCATTTGTACGAACATTCATACAACTAGTAGCAAACTTCAGCACTTCCTTTGCGAACTTGGCCTGTAGTCTTTGACGGTCCAGTGTTGCAGCAGTGGCAAATGACTTGTACTCATGACATGGAATAATAAAATCACTAACCCCTGATTCTGGTAAGAGTACACTGTTCTTAACATATGTAAAATCAGCACCTTTCATTTCAAAAGGTCGTGGTTTGGAATCTCTCTTTGTTGTTACCACAAGTACAGAATCTTCTTCCTTGTTATTGTCTTCATTGACATTGGCTCTTGTGTCAATGCTTTTAATTGCACTTGCTCCAAGGTCATTTTTTCCAGAAGACTCTTTGTGTAAATTATCATGTTGTCGTTGGGCTTTTTGTGAATTAATTACTAACTCGTCTCTTTTTTTGATTATCAATAGCACAGGCCCGGATTTCATTCCAGTCTCTTTTTTCAGATATTCTTCTGATAGTTCACGGAGGATCCGACCATCTACTTCCTCTTCATGAAGTTTTTCGATGTATGTTTCTTTAATTCCTATTGATCTTAACCAGATGCTCACCATAGACTCAGTCCATGTCTCCAGTGGAGGATCCTCTGGCATTTCTGCAAACCAAAAAACAGCCCAAAGTGAGATATTTTACTTCAAAACAATGACTGGTAAGTGTTATAAAACAACATTATACTTGCCCATTGTTTAATGTCTTCTAAAGATCATTCACAGTGCAAATACAGACACCTTTACATTGCAGACCTTGAAGAACAGAAATTGCATTGTTAAAGCAGAGACATTTTAAAGCCATCAACAATACATTTATCTATCAAAAACTGGGATGCATTTCAGATTAATTTCATTATTATATAATTGCACAACAAGGGGTTTAAACATAGACAGGTGCATTCATTAATTTAACAGTTTATTGCTATTGTATCACATCTGCATTAACAAATTGCATGCTATAGATGCATAAATAGGCATAACAATAAACAGGAGCATGGAGAACGTTTAGGTTACGTCTAGGGTACGGAGACATTACGTCAGAACTGAACTGACGAATTGGGATCTCGTCTGAGAGCCCAGTCACCTTTGAGTGTAAACAAAACAAACCAATGGACATTGGCGAGTGAGATTGGCGAGTAAGACCATTCAGCGGTGATACAGCAATTGTGGTATTGGGATGTAACGTCTCTGTTCCCTCCTTCAGGGGGGACTCCTACTGAACTGATGAACTGCAAACCCGACCAAAAGGCCACAATTGCTGACACTTCAAGCGCCCCAAGTAAGCCTCCTCTACCCCCTCACCTGTTGCAACGGAAAAAAGGACAGGGCTTTACTCTGAGATAGCCAGTCACTGCTGTTCCTTTGACCCACACAGTGAGACTATTGGATAACACTGGGAAAGTGTGCCTATTCCAAATGGAAAGAGATGCTATGGAGACCACATCCTGCATGTGGAGAGGTAACATGTGGAGATTACACATATGGACAGACCATTGGGGCAGTGCTACATATGGAAGGTCTCTGGGGTAGAGCCAGCCTCGCTAAGGGTGGAAGTCAATACCGGCAGAGCGAACTCTGCCAAGGGAAAGACACGGGCTCACCGACAGGACAGCCATACCGTGGAAGAATACACATGTGGGATCACCCATGGGGGAATCACAAGACATGGCCACCTAGTCTAGTACAGCCTTCTGGACATACACATGACTGCTAGAGCTAGCGCTAGACGCTTTTGCAGCGTCTAACTGCAGAGGGTGCTGGAGGAACACTACCAGGCTTCACCAGGTGGGGAACTCAACCGGGAGCAATATAGGCATTTGTATCCCGTCCATGGAGGGGAATGGCACAGCAAGCAAGACACAGAGTGAGTCCTCTCCTCTACTAGCTACTTGTAACCAGTAAATGGGATGAAACCGGCTCTACACAGAGATTGTAACACCTCGCAAACATGTTAGGTGTTGCCCAGCCTGCAGCTCTACAAATGTCTGTCAGCGAGGCTGGGCCAACGCCCAGAAGGAGGCAACACTCTTAGTGGAGTGAGCCCTCACTCCGAGGGGGCACGGCTTGTCTTGATCCTGATACGCTAAGACAATGGCATTCACTATCCAGTGGGCCAACCTCTGCTTGGAGATCTTTCCCTTCTGCTGGCCTCCGTAACAGACAAAGAGCTGGTCTGAGGTTCTGAAGCTCTACGTGCGGAAGCTGATTCGTAACGTGTGCAATATCTCACGATCTCCGAGTGTCCGAACTCGCACCGTGTATAATTATTTACATAATTATCTAATTTCAACACTGCATCAATGTTACTTTTACTGTTTGCAGTGTGGACACTACAGGACTTCCCTGTGGGGTTGAAAGGGTTATTTAACAAGCAGTGACTGTGTAGTTGCTGATGAATAAGTTCACAGTAATAATATGCTCACATTATTAGTGCATTATAAATATTAGTTTATAAATTTAAGTTTTAAGTTAGGTCGAGTTAAATCGAGTTTTAATTTAATGCATGGTATTTTAACAGTAACATACTGTAGATTACAGTAAATAACTACAATTAACAGTAAATTAATGGCAACAGTGTTGCAAGTATTTACCATTCATTTGCGGGACAATGTTTTACAGTGTGGGTTGCGTGTGTCTTGGTCCAGACTTGACTGACGGGGTTTGCAACAAGTCTCAGTTTTCGAGGGTCGAAAACTCCGGAGTAGTGTGGACGGCAGGCGACTTATTTCCACAGTCTGATTGGGAACTTATGCTCTCGAGCCAAATATGGTTCTTTCACTGAGTACCTAATGGCTCAAAGGTAGTGTTAATTCAATTAAAAATAAACATATTGATTATTTTAAAATATTATGTCAGCTCCAGTTTAAATCCAGCCTCTGATGAAGACTTTAGATGCTCCAAGAGACAGCGCCAACAACTGCAAAGACTTTTTTTCTATCTTGATCATTTTCAACAAACATATATTCATTACTTCAATGGGCTCATTGTTTCTGCCTTAAATTAATATTAACATTGTTTAAATCAATACATTATTAGCCAACTATGTGATTTGTATATGTACATTTCTGAAATACATCACTTCTGATAACAGATCACTCAATATGTATTGTGAAAAGTACTATACAAATAAATGTGAATTTAATTAAATTTAATCAAAATATTATTCATTGATAGTCAACAACAACAAGTTTTAATTTCACTGGACAATGTGAAGTGGAGCGGTAATTTTCCAGTAATTCATAAATCGGTTAAAAATCACATGGACAGACAAATTTACATGAAGCGATCTGAATCTGCGTCGTTGAAACAATGGATGTTAATTGACTACAAAGCACTACACAAAACCAGAACCAAAATGCGCATTAATGGTTTAATATTCAAGTTGTATTTTGCCTGTTTATTGATACACCGTTTACCATTTGATCAAACTATCATAGTTGGTTAAATTAAGCCCAGGCGCCACCTACAGGCCTATTATGTGAAGTGTAGGCGGACAACAACATGTGAAATGGTGATGTAGAAGGACTTTATATTACCATTTTTGACAATTATGTAGCAATAGTATATATATAATAGTACAGTGACGGTCAAAATTTGGACAAATTACTATTTTTTATATATATATATTTTTTTGTCTCTTATGTGCATCAAGCCTGCATTTATTTGATCAAAAATAGAGGATTTGTTTTTTAAATAATGTTTTTAAAAAAAAAAATTTTTTATATACGTTAAAATATAATTAATGGGTGCTTGCCAAAGGCAAGGCACTCGCTATTGTTCTTCTCCATACTTATTTTCTTTTTTATTATTCCGCCGAAAGTTTGACGCGCTACTCCTGCCGTGGCTTTTGTCACAGACCCACGAATGAGGCATCAAATCGTGCGGATTATTCGGGAATGGTGTGCTATGACTTTTATAAGCGATCGGGTGTTCGCCCCAGGGGCGATAAAGCGGTCGAAAAATCCCATAGACTTAACATTGTGACAAACTTTGACGAGTCATAGCTCCGAGCGTGGATTTCGCATTTACCACATTTGAAGAGGCTTGAAGGCTCTGTAAGAACATACCTCACAATGGGGTAAAAGTTGCACCCCTGGGGGGCAGGAGCAGCCCAAAGTTTCCCATTGACTTACTATGGTGTAGGACGGCCCATGAAATGCATGTGTTTTTCCTACTATGGTAAATTGCATAGGGATTTTGTATTGAACATAGCTCTGGATCACAGTGTCATAGAGACTAGGGGGCGGGCTCATTTTACTCAAACGACCAAGCAGTCTCTCAGGATCATTCATAGGTGTGATTGGCAAAGGACAAAAAAGCAGGAAAATATACGGCACACCTACCATGACACCCCCCCCCCTCACACACACACACAGTGACATAATTTATATACATTTAATGAAAAACAGTGCAAACGTGCAATATATTATTTTATATTATATTTTATAACATCCTATAATGGTAGTCTAATGCAATGTTGGTAGATTGCCACCTGTAGAATTTCCTTTTGTTGAAAACCAAGATAAAAGTAAAAAACTATTATTTAGTGTAGATCCATGTCTGAGACAGTTCGACTTAAAGGCACACTGTGGAGAAATTGTGTTTTTGTCAAACAGCGACCCCTAGAGTCGCTGTGGAATACTTGCACTGTCGTAAATACCCCTCCACCCCCCCACCCTGTACACCGGTACCTGCGTCGGGCATGGAACAGGCACACAGACTCCGAAGACATGATTATTGCAATTTATCTAGTTTGCAAATTGTGCTCGTTTATTTACAACCTCTACGTTAGGCTTATTTATGTCCTGATATTTATGTGAGATATTGAAAACTGTTCTCATGATAATCGCAAGAATCAACCTCAGGACTACGTGATAAATACACCTCACAACACCTGAGTTCAGCTGGCAAACTAGTTCGTGAGGCAAGCTAGGCAATAAAACATAACGCAAAAAACAGTGTTTGTTGTCTGTTAACAGCTCTGATAATCGAAAGCTAGCTAGACATATGTGGAAATTATTGGACTGGTCTAATTATCAGCAATGGATCAATGAACAGCTTAAAAAAATGACATACTACAAGCAAGCGCAACAACATACAACATAGAACGCAAACAAGTTTACAAATAAGAGATTTATTTACTGGCCACTTCATGCGTTTTCTCAGATCGGATTGCTATCAGATTTATCAAAACTATTCTATTTACACCTGGTCACAAATGTGTTTTTGCGCTTCAATTCTCGCGCTATATGCAGATTTAATGGAGTGCACGTCACCGAAAGCAACAGATATGAGCTGCATTTTATTGATCATCAGCTAAAATTTCAAAATCAAAGACCGCAATAAGAGAGAGCAGCAGCAACAGCCCTGGTAAGATCATTTAGTTTCTTTACTTTTAATGATGATGATGATTGTGTGTTAAGCATCTGCGACTTACTTTCACTTTGATTTGCGATAGTTTGCACGTTGGCTTGATGAATTGATGCTCAGCTTCTCATCTGCGTGTTCCAGCGCGTCGTCATATCTGGCAATAACATATAGCCTATAACACGCTCTCACACGGTTTTTTTATTATTTATTTTTTAGCATTTTTGGGAGGAGTACAATTTACATATGTGGTTTCAACAACCAGATGCATTTACACTTGTTCAGTTTCGTCTGGAATGCGTCTCAGACCTACTCCTGAAGTGGTTTGAGCAATCGGATTCAAATCCGTCTTGAATGCGTTTCGGAGGACATTTACACCTGGTCTTTTCACGATCATATAGCTATCCGATCTGAGAAAACGCATGAAGTGGCCAGGTCTAAACACAACAGCCCCCATGACAAAAACATGCGCACGAAAGCCGAAAACAAACGCTGGTTGGCATCTCACGTCCATAGACAGTATATAAATGCTCACGTCAGAATTTGAGGAAGTGGTGGGGGAAGTGACGTATGCCGTAAAGCAGTCGAATTTTGTAGTTCTTTTTGTGCTCTGGTTACTACCCGAACCCCGAAGTTACGCAGTGCCAGTAAAAGCGATACAGACCCCGTCAGGCTATGGCAGACGTGTCATTCAACCTATTGTAAGTCGATGTACCATCACAAGGGTCTTGGAAATATATTATGAAGGTTGAAAAGTTACACGGTGTGGCTTTAACAAGTGCATTGCTTTGCGCGCGCGTTGGAAACACTCGATCTGCGCCAGTGGATGCGCACCGTTATGAATGCCTGTGTAGCAATGTGAAACAACGGCAAGCACACACACAACTTCAACGTTAGACTGTATTCTCGTACTGTTTCAACTTTATTCTCGAAATGTTTCGACTTTAATCTCAAAATACTAGATTTATTTATTTATTTTTTCTTTATGGATTTCTTTCTTTTTTTGTTGCGGTTCAGGGCTTCCGTAGGCTATTCTGATCATGCTATGACATTTTCTCGTTGTGCAGCTGGCTCTAGAGGCAGTATTTTCTAACCATGTCGGGGGAGTTTTATGCGTATGCCTTTTAGAATGTCACTTGCCAGGTCATAAGGGGTAGTCTACAGAATGTATTATACTTGTCAAAACGAAAATAGGAAACTCCACTATGTCTCTCTTTACATGTATTTTGTCCCGTTGTCGGCTTTAGCTAAGAAAAGAAATAGTTCGCCCCACACGTCCAAAATTCTTAGCACACTTTAGATAACCTTCCGCAACGAGAGCAGGCTCTTTGGTGGAGCTCTGCTTTGAATGAAGTTTCATCATGACAAATGAATGGACTACTTGCGGAGTGACATGAAGACATGAATCAGAGGCACAAAGAAATGTTGACAGCGGTGAGTGGTAATTATGTTTACCAATGCCCGAACCGTGCTTTGTGCAACCGTGCAAAAAAAAAAAAAAAAAAAAAAAAAAAAAAAGCGGATTTGCATGATTTACGAGAGCATCATTTTCAGGTCGGAAAAGCCGGATTTCCGGATTTATCCGGAAGAATCACACCCCTGATCATTGTGAAGCTATCAAGCCACACCCTAGCAACCATTTAGAGCACCTTAGCAACAAGTTCCATAGACTTACATTGAAAGAGATCAAAGGGATATCTCTGTATAGAAGTGTCATAGAAACACGAGGGTGGTCTTGTTTGAATCGGGGCAGCAAACAGCCAATCATGAATCACCTCAACACTTTTTGGCCACAGGCTAATCATGCTAGCATTATGCTAGCTACATGCTAATCATGCTAACATCTTGTTAAAACATGTTAGCAACATGCTAATCATGCTAGCATCTTGCTAAAACATGCTAGCATCATGCTAACAACATGCTAATCGTGTTAACTTCTTGTTAAAAACATGCTAGCATGATGCTAACAACTTGTTAATCATGCTAGCATTATGCTAATTTTGTAACAATCTTGATAAAAACTAGCTAACCGTACCCTAGCAACCGAGTGGTGAGTTTTGCCACTGCAAGCACCCACTCACATTTTCTTCAGGAAATGTACATTCTAGTTTATTTTTTGTGATGCAAAGCTGAATTTTCAGCATCATTACTCCAGTCTTCAGTGTCACATGATCCTTCAGAAATCATTCTAATATGCTGATTTATTATCAATGTCAGAAACAGTTGTGCTGCTTAATATTTTTTAGGAACCTGTGATGCTTTTCTCAGGATTTATAAAAAGTTAAAAAGAACAGCATTTATTCAAAATAGAAATTCTTTTATGTTTTTACTATCACGTTTTATCAATTTAGCACATCCTTGCTGAATAAAAGTACTAATTTCTTTAAAAAAAAAGAAAAAAGAAAAGAAAATTACTGACCCCAATTTTTTTAACGGCAGTGTTACAAAAAAAATTGTTCAAAAGAATTCTATTTTAAATAAATGCTGTTCTTTTTTTATTTTCTTTAAAAAAAAACAACGTATTATTCATCAAAGAACCCTGAAAAAAGTATCAAAGTTTATAAGTATATTAAAATAGAAACCCATTATTTTAAATTGTAGTAGCTAATATTTCACAATATCACAGTTTTTTCTGTATTTTGATCAAATAAATGTATGTGTCCAAATTTTTGACCAGAACAAGATCAAGCAACTTTTTCAGGCCATTCAGATTCAGACGTTTCAGACGTTCGACACAAATCGCATGACAGACTTATTTGGCTGAAAAAAATTTGGTCATTTAACATTTCTATCCTAAAACAGCGGTCAAAAAGGAAATGTTTAGTTTAGCTACTTACATTTTAACTCACAATGACCATTAACTGGAATTCACGCTCAGCACAGCAGATTGTGTGTAATTAAAGCCCTCCTACTTTGATTTGATTGGTCATCTCAACTATTTTGACATTGAAGAGCGGTGACAGACCAATGAGGGAGCTCAGATGACACGCTCTTGTGCTGTGTAGTACCAGAGCCATATAGAGAGAGATTCTGCTGTGTACTATTTATAGGCTATTTCACAACATTATATACACCACGGCATATAAAACGTCCTTGAAATACGAAGCTTGCTAAACTGTATTTTAGGATATATTTTGGGATTAAACAAACAAAGTTGTCGAGTCTCTCCTGCACTGACCGGAGTTCAGCCGCCTCCTCTTTACATCCATAAAAGACGAATCTTCCAAAGGGACAAACCTTTGAACAACGTAAAGCAATGTGTAATATGAGTGTAAATAAAATATATCTTAGACAATTTTTAGATTATTTGCACATCACAAGATTTACCCAATAATCGACGAGCGTGAGAGTGCAGTGAAATGCAAGACTCTGTTTCAGCAACAGCAAGCAACAGCTGCGTGTGTGTGTGTGTGTGTGTGTGTCGCAGAGCGGGATTTCTGCTGGAAAAAAAATGGTCTTAACTTTCGATTTCCTGAGAATCAAAGGAAACGTTTCCTGTATGGGCTATACACTAAACATATAACATATAAACTATAAAATATTAGAAACCGAACAGAACATGAAACAGTAAAATGTAAAAAAATAAAATAAATAACAATAAAAAAAAGCACCCAACCATAAAGCATTGTTAGCATTTTTGTTAATTTAGAGGTTTTGGTTACACTTTATTTTACAGTATAATATTATGCAGGCCTACTACAGGGTTAGGATTATGCTAGTTGCATTTAATATGCATAATTTACTGTTATTAGTAAGTGCATGTAATGTATTGCTAGGGCACTGTAAAATAAATTATGACCCAAGTTTTCATCACAATAATTTCTCAGCTTTCAACTGTGTGCAGTCCTAATCCATACATGACATTATCACCAAAACATGGTTTTCCAGGTTAATATTGTGCATATGGACTCTCTGTTTAACCGGATCATTAAACTGATGACAACCAGTTAATGCTCACAGTGTACAGCACTTTAATTAGGGCCCGAGCACCGATGGTGTGAGGACCCTCTTGGAATTGCTCTGTTTATTAGGGCCCGAGCACCGATGGTGTGAGGACCCTCTTGGAATTGCTCTGTTTATTAGGGCCCGAGCACCGATGGTGTGAGGACCCTCTTGGAATTGCTCTGTTTATTATTATTATTATTATTCTTCTCCGCATTGAATTGCATTTTTGAGGGCCTAAACATGCGCGAAAACTCACGAAACTTTGCACACGCGTCAGAACTGGCGAAAATTTACATCTGATATAGGTTTCAGAATTGGACGGGGCAAAATGGCTCGATAGCGCCACCTATAAAAGTTCAACGGAGTGCGCCTCCTGCAACGTTCCACGTACGTGCACGAAATTCGGTACATACGTGTAATGACCTAATACCTACAAAAAAGTCTCTTGGAGCATAGCCCTAAACACAACAGGAAGTCAGCCATTTTGAACTTCCTCTCAGATTTTTGTGCAGTTTTTGCCATTTTCAGGCCTCGTACTTTAACGAACTCCTCCTACAGTTTTAATCTGATCATCTTCAAATTTGGTGAGTGTAATCTTAAGGCCTTTGCGACGTTAAATTGCGAAGATCTTGAGTTTTCGTCAAAGGGCGGGTCCTCGGCGGCCTTACAAATTTCGATGTTTCGCCATGAAACAGGAAGTTGCTGTAACTCAGGCATGGAATGTCCAATCTCCCCCAAACTTCACACGTTTGATAAGAGTTCTGTCCTGAACACATGGCCATGCTCATATTCAGTTATAGTCATAGCGCCACCTGCTGGCAACAGGAAGTGACATGTTTAACACTGTTATGGACTCCTAATAACATATAAAAAAGTGCCAGCAAGTGCGAAACATGCTAACAACATACTAGAAGCATGCTAAAACATGCTAGCAAACTCTTAGCTAAGTGCTAAAGCATGCTATTATTGCAATTAAATAGGAATTTGCTGTAACTCAGGCATGGAATGTCCAATCTGCCCCAAACTTCACACTTTTGATAAGCGTTCTGTCCTGAACACATCTACATGATAATATTCAGTTATAGTAATAGCGCCACCTACTGGCAACAGGAAGTGTCATGTTTAACACGTTGATGCCATTCTAGCAACATGTTAAAAATGCCATTGAGGTCTAAACATGCTAGAAACATGTTAAAACATGCTAGCAATACTTAGCTAAGTGCTAAAGCATGCTAATTCAATGAAACAGGATGTTGTTGTTACTCAAGAAGGCAATGTCCAATATGCGCCAAACTTCACACTTTTAATAAACGTTCTGTCCTGAACACATGACCATGCTCATATTCAGTTACAGTCATAGTGCCACCTGCTGGCAACAGGAAGTGACATGTTAAACACTGTTGTGGACATATAAAAACATATAAAAAAAGTGCCAGCAAGTGCTAAACATGCTAACAACATACTAGAAACATGCTAAAACATGCTAGCAAACACTTAGCTAAGTGCTAAAGCATGCTATTGCTGCAATTAAATAGGAATTTGCTGTAACACAGGCATGGAATGTCCAATCTGCCCCAAACTTCACACGTTTGATAAGAGTCATGGCCTGAACACATCTACATGAGAATATTCAGTTATAGTAATAGCGCCACCTGCTGTCAACAGGAAGTGACATGTTTAACACTGTTGTGGTCTCCTAATAACATATATAAAAGAGCCAGCAAGTGCTAAACAGGTTAGCAACATACTAGAAACATGCTAGCAAACACTTAGCTAAGTGATAAAGCATGCTATTACTGCAATTAAATAGGAATTTGCTGTAACTCAGGCATGGAACGTCCAATCTGCCCCAAACTTCACATGTTTGATAAGAATCATGGCCTGAACGCATGCCTATGCTCAAATTCAGTTATAGTAATAGCGCCACCTACTGGCAACAGGAAGTGACATGTTTAACACGTTGATGCCGTTCTAGCAACATGTTAAAAATGCCATTGAGTTCTAAACATGCTAGAAACATATTAAAACATGCTAGCAATACTTAGCTAAGTGCTAAAGCATGCTAATTCAATGAAACAGGACTTTGTTGTTACTCAAGAAGGCAATGTACAATCTACCCCAAACGTCACACGTTTGATAAGAGTTATCTCTTGAACACATGTCCATGCTCATATTTAGTTATAGTCATAGCGCCACCTGCTGGCAACAGGAAGTGACGTTTAACACTGTTCTTGACTCCTAATAACATATAAAAAAATGCCAGTAGGTGCTAAACATCCTACCAACATACTAGAGACATGCTAAAACATAATAGCAAACACTTAGCTAAGTGCTAAAGAATGATATTACTGCAATTAAATATGAATTTGCTGTAACTCAGGCATGGAATGTCCAATCTGTCCCAAACTTCACACTTTTGATAAGCGTTCTGTCCTGAACACATGACCATGCTTATATTCAGTTACAGTCATAGCGCCACCTGCTGGCAACAGGAAGTGACATGTTTAACACTGTTGTGGACTCCTAATAACATATAAAAAAGTGCCAGCAAGTGTTAAACATGCTAACAACATACTAGAAACATGCTAAAACATGCTAGCAAACTCTTAGCCAAGTGCTAAAGCATGCTATTATTGCAATTAAATAGGAATTTGCTGTAACTCAGGCATGGAATGTCCAATCTGCCCCAAACTTCACACTTTTGATAAGAGTCATGGCCTGAACACATCTACATGAGAATGTTCAGTTATAGTAATAGCGCCACCAACTGGCAACAGGAAGTGACATGTTTAACACGTTGATGCCGTTCTAGCAACATGTTAAAACATGCTAACAATGCTTAGCTAAGTTCTAAAGAATGCTAATTCAATGAAACATGACTTTGTTGTTACTCAAGAAGGCAATGTCCAATTTGCACCAAACTTCACATGTTTGATAAGAGTTCTGTCCTGAACACACATCCATGCTCATATTCAGTTATAGTCATAACGCCACCTACTGGCAACAGAAACTGACATGGTTAACACAGTAATGCAGTACTAACCACATAATTATTGTGTACTAAGCATGCTAGAAACAGACTGAACATGCTAGCAACACTTAGCTGAGTCATGAAGCATGCTATTATCACCATTATACAAAACATTTTGTAACTGACTTTGACATACTCTTACTATATATACCTCCTTAAATGTACATTTCCCAACCATGCTCTGCCTTCCTAAAGCCACCGAGTGTTGATGGCACGGGTGCGAGGGCCCTTTCATCGCTGCTTGCAGCTTTAATTATTATTATTATTATTATTCTCCGCATTTAATTGCATTTTTGAGGGCCTAAACATGCTCGAAAACTCACAAAACTTTGCACACGCATCAGAACTGGCGAAAATTTACATCTGATATAGGTTTCAGAATTGGACGGGGCAAAATGGCTCGATAGCGCCACCTATAAAATTTCAACGGAGTGCGCCTCCCGCAACGTTCCACGTACGTGCACGAAATTCGGTACATACATGTAATGACCTAATACCTACAAAAAAGTCTCTTGGAGCATAGCC
Source organism: Squalius cephalus (assembly GCF_949319135.1). Taxonomy (NCBI): domain Eukaryota; kingdom Metazoa; phylum Chordata; class Actinopteri; order Cypriniformes; family Leuciscidae; genus Squalius; species Squalius cephalus. The sequence continues at coordinate 63,743,451 of NC_137122.1, read as the reverse complement.
CTAAACACAACAGGAAGTCAGCCATTTTGAACTTCCTCTCAGATTTTTGTGCAGTTTTTGCCATTTTCAGGCCTCGTACTTTAACGAACTCCTCCTACAGTTTTAATCTGATCATCTTCAAATTTGGTGAGTGTAATCTTAAGGCCTTTGCGACGTTAAATTGCGAAGATCTTGAGTTTTCGTCAAAGGGCGGGTCCTCGGCGGCCTGATAAATTTCGATGTTTCGCCATGAAACAGGAAGTTGTTGTAACTCAGGCATGGAATGTCCAATCTGCCCCAAACTTCACACGTTTGATAAGAGTTCTGTCCTGAACACATGACCATGCTCATATTCAGTTATAGTCATAGCGCCACCTGCTGGCAACAGGAAGTGACATGTTTAACACTGTTATGGACTCCTAATAACATATAAAAAAGTGCCAGCAAGTGCTAAACATGCTAACAACATACTAGAAGCATGCTAAAACATGCTAGCAAACTCTTAGCTAAGTGCTAAAGCATGCTATTATTGCAATTAAATAGGAATTTGCTGTAACTCAGGCATGGAATGTCCAATCTGCCCCAAACTTCACACTTTTGATAAGCGTTCTGTACTGAACACATCTACATGAGAATATTCAGTTATAGTAATAGCGCCACCTACTGGTAACAGGAAGTGTCATGTTTAACACGTTGATGCCATTCTAGCAACATGTTAAAAATGCCATTGACTTCTAAACATGCTAGAAACATGTTAAAACATGCTAGCAATACTTAGCTAAGTGCTAAAGCATGCTAATTCAATGAAACAGGATGTTGTTGTTACTCAAGAAGGCAATGTCCAATCTGCGCCAAACTTCACACTTTTAATAAACGTTCTATCCTGAACACATGACCATGCTCATATTCAGTTACAGTCATAGTGCCACCTGCTGGCAACAGGAAGTGACATGTTAAACACTGTTGTGGACATATAAAAACATATAAAAAAGTGCCAGCAAGTGCTAAACATGCTAACAACATACTAGAAACATGCTAAAACATGCTAGCAAACACTTAGCTAAGTGCTAAAGCATGCAAATGCTGCAATTAAATAGGAATTTGCTGTAACACAGGCATGGAATGTCCAATCTGCCCCAAATTTCACACGTTTGATAAGAGTCATGGCCTGAACACATCTACATGAGAATATTCAGTTATAGTAATAGCGCCACCTGCTGTCAACAGGAAGTGACATGTTTAACACTGTTGTGGTCTCCTAATAACATATAAAAAAGAGCCAGCAAGTGCTAAACAGGTTAGCAACATACTAGAAACATGCTAGCAAACACTTAGTTAAGTGCTAAAGCATGCTATTACTGCAATTAAATAGGAATTTGCTGTAACTCAGGCATGGAATGTGCAATCTGCCCTAAACTTCACACGTTTGATAAGAATCATGGCCTGAACACATGTCTATGCTCAAATTCAGTTATAGTAATAGCGCCACCTACTGGCAACAGGAAGTGACATGTTTAACACGTTGATGCCGTTCTAGCAACATGTTAAAAATGCCATTGAGTTCTAAACATGCTAGAAACATATTAAAACATGCTAGCAATACTTAGCTAAGTGCTAAAGCATGCTAATTCAATGAAACAGGACTTTGTTGTTACTCAAGAAGGCAATGTACAATCTACCCCAAACTTCACATGTTTGATAAGAGTTATCTCTTGAACACATGTCCATGCTCATATTTAGTTATAGTCATAGCGCCACCTGCTGGCAACAGGAAGTGACGTTTAACACTGTTCTTGACTCCTAATAACATATAAAAAAATGCCAGTAGATGCTAAACATCCTACCAACATACTAGAGACATAATAAAACATACTAGCAAACACTTAGCTAAGTGCTAAAGAATGATATTACTGCAATTAAATATGAATTTGCTGTAACTCAGGCATGGAATGTCCAATCTGCCCCAAACTTCACACTTTTGATAAGCGTTCTGTCCTGAACACATGACCATGCTTATATTCAGTTACAGTAATAGCGCCACCTGCTGGCAACAGGAAGTGACATGTTTAACACTGTTATGGACTCCTAATAACATATAAAAAAGTGCCAGCAAGTGTTAAACATGCTAACAACATACTAGAAACATGCTAAAACATGCTAGCAAACTCTTAGCTAAGTGCTAAAGCATGCTATTATTGCAATTAAATAGGAATTTGCTGTAACTCAGGCATGGAATGTCCAATCTGCCCCAAACTTCACACTTTTGATAAGAGTCATGGCCTGAACACATCTACATGAGAATGTTCAGTTATAGTAATAGCGCCACCTACTGGCAACAGGAAGTGACATGTTTAACACGTTGATGCCGTTCTAGCAACATGTTAAAACTGCCATTGAGTTCTAAACATGCTAGAAACATATTAAAACATGCTAGTAATGCTTAGCTAAGTGCTAAAGAATGCTAATTCAATGAAACATGACTTTGTTGTTACTCAAGAAGGCAATGTCCAATTTGCACCAAACTTCACAAGTTTGATAAGAGTTCTGTCCTGAACACACATCCATGCTCATATTCAGTTATAGTCATAACGCCACCTACTGGCAACAGAAACTGACATGGTTAACACAGTAATGCAGTACTAACCACATAATTATTGTGTACTAAGCATGCTAGAAACAGACTAAACATGCTAGCAACACTTAGCTGAGTCATGAAGCATGCTATTATCACCATTATACAAAACATTTTGTAACTGACTTTGACATACTCTTACTATATATACCTCCTTAAATGTACATTTCCCAACCATGCTCTGTCTTCCTAAAGCCACCGAGTGTTGATGGCACGGGTGCGAGGGCCCTTTCATCGCTGCTTGCAGCTTTAATTAGGGCCCGAGCACCGATGGTGTGAGGACCCTCTTGGAATTGCTCTGTTTATTATTATTATTATTATTCTTCTCCGCATTGAATTGCATTTTTGAGGGCCTAAACATGCGCGAAAACTCACGAAACTTTGCACACGCGTCAGAACTGGCGAAAATTTACATCTGATATAGGTTTCAGAATTGGACGGGGCAAAATGGCTCGATAGCGCCACCTATAAAAGTTCAACGGAGTGCGCCTCCTGCAACGTTCCACGTACGTGCACGAAATTCGGTACATACGTGTAATGACCTAATACCTACAAAAAAGTCTCTTGGAGCATAGCCCTAAACACAACAGGAAGTCAGCCATTTTGAACTTCCTCTCAGATTTTTGTGCAGTTTTTGCCATTTTCAGGCCTCGTACTTTAACGAACTCCTCCTACAGTTTTAATCTGATCATCTTCAAATTTGGTGAGTGTAATCTTAAGGCCTTTGCGACGTTAAATTGCAAAGATCTTGAGTTTTCGTCGAAGGGCGGGTCCTCGGCGGCCTTACAAATTTCGATGTTTCGCCATGAAACAGGAAGTTGCTGTAACTCAGGCATGGAATGTCCAATCTCCCCCAAACTTCACACGTTTGATAAGAGTTCTGTCCTGAACACATGGCCATGCTCATATTCAGTTATAGTCATAGCGCCACCTGCTGGCAACAGGAAGTGACATGTTTAACACTGTTATGGACTCCTAATAACATATAAAAAAGTGCCAGCAAGTGCGAAACATGCTAACAACATACTAGAAGCATGCTAAAACATGCTAGCAAACTCTTAGCTAAGTGCTAAAGCATGCTATTATTGCAATTAAATAGGAATTTGCTGTAACTCAGGCATGGAATGTCCAATCTGCCCCAAACTTCACACTTTTGATAAGCGTTCTGTCCTGAACACATCTACATGATAATATTCAGTTATAGTAATAGCGCCACCTACTGGCAACAGGAAGTGTCATGTTTAACACGTTGATGCCATTCTAGCAACATGTTAAAAATGCCATTGAGGTCTAAACATGCTAGAAACATGTTAAAACATGCTAGCAATACTTAGCTAAGTGCTAAAGCATGCTAATTCAATGAAACAGGATGTTGTTGTTACTCAAGAAGGCAATGTCCAATATGCGCCAAACTTCACACTTTTAATAAACGTTCTGTCCTGAACACATGACCATGCTCATATTCAGTTACAGTCATAGTGCCACCTGCTGGCAACAGGAAGTGACATGTTAAACACTGTTGTGGACATATAAAAACATATAAAAAAAGTGCCAGCAAGTGCTAAACATGCTAACAACATACTAGAAACATGCTAAAACATGCTAGCAAACACTTAGCTAAGTGCTAAAGCATGCTATTGCTGCAATTAAATAGGAATTTGCTGTAACACAGGCATGGAATGTCCAATCTGCCCCAAACTTCACACGTTTGATAAGAGTCATGGCCTGAACACATCTACATGAGAATATTCAGTTATAGTAATAGCGCCACCTGCTGTCAACAGGAAGTGACATGTTTAACACTGTTGTGGTCTCCTAATAACATATATAAAAGAGCCAGCAAGTGCTAAACAGGTTAGCAACATACTAGAAACATGCTAGCAAACACTTAGCTAAGTGATAAAGCATGCTATTACTGCAATTAAATAGGAATTTGCTGTAACTCAGGCATGGAACGTCCAATCTGCCCCAAACTTCACATGTTTGATAAGAATCATGGCCTGAACGCATGCCTATGCTCAAATTCAGTTATAGTAATAGCGCCACCTACTGGCAACAGGAAGTGACATGTTTAACACGTTGATGCCGTTCTAGCAACACGTTAAAAATGCCATTGAGTTCTAAACATGCTAGAAACATATTAAAACATGCTAGCAATACTTAGCTAAGTGCTAAAGCATGCTAATTCAATGAAACAGGACTTTGTTGTTACTCAAGAAGGCAATGTACAATCTACCCCAAACGTCACACGTTTGATAAGAGTTATCTCTTGAACACATGTCCATGCTCATATTTAGTTATAGTCATAGCGCCACCTGCTGGCAACAGGAAGTGACGTTTAACACTGTTCTTGACTCCTAATAACATATAAAAAAATGCCAGTAGGTGCTAAACATCCTACCAACATACTAGAGACATGCTAAAACATAATAGCAAACACTTAGCTAAGTGCTAAAGAATGATATTACTGCAATTAAATATGAATTTGCTGTAACTCAGGCATGGAATGTCCAATCTGCCCCAAACTTCACACTTTTGATAAGCGTTCTGTCCTGAACACATGACCATGCTTATATTCAGTTACAGTCATAGCGCCACCTGCTGGCAACAGGAAGTGACATGTTTAACACTGTTGTGGACTCCTAATAACATATAAAAAAGTGCCAGCAAGTGTTAAACATGCTAACAACATACTAGAAACATGCTAAAACATGCTAGCAAACTCTTAGCCAAGTGCTAAAGCATGCTATTATTGCAATTAAATAGGAATTTGCTGTAACTCAGGCATGGAATGTCCAATCTGCCCCAAACTTCACACTTTTGATAAGAGTCATGGCCTGAACACATCTACATGAGAATGTTCAGTTATAGTAATAGCGCCACCAACTGGCAACAGGAAGTGACATGTTTAACACGTTGATGCCGTTCTAGCAACATGTTAAAACATGCTAACAATGCTTAGCTAAGTTCTAAAGAATGCTAATTCAATGAAACATGACTTTGTTGTTACTCAAGAAGGCAATGTCCAATTTGCACCAAACTTCACATGTTTGATAAGAGTTCTGTCCTGAACACACATCCATGCTCATATTCAGTTATAGTCATAACGCCACCTACTGGCAACAGAAACTGACATGGTTAACACAGTAATGCAGTACTAACCACATAATTATTGTGTACTAAGCATGCTAGAAACAGACTGAACATGCTAGCAACACTTAGCTGAGTCATGAAGCATGCTATTATCACCATTATACAAAACATTTTGTAACTGACTTTGACATACTCTTACTATATATACCTCCTTAAATGTACATTTCCCAACCATGCTCTGCCTTCCTAAAGCCACCGAGTGTTGATGGCACGGGTGCGAGGGCCCTTTCATCGCTGCTTGCAGCTTTAATTATTATTATTATTATTCTTCTCCGCATTTAATTGCATTTTTGATGGCCTAAACATGCTCGAAAACTCACAAAACTTTGCACACGCGTCAGAACTGGCGAAAATTTACATCTGATATAGGTTTCAGAATTGGACGGGGCAAAATGGCTCGATAGCGCCACCTATAAAAGTTCAACGGAGTGCGCCTCCCGCAACGTTCCACGTACGTGCACAAAATTCGGTACATACATGTAATGACCTAATACCTACAAAAAAGTCTCTTGGAGCATAGCCCTAAACACAACAGGAAGTCAGCCATTTTGAACTTCCTCTCAGATTTTTGTGCAGTTTTTGCCATTTTCAGGCCTCGTACTTTAACGAACTCCTCCTACAGTTTTAATCTGATCATCTTCAAATTTGGTGAGTGTAATCTTAAGGCCTTTGTGACGTTAAATTGCGAAGATCTTGAGTTTTCGTCGAAGGGCGGGTCCTCGGCGGCCTGACAAATTTCGATGTTTCGCCATGAAACAGGAAGTTGCTGTAACTCAGGCATGGAATGTCCAATCTGCCCCAAACTTCACACGTTTGATAAGAGTTCTGTCCTGAACACATGGCCATGCTCATATTCAGTTATAGTCATAGCGCCACCTGCTGGCAACAGGAAGTGACATGTTTAACACTGTTATGGACTCCTAATAACATATAAAAAAGTGCCAGCAAGTGCTAAACATGCTAACAACATACTAGAAGCATGCTAAAACATGCTAGCAAACTCTTAGCTAAGTGCTAAAGCATGCTATTATTGCAATTAAATAGGAACTTGCTGTAACTCAGGCATGGAATGTCCAATCTGCCCCAAACTTCACACGTTTGATAAGAGTCATGGCCTGAACACATCTACATGAGAATATTCAGTTATAGTAATAGCGCCACCTGCTGTCAACAGGAAGTGACATGTTTAACACTGTTGTGGTCTCCTAATAACATATAAAAAAAGAGCCAGCAAGTGTTAAACAGGTTAGCAACATACTAGAAACATGCTAGCAAACACTTAGCTAAGTGCTAAAGCATGCTATTACTGCAATTAAATAGGAATTTGCTGTAACTCAGGCATGGAATGTCCAATCTACCCCAAACTTCACACGTTTGATAAGAATCATGGCCTGAACACATGTCTATGCTCAAATTCAGTTATAGTAATAGCGCCACCTACTGGCAACAGGAAGTGACATGTTTAACACGTTGATGCCGTTCTAGCAACATGTTAAAAATGCCATTGAGTTCTAAACATGCTAGAAACATATTAAAACATGCTAGCAATACTTAGCTAAGTGCTAAAGCATGCTAATTCAATGAAACAGGACTTTGTTGTTACTCAAGAAGGCAATGTACAATCTACCCCAAACTTCACACGTTTGATAAGAGTTATCTCTTGAACACATGTCCATGCTCATATTTAGTTATAGTCATAGCGCCACCTGCTGGCAACAGGAAGTGACGTTTAACACTGTTCATGACTCCTAATAACATATAAAAAAATGCCAGTAGGTGCTAAACATCCTACCAACATACTAGAGAAATGCTAAAACATACTAGCAAACACTTAACTAAGTGCTAAAGAATGATATTACTGCAATTAAATATGAATTTGCTGTAACTCAGGCATGGAATGTCCAATCTGCCCCAAACTTCACACTTTTGATAAGCGTTCTGTCCTGAACACATGACCATGCTTATATTCAGTTACAGTCATAGCGCCACCTGCTGGCAACAGGAAGTGACATGTTTAACACTGTTATGGACTCCTAATAACATATAAAAAAGTGCCAGCAAGTGTTAAACATGCTAACAACATACTAGAAACATGCTAAAACATGCTAGCAAACTCTTAGCTAAGTGCTAAAGCATGCTATTATTGCAATTAAATAGGAATTTGCTGTAACTCAGGCATGGAATGTCCAATCTGCCCCAAACTTCACACTTTTAATAAGAGTCATGGCCTGAACACATCTACATGAGAATGTTCAGTTATAGTAATAGCGCCACCTACTGGCAACAGGAAGTGACATGTTTAACACATTGATGCCGTTCTAGCAACATGTTAAAAATGCCATTGAGTTCTAAACATGCTAGAAACATGTTAAAACATGCTAACAATGCTTAGCTAAGTGCTAAAGAATGCTAATTCAATGAAACATGACTTTGTTGTTACTCAAGAAGGCAATGTCCAATTTGCACCAAACTTCACACGTTTGATAAGAGTTCTGTCCTGAACACACATCCATGCTCATATTCAGTTATAGTCATAACGCCACCTACTGGCAACAGAAACTGACATGGTTAACACAGTAATGCAGTACTAACCACATAATTATTGTGTACTAAGCATGCTAGAAACAGACTAAACATGCTAGCAACACTTAGCTGAGTCATGAAGCATGCTATTATCACCATTATACAAAACATTTTGTAACTTACTTTGACATACTCTTACTATATATACCTCCTTAAATGTACATTTCCCAACCATGCTCTGTCTTCCTAAAGCCATTGAGTGTTGATGGCACGGGTGCGAGGGCCCTTTCATCGCTGCTTGCAGCTTTAATTCCTTATGTGATGCAATGGGGAATTGACAGAATCTGATCTTGAATAGGATCCATATTAAATATGTATGACATATTTACCATTCACACCTCACCTTTCTAATGGCGAATATGCAGAAATATTGCAATAATAAAAAAAAACTCTGCTAATCCGGTATTTATGATGACAACTTTATGATTGTGTAACTAATTTTCATGATGCATCATCATGTATTTTCCTTCATAAGAAAATTTCATGTAATTTCACCATAAAAGTGTAATTTCTAGGGCTGGCAATCAATTAAAAACAGGAATTGCATAATACACAGATTAAACAAATCACAAATAATCACATGCATTAAAATTTGCTTGAGAAGGGTCTCCAAATGAAGATAACTCAAAAAAACATTAGATTATTGCAGATAATTGATAGGAAAATGCTTTACTATTGACTCCATTGAATCGCTTATCCTCAAAATGACAAATCCCACAATTACTAAATTCATAAATATGAATCAAGTTACCAGATCATTTCTTTAGGGAAAGCAAAGAAATATTTAGCTATTTTTATACAGAAATAAAATTGCATAAAGTCTCCAAGTATAGTGACGAATAAGTGAATTGATTGGATTGTTTTCCACCACACCAGAATATGGTGCTTTGCGAGTGTATCTATCAGGCTGAATATATACAGTGCCCTCCACAATTATTGGCACCCCTGTTTAAGATGTGGTCGTGGACTTCTAAAAATTCTCCTTTTTTTTTTAAACAACAATGCAAAAAAAGAGAAAAATCCAACCTTTCATTTAAGTACATTACTTTGGTGGTAAAAAAAAAAAAAATCACACATTTAGAAAAAAAAACCTTGAAATCATGTGTCCCACAATTATTGGCACCCCTAACAATTCCTAGACTAAGACAAGACTAAGATTGAGCTTTTTGGCAACAAACACTCTAGTGGGTCTGGTGTAAAAAAAAAGATGAGTATGTCGAAAAAACACCTCAGAGAATTTTTAGAAGTCCTCGACCACATCTTAAACAGGGGTGCCAATAATTGTGAAGGGCACTGTATATTGATCATCATCAGTGATTTCAACTGTTACAACATCTAAAATATGATGTATGTTAATAACATATTTGTAGTAAAATGTCAGCAAATGACTTGACCCTTGTGCAACCTTAAGGACATTTTTGTCTTTTTCAGTTATTTATTTATCATTTTGCCTGTGTTAATGTCAACTGCATAGATTTTGGCACAGGTGTGTATTTTTATTGGAATTTTACTATTTCAACCCCATTTCCTTTAATAAATCTATTTTACACTAGTAACATAAAAGACTTTTGGACAAAAATATCCCCATTGAAGCCCATTAAAACTGCAATTTTGAATCACAGGGCCAATAAACTATAAAATGATGCAATCTTTGTTAACAGGCTTTCATTCTTTTGGCAAGGCTTCAAAATTAAAATTTTTATTATTTTTTTAACAGATGGTGCCATTTTTTCAGGCTTGGCCTATAAAGCAAATTATCGCTTTATTCCTGTTTTCTGTTTATGCATATTATAGAGCCAACTGGATAAATTATGAAGCTATAATTGTGTGTGTGTGTGTGTGTGTGTGTTGGTATGGATGTCAGATTGTGGTTTATATGTGTGTAATAAAAAATTGTGTGTGTGTGTGTGTGTGTGTGTGTGTGTGTGTGTGCATGTAATATTTGAGAGAGAAAAACTCAAACTGTAAATCCCAAATCCGGCCACTGTGTCCCAGTGAGTTTTGCTGCATCTAATGGGGAAAATCTGGTTCTGCGCCAAAACTAAATCTCACTGAAAGCTCATTTTCTGAGATATCAACCTCAAACTTGAAACACAACTTGTTCAGATTTTCTAGCAGTTTTAGAGTTCAACGTGTTTCATAAATTATGTATTTTATATAAAATATTGTTCATAAATCATTTTCATAAACTTAAACCTTTTTTTTTTTTTTGGTTTCACTTTTTAAACTTTTTTTACTTCAACAATAATCTGTCAAGGGTCTTCTTTAAAATTAGACCAAACTTAAGTCTGTGCTCCCGAGCTTCACATTTTGATGACAGTTTTTTGACAGACATTTTTGTCCTCTATGGACCTATGTGTAACTTTTTTTAATTGATGCACAAGGGTTAATTTGTTTCACTATAGTACTTTCTAGATATTTACTTCCCTGCCCTTACCTTCCATTCCCATTGGACAAAGACCAGGGGCCTCATTTATAAAACTGTGCAAAGGAACCTTACTAAAAGTGTACGTGCGCCCAAAAGCCAAAAATGGCGTACGCAAAAAAATATTCAGAATTATAAAACCGTGCGTACGCCAGAACCTGCGCAGAATTCACTTTATAAATCCCAGTCAGCGGAAGATTGTGCGTACATGCGTCTCCACCCGAAATAACCATATATGGAGCTTACAACGCCTAGTTTTACTATGCAGATCCTCATCTACATATCATTTGCATATGATTATTCATCCACGTGATAACTTAAACGTTATCACGTGGATGAATAATCATATGCAAATGATATAAACGGTACAAGAAACATTACATTAATACAAATCAAGTAGTTGTCTATCCTTGCCTTGTTTTTGAATAGCCTACATAAATCAAATAGTGTAAAATACATTTCAGAGAAAGTTTTTCTCAATCTTTTCCACTTGCCGAATTGTATTTTTAATTGATTTATATTTTTAATGGAAACAGATAGGCCTTGGGCATTATTTGCACAAAACTATTTTCTCAGACAATCTGGTATTATCATGATAAGCAATTATCTCTGTGGTTAAAACATTAAAGCACGCCACAGGAAAAGTGTTCAAAAACAATCGCATCCACAACAAATATTTCTAATGATTGAATTTAAAAAAATGTTGTAACTTCAGTAATGATTTCATGTTTAAGTGTTTAACTCCATTAATTTGAATGGCATATTTAATATAAATGTTTATATCAGAAGTATTTTATTTATTTAAACTGTTATTTGCGTCAGTTTCACTAAACGGCTCAACGCGCTCGTTGCCGCGGACATTTAAGAAGGAATGGATATTTGCTTCAAGTGACAGGCTTGGTGATTGAAATTGTATTTGTATAATCTTTCTGTATATGTTTAATTTTCTTTAGATTTTCTGTATAAAAGTGACCAAAAATACATTTAACTCCAGCTCACCATCGGTGTCGCCAAACTGCTCCATCTCCAAAACGTTCGTACGCATGGGTCAGAGTTTGCGTGCAGGTGCGCAAATTTTCCCGTCAAGCTTTTCTTTATAAATCCCACCTTTTGCGCAGGAACTGGCGTACGCATGTTTTCAGCCCCGTTTTGTGCGTATGCAAGCTTTATAAATGAGGCCCCAGAACTGCTCCAGAAGAACTGAACAGAGGAGAAAGAAGGATCCCCATCGAGTCATGTGATCATTTCCAATTTGAAAATGATCAATTCCAATTTGGACAATAAATCTACAGGGCATGTTTCAGAAAACAGGAAAGAATGGGTCACTTGTGTCAGCTTGTTTGTTACCCTCAATGGCATAGTCAACTTATCAACCAGATAACCCATATGTTGTTTGAGTTTTGCTAGAATAAGCTAAATTTTGAAGTTTTGGAGCAAAACTCTGCAGTGATCATAGAAAATGTGGCACCTGTGCTCAGCTAATGAAATCCTTCAACTTTCTTTTGTCTTGGGTTGTCGGCTATTTGTAGTAGTTGTTTTGGTTGAGTGTCTCCCGCCTTATCCTATTCATGGTCTCTGACATTTGATGATGGAAACCAAGGGCTGTTAGAGGGAAGGAGGAGATAGTTCATGTGTGAGATATTTTTTCTCTCATGGACAATCCTTGATCCAATGTTCTCTTTCGAAACTGAAAGGACTGGCGTTGAAATAGCGCAATGGCTGCTTTCATATGCTCATAGTCTCCAAATTATGACCAGAAATGGATAAATATTAAGTCTGCTGTTTAAAACAAATAAAGAACCAATATAGGAGAATAGTTATTATGTGCAATAACAGCAGGGAACTCTGTATATTCGTGCAGTGTGCGCATGTCAAAAAAATCTATTGAAGCTTGTGACATATAAACGTGCACTTCAACCCGATCACGTTTAGCGTTCATGTAAACACTACTTTCGGATTCAGCAATCGGAATGAATTCAGTCCGATTGAAACAAAAGTTGTGCATGTAAACATAGCCTCTGATCGGCAGCAGTTTTCCACTGATATGATGTTCCTTGATGGTCTCTTGGTAATGGCATACTGTCTGTCTTTTTGACTGTTTTTACCTCCGCTTCTTTTCCCAGTCCAGCGAACTCGGCCTTGGCCTTTGACCTCTGTTCCTCTAAGTATCAAGGTTGCTCCACCCATATTTCCTTCTCCAGGAAAACTGAAGCATCGGCAGGTTGAGGGCTTCTTGACTCCCCAGTCTGGCCTTGGATCTTGTTGTTATGTTTCTCATCAAGGTTCCTCACTGTGACTCCTTTTTATCCGAAAAGAATGGATAAAACGAAAGTCTGGACACTTTGATCAGTCAAAAGTCTGTTGGTAGGTGGGCAATGACTTGTGCAGGCCGTATCTTCCTCTTCCTGTTTCTGCTTTGTAGTTTGTACAGCATTAAGGACTGCACTTTCTGTGGAAGATTTTCTTTGCTGTTTTTTTGTTGCTCTGCCCCTCTCTACCACTTGTTGAACAGGATCCACTCTACCCGCTTTTGCTTCTTCGAACTGCTTTCTGGTTACTTCTAGAATTGAAACACTCAGAGAAGCGCATGAGTCAAAATACTCTTTGGTCAATTTTGACCACCATTGTATCTGTTTGTTCATTACTCAAATTCCCACTTTTTTTTCCAGGTTCCCTTCAATTCAGGGACCACATCTGGTTTACCACAGCAATTCCCCATTCTATTTAAGCTATTTTTCTTTGCAGAAAGAAAAAGATAGAAACTCACAATCTTATTTTTTTTCAGAGTGTGAGAGTAAGCAAGTTGTTCTGTGCAAGATGCAGAAAAAGAAAGATACTCACAATTTTAGAATGATTGTGAAAGCAAGTAAATTCTGTTTTGCAAAATGTAGAAAAAACAGTAGCGATAGTGATAATGAAAAGCAAGCAAGTTCTTCTTTGCAGAAAAACAGTAGTGATAGTGATATTATTTTTCAATGCCTCAGTGTATTTCCACAATTCTCCTGGTTCCCATTTGAGTAGGAATTTCTACACATAAGTGTAATATTACAATATTTTATGTTTTTTTTTCCTGGTCACCCAACTTCAGACATTAAATACAATTCATACTCTATGATACATCAATATATAAAACAATATTAAACTATAATTTAGTTAATATTTTCTTAGGATATGTGATATTTCTTACTATATTTAATTCATAAAATCCTATTTCTGAGATCTCAGTTCTGATATTACAGAATTGTTGTTATCATCATTATTATTATTATTATTTTATTCAAACAAAGAGCAAGTTGTAGTCTATCTTACCTTACAAGTACTTTGAGGCTGTGGAAGGATTTGGTATCAGGATGAACAGAGGACCCAATAGCGAATGCAGGTACAAACAGTTTTAATGAAAAGAGAACAAAGGCAGTCAGCCGCCAGACAGGTGCAGAACTGGTTAACAGAAATATTCTTGACTTGGCTTAATGAAACGGAAATAGCAGGAGTCCCTGGGCTAGATAGCAGCGATCAGCGAAGGAAACTCAGTTCTGGACCAGTAGTTGCTGGACGGCAGGTTGAGGAGTAGTCGAAGGCCACAGGCAGCAGGATAGAATAGCAACAATAATCTGGCACTGAAACAGGGAGAAAGGTAGCTAGAAGTAGCAGGCAAAATCAGGAGGAAAGAGAAAACAGGTGTGGAGAAGATCAGCGCAAATGCTGATTGCGATACGGATCAGCTGAGAGAGTGAGTGGGTGTGTGTGTGTGAATATGTGCGCTTGAGCGTGTGAGAGAGAAAAAGGAGAAAGATCAATTCTGGTGCATGACAGTACCCCCCTCCCTCGACGAGTGCCTCCTGGCGCTCCCAAGGGTGGAGTCTGGCCAGTACGGTAGAAATCCTTGATGAGCAAGCGGTCCAGGATGTCCCGGGATGGAATCCAGCTTCTCTCATCAGGACCGTACCTCTCCCAATCGACCAGGAACTGATGCCCACGGCCCCGGGGACGGACATCCAGCAGTCTCCGGATTTTATAAACAGGGGAACCTTCGACAAGAACGGGAGGAGGAGAGGGATGGGAGGGCATCCGAAATCACGGGTTTGATGCATGATACATGAAATACAGGGTGAAGCATCGTAGATCGCAAGACAACTTGACTTCCACAGTAACCGGACTAAGAACCTTAACGATGCGAAAGGGTCTGATAAAACGGGGTGCTAATTAACGGGAACTTGACTGAAGAGGTAAGTTAAGGGTCGAAAGCCACACCTTCTGGCCGCAAACATATCTAGGGGCCTTGACGCGACGTCGATTGGCGGCTAGTCATGTATGTGCTCTGGAGCGACAAAGAGCAGATCTTACGTTGCGTTGGATAAACGCAGGAATCTGGAATTCTCAGGAATTCTGAGACGGGAGTAGGGGAGGTTGGTAACCAAGGCAACAGTGAAACGGGGATAGCCCTGTAGCGGAAGATGGTAGAGAATTATGCGCATACTCAGCCCAAGGTAACTGTTCGGACCAGGATGCGGGATTCTGGAATGCCTGACTACGGAGCATGCGACTCAGAATTTGATTGGCCCGTTCGGCTTGACCGTTGGGTTGTGGGTGGATTCCTGACGACAGACTGGCGGATGCTCCAATCAGCTGACAGAATTCCCTCCAAAACTGAGAGGCAAATTGGGGCCCCCTATCCGAAACAACATCAGAGGGGAGCTCATGGAATTTAAAAACATGATCGAACACAGTCTGAGCCGTTTCTATGGCGGAAGGCAGCTTAGGAAGCGGAATAAAGTAAACTGCTTTAGAGAAACGATCGATGACAGTCAGGATTATAGTATTCCCAACCAACGGAGGAAGTCCTGTAACAAAATCTAGGGCGATGTGAGACCACGGACGAGACCGAATAGGACGAGGTCTGAGAAGAACAGCAGGTGGAGAGTTACTAGACTTGGTCTGAGCACAGATAGAACAGGATGCAACGAAACAACGGATATCACGTTCTCTTGTAGGCCACCAAAAGCTTTGGCAGAAGGTGGCAAGAGTGCCCCTTACCCCGGGATGAGCAACCAATTTAGAGGAATGACCCCACTGGAGGACAGCTGGACGCACAGACTCAGAGACAAATAATAGCTCCTTAGGACAGCGTCGTGGTGTAGTGATATGAGTAAGAGATCGTTTGACTAGTCACTCGACTCCCCAGACAGTCGCTCCAACCACACAACCCCGAGGTAAAATCTCCTCCTTGGTCGAAGCGCCTTCTGATGAGCCAAACTGATGTGAGAGGGCATCAGGTTTAACGTTCTTAGAACCGGGTCTGTATGAAATGGTGAAATTGAAACGACCAAAGAAAAGCACCCAGCGTGCCTGAGCATTCAACCTCTTGCCTGACCGAATATACTCGAGATTTCTATGGTCAGTCCAAACTATGAACTGAATGGACACCCCTTCTAACCACTGATGCCACTGCCACTCCCCCAAGGCCAAGCGGATAGCCAGCAGTTCGTGGTTCCCCACATCATAATTGTGTTCTGAGGCTGAAAGTTAATGAGAGAAGAACGCACAAGGATGAATCTTATCGTCGTACGAAGAGCATTGTGAAAGAACCACCCTCACGCCTACTTCTGAAGCATCCACCTCTACAATGAATTGTCTTTTAGTGTCAGGAGTGGAAATAGGATAGGATAGGATAAAATAGGAGCGGTGGTGAACAGGGTTTTGAGACGCTCAAAAGCAGTCTGGGCTACTTCTGACCAGACAAAACAAGACTTGACTGAAGTGAGTGCTGTCAGGGGGGCGGCGACCTGGCTGGAACTTTGAATAGAAATTGGCAAACCCCACAAATCATTGGAGCGCAACTCGAGACTCAGGAACTGGCCAATCCGTGACAGCTCGTACTTTAGCAGGGTCCATACTGATCCCTTCTGCCGACACGACCGAACAAAGGAACGTAACAGACTGGGCATGGACGGTACATTTCTCCGCTTTAACGAAAAGGCGATTCTCTAAGAGACGTTGAAGAACGCGCCGAACGTGCTGAACGTGCACCTGGAGAGAGGGTGAGAAAATTAGTATGTTTTCTAGGTAAACGAAAATATTAAGCATATACAATATTATACCAATATTAAGCAATACCCCCCAGCTGCATGGGCTCCGATTCCAGACCACTCATTGGAGAAGAAGTAACAGTGGCTGGGGTTGTTTGCTGCTCGGTCATCATGCCCCGAGCGTGACGTTGCAGTTCAAAACGTTTATCGAGGCGAATGGCCAATTCGATCAGTTGATCCAGATGGGCTGGAGTAGGGCTGGATGATTAATCGAAAAGTAATCGAAACCGAAATTCAGAGCCTATAACCGACGTAATTTAACCAAGTCGGTTATTTCGTTTTTTTAATCCTATTAATATTTCCGCCCACTGTGTGTTAATGTACTTTCCCCTTAAAACATATTACTGTGTGTGTAGTCATGTGACTCCACCCCGTCCAGTCTGCGACATTGAAGCAACATGGAGGAGAACTCAAACACAGAAGGTTTGTTCGACTTGAACCGGCGCTGCACAGACCGATCGGTTTATGACATCAAAGAACCGCAAGAGCAATTCAAAAGCATAAGGAGCCGTCTACTTTCTATTCGCTCTCGCAGTACTTTGATGTCATTCACCGATCGGTCTGTGCAGCGCCGGTTCAAGTCGAACAAGCCTAGAGTCAACTCAGCAACAGCCGGAGCCGCTTGTACCAAAGAAACACGCAGTGTCCGTCGTTTGGACACATTTTGGCTTCAATAAAGACGACACCGAACAAACTCAAGTCAAATGCAAACACTGCAGAAAAACTGTTATAGCGACCAAAGGTAATACCACCAATCTGTTTCAACACTTGGAGCACAATCACATTACCGAATATAATTTATTTTGTTTACAAGAGATACAAGTTATATTTTACTTTTAAGATGGCATGGCAATATTTACAATAATTTATTTTGTTTACAAAAATAACTATTTTTAAAAGTTCTTTATTTTCTACATTTTTAGGAAAGTTTCTTTTTACATTAAAACTTAAATTACTTTTTTATAAGACGTTTTTATTTCAAGCATTTTTTTTTTTAATAAAAAAGCATTAATAGCTATCTGTGTGTTTCCTTATTTTAGAATCACAAAGATAGGATTATGCAATCTTTCATTAGAAAAAATAACCGCAAACATATTTACAGTATAAGACTTGCCAGTGACATATGAGAAAGAAAAAAGAAAGAAAAATAATCGTTCAATAATCGTAATCGAGGTAACTTGTTAGATTAATTGCGATTATGATTTTAGCCAAAATCGTCCAGCCCTAGGCTGGAGGTTCGCGGGAGAAAATCTCATCCTTGAAATCCGCATTCAGCCCTTCGAGGAAACGTGTGACTAAAGCCGGTTCATTCCAGCTGCATGTAGTAGCTAGAGTGCGGAATTCAATGGAGAAGTCAGCAACAGTCTGCTTCCCCTGACGCAGCACAGCGAGAAGGCGTGAAGCTTCGCGACCGTAGACCAATGGTCGAACACCCTGATCATCTCCTCCTTAAACAGTACATATTGGTCACAGCAGTCAACCCGCGAATTCCAGATGGCCGTTCCCCACTCACGTGTTCGACCAAACCACAAAAGCAACTCTGGCGCAATCCTCAGCGTAGGTGATGGGCTGAAGAGAAAACACAACCTCAAATTGTGTTAACAAAGAGCGGCATTCGGTGGGCTCACCGGCATAACAAGGTGGATTATTGATCCTGGGTTCGGGGATACTGTGAGTCTTCTGGGAGGACGGTGGATCCAGGCGAAAGTGATAAAGCTGCGTGGACAAGTCAGTCACCTGGGCAGACTCTCCATAGCATGTCTGGCCGGAGACAATTCCTCCTCGTGTCTGTCCAGCATGGCTCCCTGAACTTCGACCGCTGAATGGAAAGGTGCCTCCTTCGCTGGGTCCATGATGGCCAGATTATTCTGTCAGGATGAACAGAGGACCCAAGAGCGAATGCAGGTACAAACAGAGTTTTAATGAAAAGAGAACAAAGGCAGTCAGCCGCCAGACAGGCGCAGAACTGGTTAACAGGAATATTCCTGACTTGGCTTAATGAAATAGAAATAGCAGGAGTCCCTGGGCTAGATAACAGTGATCAGTGAGGGAAACTCAGTTCTGGACCAGTAGTTGCTGGACGGCAGGTTGAGGAGTAGTCGAAGGCCTTGGGGAGCAGGATAGAATAGCAACAATAATCTGTCACTGAAACAGGGAGAAAGGTAGCTAGAAGTAGCAGGCAAAATCAGGAGGAAAGAGAAAACAGGTGTGGAGAAGATCAGCGTGAACGCTGATTGCGATATGGATCAGCTGAGAGAGCGAGTGGGTGTGTGTGTGTGTATGTGTGTGAATGTGTGCATGAGCGTGTGAGAGAGAGAAAAAGGAGAAAGATCAATTCTGGTTCATGACATTTGGTCAAATTGAAATGGAAGGAAAATGTCTCCTCTTGGGATTTTAAATCAATGATAAGAGAGGAAAAAAAAAAGTCCCTTTCCCACCGATAAAGGGAGGAGATCCTTATGCCTCCTGGCTAGGCTCACCAAAACTGTTGTGGAAATCCTCAATAAGAATACAACCAACTAAATCTGAATTCTTTAACATGGACAATTCAAACAACTTCCAGTTGTTAATATAATAAAATAATATAATATACTACAGTACCTTGAGGTAATTCCCTGAATGCTTACTATATAATACAATATTCCCCTGAAGTATGGTGACGGCATCCTGATAAGAAGCTACTATCACTACCTCAATCACACATCAGGTCTTTAGCATCTATACACTCTCCGTCCTTTTTAGGTGTACGCTGGGCCGACACAGGATCATTAATACTAACTAAGAGTTTTACAGCCTCACCCCAAGGGCTTCTCTATAGTCTTCCAACACTATCACTGTCTCTGCGGTGGTCTTTTGAGCGTAAGAACATTAGTACTTCTATTCCTCAGCTGCGCAGCATATACCTGACACGACTCCCAAGTTGCTCTTTGCAGGAATGAAGTTTTATTCACGGCCGGGAGATCACTGGTCACAACAACCAAGTGAGTCTCCCTGAACAGAAAGATACATGAACATTTGTCATTTGTTCAAAATCAATGTCACAAAATTCTTCTTCACTGTGATTTTTTCTGGTGTTTGGTTTGTTATGATCTAATCATATGTCTGGTAGTTCTACTGTGTTAAGCTATTTTTGGGTAAGTCTACATGGTCTCTGACCTGAGCATCCTTAGTCTGCATTATTTTTTGTTTTGTTTACATTTTATGTTGAAAATACCTTTTTGACCACTTGTGAGGCCATTACATAAAACATTTCTACCACAATCCCTTTAACATTTAAGGCATGCAACACTTCCTGAACTTTTAAATATAAAATCCTTTATTCTTATACAAAGCACCATCATTCATGAGATACAATAACATCTTAAATTTAAAACAAAAGTTAAAAAATAACATTACAATTTTTTAAACAAATACCTGCACAGATGAAAACAAACAGTAAAATCAACTGCCCTCAATCCTTATTAGTAGGTTTTTAATTTCCCCAGAAACAATTCCATACAATATCAAAAAAGAGCTACAATAAATATTGCAATAAATCAACAACATCTTGCATTTAAAGTTTCACTTTGGAATACAAATCTCAGTGTATTTATGATATCTGTGAGGGAAATACAGTAAATTATACACAAAATATATCAAGTTACCAATCACATTGAATAATTGAATAACAAACTAATTCTCACTATCAATGTACAGTGCTGATGTTAATATACCAGGGAAAATGGCTTTTCAGCTACTCAGGACTTAAACATCTTCTCAAACTTAGATGTAATTTGCACCTAAAGACAGATATTGGGCCATCTGCCTTGTTTATCCCAAACTTACATACGTTTGTCTATGTTTGTACGGTAATGTTGTATGCAACAGGTCCTTTAAAAGTGAAGCCCAGGTAAAATGTGACATTCTCATTGTTATGGGGTACTAAGGATGACTTGAGAACTGGGATATGAAATTTCATTCCTTTGGGACCCTCTAGAAAAACCTTCTCATCCTCCGTCCAGCCTGTGACACATCTCAGCAATTTAGAGATTTCTGCCATTTTCCATACCTCTCCACTAAACCATTTCTGGCGTTTTTCTGAAACAGACAATAGTTTTGTGATTGTTTCAACCTTGCTCTTGTGGACAAACTTATCAAATCCAGTTCCATTGCTCAGGAAGAAATGAGTGTAGATCCTCTTTTTCCTTGGAGGGATGTCCTTCAGTTTCTCGTTGTAGTTTCTCTGGAGATGTTTAACAGCAGAGAGAACAGTTTCATACTTGTGTTCTTTCTCCACTTCTGTGTCATGCTCTTCTGGCCAGAAAAGTAAGACAAGTAAGAAAAGAGCACTTGGCAAGCATCTCAGTTTCTCTTTAGGAAATTGGTGACTCAGTCTTTGCAGATCCTGAAATGCAGCCAGCTTAGAAGACTGAGCTGAGAGGCAACTTAAAGCAAAGTGCGATGCTATGTAGTTGACAAGGTCCGCTTGTGGCATTTGTGCCCTCATAGGATTGCTTGGGTAAAGTGAAATAATGTGCTCCAGAACGCTCACAGGGTTGCTATCTTTCTGGTTTGTTAGGAGGGAAAAAATTGTTGTGAAGTTTCCCCCACCATGATTATAAATCAACATGCGTTTCATGAGAGGATTTAACTTCTCTTGGTTTTGATCTGTACCAAGAGAAGCACCACTGAAGTATTTGCCATAATCAGAAGACTTATTCACAAGCCAGTGCATGGAATTCTTTATGGCCCTCTCAACAGTGTCAGATGTCTTCTCCTCATCGGTTTTCAGGTCAGTCTGGAAGTAACTCAAGTCTTCCGAAATCCATTCCAGTGCTTCCAGCATTATTTTTTTGAGGTTTTTCAATGTACAATGAAAATGTTCCCATGGTTTTTCTATCTCAACAGGAATGTAATCTGTAAGGAGGTATTTAATTAATTCTGAAGACTTTCTTCTTGAGAACACATGAAGAGTGCGCATTAGATTCAGCAATGCACATCCTACCTCTACTATTCCAACAAATCCAGCATTGTTGATGGTGTCATTGTCCTCAACTGCTGCTTTCTTGCATTCCTGGAAACATTCAATGGCTTTTAGTGCCGTTTCCAAAGCATCTACTGTGTTTTCAGGTGTTTTTTCATTCTGCTCCATGGCTTTACATTTCGCTGCGAACCACTGCCTGTACACCTGACCTCTGGTATCAAGAATGTAGGAATTCTTTGGCCTTTTCTCTACTGCTGTTTTAGCCCACTTTGCCGCTTCTTCAAATCTGTCATGTTTGTAATTGAGTCGAGCCAGATGTTGAGCAAAAAATGCATCCTCATTAAAACGTTTGTAAGCCGCTTTTAGAAGCTCAATGGCTTTATCTGGACACTCTTTCTCTCTCACATGCTCAATTAGGGGAGAGAAAAAGCTGTCAAATTGATCACCTTTGCTGATCCTGTGACGTGTCATGAACAGATCTCGCAAGAACTTCATGTACTGATCTTTACCAAACCTGTGCTCAAACAGCATATCGTTGTTGAGAAGATCCAATGCAAGATCACTTTGTTGTTGTTTGTCACCCAGAAATTGTTGAAGGATTTCCTTTGCGACCAGTGGATGAATGATTCTGATGGAGTTAATGTAGGTGTTTTCATCCCTCAAGTGTATCAAGACCAATTTAGCTTGCTCACTTAGAGAAGTCTCAAAGGCATGTCGTTGAAACCTATCCACACAGATGGACAGAGCCAGGAGAGCTTCGCAATGTGACTGAGAGATGAATGAGTTCTGCACATAAGTGTTGAGCAATGCCACATACAGAACAAGCTTAGTAACCACAGACTTGTGGTCAATGTCTTGCAGTAAATGCTTGACAAACTTCTTCACATATTCAGCAATTTTGTGGCTCTCGAATTCCTCACTCATCAGGACAAATGTTAGAATGAATTCTGGCTTGAACTGCTTTTCAAGACTTTGTCGTTTTTTGGAAAACTGCTTTTTTTCGGTCTCTGAAAGTTTATGAGTAATAGAAACATTCTGTTGAGGTGATTCCTTGCACATCTTCTCTGGATTGTGCGATCGCCTACAACTTAGCAGAATGAAGCAGAGAGTTCCACGTGCTATTTTCTTGGTATTGACAGCCACTTCCAATTCATGCTTTACATCTTCTAAATACTCTTGATCACAGTCTTCAAACAGCAGGAGAACAGGGAGGCATTTTTGGGGATCTTTTTCTTCGTGTTCCCGAAGCCAAACTGCATCTTCTGAAACAACCGATACTGAGTATGAAGGTTTTACAACGGCACACCTTAGATCCCTTCGGTTATTCCATAATACCTGCCTTGCCACTGTACTGCCACCACTGCCAGGATGATGGTATATGTTGATGCAGCTGATGGGTGCCCGATCCAAACTCCAAAAAAGACAGTCTTTCACCATATTGTTGACTTCATTGTAAGCATCTCTTTGAATAACCTCCCCAATGATTTTTTTATCCGCAAGCCAGAGATTCATCCAAGTTACTTTTCCTCCATGGTAAAACTGCTGCTCAATCTTCTCCTTTTCAGATTCCATGTCATCGGGACTAGTTTCTTCGCAGTGGTTTAGACTCAGAATCTCCAATGAACATCTTGTTTCCTCCTCTCGAGTCTCAAGGAAACACTCCCCTTTGGCATAGATCGGTAATCGTTTGGTGACCCGTGTAGTAGTAGGCTGGACCTGTTGGAGGGTTGCGTTTACCTGACTTATTGTCATCCCAACAACACTTGAACTGTTTACTATTTCCATGTCACAAGATCCTAAAGCAAACCTCTGCCAGTCCTTGAAATTCTCCTCTGATTCAGCAAGGCAGATAATGTCCTCATGTCCTTCCATGTCAGTGAAGAACTCATAGAACGTGTTTAGGAATGGTGTGTCAACAGGGGAAGTAAGAAGGAAGATCACTTGAAAGATTCCTTTTGGCAAGATATCTTTGCAGATCAGTGACACACAATCTTTTAGAAGGGTTCTTTTTGTTTTGACCCAGGTCTTCTCATCACAGGGAGGCTCGTTGCCTTTGAAATCACTCCGGCCATTGCAAAATATCCAGCTGGTTTGATCAAACAGACGCAGATGACTCTCGAAGTCTCGGATGCTCAAGCCACTGGGAATTTTGTAGTTCTGCATGAAATGGCGATTTACTACATGGTGCTTATTGTATTCATGGCATAACCCTGACACATTGGAATCTGGATCAAAGTCAAATACACAGAAGATCTTCATGTTCAGCAAAAAATCAATGTGTTGCAGATCCTTCTCCTGAAATCGATTGGTGACAAGTATGTGCCATTTTTCCTTGTCCATTGTTTTCTTTCCACCTGTTATGAGTATTTTGAGCTTTTTTCCCAGGTTCTGGCACAGTTTTGGTGCTGTGAAATTATGCGTTTTCTCTGCCTCTTCTCTCTGAGCATCCCTAAAATTGATCTGTTGGTAGAACTCATTCAGGTCAGCCACTGGTTCTGTTTTAGAACCCACTCTCCGATAAGCAGTTTTCTTCTCAAGCTGAACTTTGTTTGCCTTCTCATTAAAATTTGGCAGGCTAACAGAGAACACCTCATTTTTCACTATGCTCACTGCTGGCTTAATATCAACCTCCACAACATAGTTTTCCACGTTGCTGTTTGAACAAACTACTTTAACAAACTGAGGTTCACCAATACATAGTCGTACAAGTTCGCTATTACTAGAGAAACTCCTCTCAATGTAATCTAATGAATCATAGTATACATCTTTTTCCTTGACAGGAACACCAATGATTTCACCATGTTCATAACAAGTGTCACCTCTACTGTCCATGACACCAAAATGTATTGTGCCATTTGTACGAACATTCATACAACCAGTAGCAAACTTCAGAACTTCCTTTGCAAACTTGGCCTGTAGTCTTTGACGGTCCAGTGTTGCAGCAGTGGCAAATGACTTGTACTCATGACATGGACTAATAAAATCACTAACCCCTGATTCTGGTAAGAGTACACTGTTCTTAACATATGTAAAATCAACACCTTTCATATCAAAAGGTCGTGGTTTGGAATCTCTCTTTGTTGTTACCCCAAGTACAGAATCTTCTTCCCTGTTATTCTCTTCATTGACATCGGCTCTTGTGTCAATACTTTTAATTGCACTTGCTCCATGGTCATTTTTTCCAGAAGACTCTTTGTGTACATTATCATGTTGTCGTTGGGCTTTTTGTGAATTAATTAATAACTCATCTCTTGTTTTGATTATCAAAAGCGCAGGCCCAAATTTCATTCCAGTCTCTTTTTTCAGATTATCTTCTGATAGTTCACGTAGGATCCGACCATCTACTTCCTCTTCATGAAGTTTTTCGATGTATTTTTCTTTAATTCCTATTGATCTTAACCAGATGCTCACCATAGACTCAGTCCATGTCTCCAGTGGATAATCCTCTGGCTTTTCTGCAAACCAAAAAAATAGCTCAAGGTGAGATATTTTACTTTAAAGGGGACATATCATGCTAAATCCACTTTTTTTAGCCCTTAAATGCATTTAGTTGTATATTTGGAGTGTTTAGAAGTACAGAAAAGTTGAAATTATTCTCTTCAGGTGCTTCGTTGATATCTTTATATTCAGTTTTGGCCTTATTTTTCAACCTGTTCCGAATTTTTCTGTTCTCTATGACGTTTTTTGAACTATTACGTCACAGTATTTGCAGCGGAACTGCCAAATAAGGACATTGACTTCCAGCCCAACACTTCGAGCAATCCGCCATTTTTATTTCTCGCTGCAATTTTGTAGTCCAAGCTAAAGGATGCAGAAGTTACGAGAGGGTAAGTTAAAATGTTCGGTTGTTGGATGTAGTAACCCACACGCTTCATTACACCGTCTAATGTAGATGAACTGCCGTGCTTGTGACAGGGCGCATGTTTAACTGAAAGAACGAGCAGAGAGAGAGAGACCCGGTCGCGCGCACGCACTCTCTCTCTCTCTTCGGAGCCAGGCGAAAGTGTAAACAAGACTTCACCGTCTCCAAACTAGACGCTGTCTTGCTCTCTCTCCCTCGCACATATTAATCAAAATAAATCGACACGGTGGTAAAAGGTCGGAAGACCAAAGTTTCATGTGTAAATACAGTAATACACCATTGCGATACATCCATATGAAGACGTTGTTCTGCAGGTTCGTCGTCTTCATTTTCATCTCGCTCCTGCTCCGACTCTGGCTCGAACATGTAAGGCTGACTGGACAAGTCTTCCGTTGTTGACATTTTGTTAATAACGTGTGAATAAAAAGTTTCTGTGCCGCTAGATAATCGTATCTCTGCTATCAAACTACAAAAATGGCCGAACGGGATGGAGTTGAACCTCTACAACCTGGAGAGGGGGCGGGGTATGAAGTGTCTCAATTGTATTTAAAGAGACCGCACCAAAACGAGTTGCTCTCAGATGCACATCAGAAAAGGGGTAGAAAAGGGGCCTGTGGAGCTATAATAATGAGGAATTCAGACCCAAGCATTGCAGTTCTGCTTTATATAGACTACAAATGTATGATTTATATGTAAAAAGGAACGATTTAAAAGCATGATATGTCTCCTTTAAAACAATGGCTGGTAAGTGCTGTAAAACAACATTATACTTGCCCATTGTTTAATGGCTTCTAATGATCATTCACAGGACAAATGTAGACACCTTTACATTGAAGACCTTGAAGAATAGAAATGACATTGTTAAAGCAGAGACACTTTTAAGCAGTCAACAATACACTCATCTGAATTTTGAATTTCAGATTGATTTCATCATTAAATAAATGTACAATAAGGGGAGTGAGTAAACAAAAAGTTGCATTAATTTATTTAACATGCTATTGTCATGATTTGGTCTTGTCTTGTCTTGGTCACGTTTCATGTCATTGTCATGTTGCTGTGTCTTGTCATGTGATTCCCCTGTTAGCACTGGGCTGCATGAGCTCTGATGACGACACAGCTGTTCCACGATTGGCCGGATTCACCGCATGACAACGATCATGTGTGTTTCTTGTTTTTTATAACAGTTTTTTATAACAGTAAACACTCTTTTCATGTAGTTGCGATGTTATATTGTGTCATGTTTATCAAATTAAAACTGATTAAAAAACATAGACTCCACTTCATTGATAGTAGCTTATGTTTAACTTTATTCTTGTTCAAACAGACGCTGTATGAAACAGTACATAAAGTATTAAATGAAAATGTCTCTGCAAAATCTGTGTATTATTTGTCAAATATTGCATTTATTTCACTTCAGCTGTGGTAAAGTATGCAAACACCACGTGAGCGGTCACTACGGGAACCAGAAAGTGTCCGACTTCACGTCTCCATTTGCAGCTCCTCCTGCTTGCACACGGCTACTCTCGCCGATCGGTTACATCCAGCCGCAGCCGATGTCGAACACACCTTCAGTCATGTTGTCATTGGTTCATTGTCTTGTCATTAGTCTGTGTATTTAAGCCCTCATGTTTGCCATGTGTCTTTGTCAAATATTGTTTCCTGTAGTCTGTTGTGTAAATTCATGTCTTTATTTTTTGTTTTCATGTCACGCCATGTTTTTGTTTCATGTTTTGTTTTATTTGTAATAAAACTGCACTTGGGTTCATTACAACTTGTCTCCAGTGGAATCCCTTTTACAGCTACAGATTCATAAATAGTCCATAAACAATAAATCATAAACAAAGTATGAACATCATATATCAATTATTCAGGTGATTGCATGGACATGCACAGGAGCATGGATAACTTCTGTCTGAGATGCTACTTCAAGTAGTGAAATATATAAGTATTGGTAATGGCTAGACGAGTCAGAGCATCTCCAAAACGGCAAGTCTTGTGGGTTTTCCAGTGGTTAGTACCTACTCTTCCGTTCCGATTACCATAACAAATCGATTTGCCCCGCTCAGTGAAACACCCACTGAGAATGATTGTGCCCTAGTTATTTGCGATTCTATTACACGGAACGTGAAAATAGAGACACCAACCACTATAGTCACATGTTTGCCGGGAGCCAGAGCGCCTGACATCAAAGCAAATTTAAAAGTGCTGGCTAATGCTAATCGTAAATTCTCTAAGATCATTATTCACGTCGGCACTAATGATGTTCGACTCCGCCAGTCGGAGATCACCAAAATTAATATTAAAGAGGTGTGTGAACTCGCAAGTACGATGTCAAGCACTGTAATTTGCTCTGGCCCCCTTCCTGTTCGCAGGAGTGATGAGATAGTTAGTAGATTGTGTTCGCTTAACGGTTGGCTGTCTCGGTGGTGTCCGCTTAATAATATAGAATTCATAGACAATTGGAAAAGTTTTTGGGGCAAACCTGACCTGTTGAAAAGAGATGGTATTCATCCCTCCTGGGATGGTGCTGCTCTTCTCTCTAGTAATATGGCACATAGTCTTAGAGCTCAAACATGACAATCTGGGGCTCAGGTCAGGACGCAGACAGACTGGCTAAACCGACCGTCTGCTAGCGGCCTCGCGTCACCAAGGTCAGATAAATCCCATCACATAGAGCCTCTTTCACCTAGATATCATCATATAGAGACTGTGTCTGTTCCCCGAATTTGGAAATCCAAAAAAACGTTTAAACCCATCTAAGGTTAAAAATTTAATTGATGTTCAACAAATAAAAAACAGCTATAATACAGATGAGCAAATGCTAAAGCTTGGGTTGCTGAATATTCAATCGCTTACTTCAAAAGCACTCATTGTTAATGATATGATTTCAGATAATAACCTAGATATGCTGTGTTTGACAGAAACCTGGCTAAAACCAAACGATTACATTACTTTAAATGAGTCCACCCCGCAAGATTACTGTTATAAACATGAGCCTCTTCTGAAACGCAAAGGGGGAGGAGTTGCTGTAATTTATAGTAATAGTTTCAAAACCACTAAGAAATCAAGTTTTAAATATAATTCTTTTGAAGTGTTAGTACTTAAAGCTAGGGTAGGTAATCCTGTTCAGAAACACTTTTTTTTATACTGGGTGAAATGGTCCTTCCATCCTGAGAGTAGTCAATACATTATGTGTTCAGAAAAAGGAATGAAAACAATCAGACCTCTGTAGCAGCTGCAGGACAGTAAAAACTGACCAATCACTGCCACTCGGTCCGAGGGTAAAGAACCAATCAGATGCCTTCAGAGCCAGGAGGAGTGTCTTAGCAGTGTCAATCAAGTTCGCGTATGCGTGACGCGTACCGTCATTCAAAATCAAGATTGCCGGTGTGCCGAGCAGCTGTGCTAATGGCGGACAAACAACCAAAACTACCAATTTCTCGAGTGGAACCTGCTCATACAACAAAGACAGGTAAACGGGAAAAGACCGATGACGATAAACAAGCCCGTCGGAGCCCATTGACTCAGTGTTAAAACTCTAGCCGCATAACATACAGATAAAATGTCACGCACTGTGCAAAGCAACAATTGAAACCTGCTAATTCACTGGCTTGTCATGTTGCTAAAATAATGTACTAGCAAACCTTATTTAGAATTACATATCGCTAGAATAATTATTTACATAGCCTACTGCAACGTTAGTTACCGTTATATTATCTTACTGGCTATTTATAACTCATAGAAAGAGTGCAACATTATAAAGTTACATTACATGTGATTCTGACATGATACTACATGCACTGCGCTCCTTCCTCTCCGCTTGTCTCAGGTAAATAATGCGTCTTCGGTCGGAGTCGCACGTTCATGTGTTTTGGGGGCGTGGCTTTGAAAGGACCCCAGAAGGGAGAGGGTGGACTGAATGGAAATAATGAGCTGTCTTTAAAACAGTCGTTAGAGGTCTACATACACTCGATTTTTATACTTTCTTTTTCAGAATACTTACATTTTAATTATGTATTGATATATACATAAAGTTTAAACAAATTTGAAAAATAAGTTTTTTAGACCATTCTTACCTACCCCAGCTTTAATGTAAAAATATATAGTATAAATGATAAATCACGTTTGAGATTTGTGCTGGCTACTGTATACAGGCCACCAGGGCACCATAAAGATTTTATCAAAGAATTTGTGGACTTTCTATCAGAATTAATATTGACTGCAGATAAAGTACTAATTGTTGGTGATTTTAATATACATATAGATAATGAAAAAGATGCATTGGGATTGGCATTTAAAGACATTGTAAACTCTATTGGAGTTAGACAGCATGTGTCAGGACCTACTCATTGTCGTAATCATACTCTAGATCTAATATTATCACATGGAATAGATGTGGATGCCGTTGAAATTCTGCAGCAGAGCGATGACATCTCAGATCATCATCTAGTCTCGTGTAAACTTCATTTAGCCAAGGCTGCAAAGCCAACTCCGTGTTTCAAATATGTGAGACCTATCACTTCTGCTACTAAAGATTGCTTTATTAATAATCTTCCTAATCAGTTTCACCATCTCAGCATCCCAGATAGCTTAGAAGAACTCGATATTGCAACAGAAACTTTTAACTCTCTCTTTTCCAGCACTTTAGACACAGTTGCTCCATTGCGCTTAAAGAAGATTAAAGAAAATAGTCCAACGCCGTGGTACAATGAGCAACGAGAGCAGAGAGAGCAGCCAGAAAAATGGAGCGCAACTGGAAGAAAACAAAACTAGAGGTATTTCACATTTCATGGAAAGAGAGCTCAATTGCTTACAGAGAGGCCTTTAAAGCTGCTAGATCTGCTTATTTTTCAAACCTATTAGAAGAAAATAAACATAATCCTCCTAGGTATTTATTTGAAACGGTGGCTAAACTAACGAAAAATAAAGCTTCAAGCACCGAAGTTTCCAAGCAACACAGCAGTAATGACTTCATGAACTTCTTCACTTATAAGACTGATAATATCAGGGAGAAAATTATAACTATGCAACCGTCTACTACAGTATCACATCAGGCAGTGCATTGTAGTCTCCCTGAGGAAAAATTTGATTCGTTCGTTGTTATAGAAGAGGAAGAATTTACTAAACTCGTTAAATCATCTAAATCTACAACATGTATGTTAGACCCTATACCGACTAAGCTACTGAAAGAAATACTTCCAGAGGTCATAGATCCTCTTCTTAATATCATTAATTCATCTTTGTCTCCAGGATACGTACCAAAAACCTTTAAGCTGGCTATGATTAAACCGCTGGTTAAAAAAACGCAACTTGATCCTACAGAATTAGGCCACATTTACACATAGCCGGGTATTTAGAGAAACGAATATTTCTCCCCCTCCGTTTTTAAAAATAACATCGTGCACACAACATCGTTTTCAAAAAAAGTTGTCGTTTACATCAACCCGCATAAATACAATGGGCGGCAGTGTAGGGAGAAGGATAAAGCCATGCAAGCCAATCAGAATCCTCAAAATCGACAACAACGAATAGCACGAACGACTTCCTGTTCCTTTCAAAACAACAGGCAAGGTTCGTTCGTGTGAACAGACAGCGAAGCAAATGCAAACAGGCCAAAAGCGTTTGCACAAAAGTAAAAATGAGTACCACCTTAACAGAATCCATGATCAAATAGTAGCCAAACAAACTCTAAACATAGGGCACTCACATGACGTAAGCATTTTCTGGCGCATAATGTGACGTTTGAGAACCTAAAACCCCGTTTCTCCCAGTTGACACGGCAACACATAACCGGCGTTTTCAGAAATCTCCACTTTGGCCGGAGTTTTTAGAAATAATCGTTTTCTGGGATAAAAACGGCGTTTTCGTGTAAATGACAGGCCAAAACGCAGGGAAATATCTGCGTTTTCCCATCGTGTAAACGGGGCCTTAGTCAATTACAGGCCGATCTCGAATCTACCTTTTCTGTCAAAGATATTAGAAAAAGCAGTATCTTCACAACTGTGTTCCTTTCTTGAAAGAAATGATATCTGCGAGGATTTCCAGTCCGGATTTAGACCGTACCATAGTACCGAGACAGCTCTCGTTAGAGTCACAAATGATTTGCTCTTATCATCCGATCGTGGTTGTATCTCTCTATTAGTGTTACTCGATCTTAGTGCTGCATTTGACACTATCGACCACAACATTCTTTTAAATAGACTCGAAAACTATGTTGGCATTAGTGGAATTGCACTAGCATGGTTTAAATCATACTTATCTGACCGTTATCAATTTGTAGCAGTAAATGAAGAGCTGTCTCATCGATCAAGTTCAGTATGGCGTACCACAAAGCTCAGTACTAGGACCGCTGCTGTTCACTCTGTACATGCTACCCTTAGGAGATATCATTAGGAAACATGGCATTAGCTTTCACTGTTATGCCGATGATACTCAGCTCTATATTTCTTCAAAACCTAACGAAACTTACCAATTCACAAAATTAACGGAATGCATAGCGGATATAAAAAATTGGATGACTCGTAATTTCCTACTTCTAAATTCTGAAAAAACAGAGTTTCTAATTATTGGACAAAAAACTTCCTCACGTAATAACCTAGAATACTGTCTAACACTTGATGGCTGCTCTGTTAAGTCTTCGTCATCGGTTATGAACCTGGGTGTGCTCTTTGATACCAGTTTTTCATTTGAAAGTCACGTGTCCAGTACCTGTAAAACTGCATTTTTCCATCTTAAAAATATATCTAAATTACGTCATATGCTCTCATTGACAAATGCGGAACAATTAGTTCATGCGTTCATGACCTCAAGGCTAGATTATTGTAATGCTCTACTGGGTGATTGCCCTACACGCTTAATAAACAAACTACAGCTAGTTCAAAACGCAGCAGCTCGAGTTCTTACCAGAACCAGGAAGTATGACCATATTAGCCCAGTTCTGTCAACACTGCACTGGCTCCCTATTAAACATCGCATAAATTTTAAAATATTGCTGATCACTTACAAAGCACTAAATGGTTTAGCTCTGCAGTACTTGAGCGAGCTCTTAACGCATTATAGTCCTTCACGTCTATTGCGATCTCAAAATTCCGGCCAGTTGATAATACCTAGAATATCAAAATCGACTGCTGGCGGTAGATCCTTCTCCTATTTAGCACCAAAACTTTGGAACAGCCTTCCTACCATTGTCAAGGAAGCAGACACACTCTGTCAGTTCAAAGCTAGACTAAAAACACATCTCTTTGACCTAGCATTCACATAATACATTATAGACTTCTATAATTTAATGTTAGGCTGCATAGATTAGGTCAGCTGGAACCGGGAACACTTCCCATAAATCCTGATGTACTCGTTACATCATAAGAAGAATGGCATCTACGCTAATTTTAGTGTCTTTGTTTATCCCAAGGTTTTCCCGCAGCCTGCCGGATCCAGGCCGTATTCACCTGGACCCGATGACAACGCAGTGCTGAAGTGCCAACTAGTCTCTCCATATGGAGGATCCCTTTACCACTCTACAGATAAAGCGTTGTCGGGAAACTCAATTTGCGTATCTACCCCGAATTGATAAAATAAAATAAAATTCTGTATCAAAAATTATAAGGAAACACCAGTACTTTGTTTAGGCTTGGTTTGTAGGGAATTACAAACCTGCGTACATATATTCAAACGCACATAACTATAGAACCGATTCTTAATGCGCATGTGAACGCCATCAGCGTTTCTCACAGGTTCGCGTTTAAAAACTATGTAGAGAATGGTGTCGTCTTAGCGGCCCCTAATTTAATAACAAATGATTGTTGCGACGGAAGCGAATCAATCAAAACTAACCTTAGCTGGAAAATAACTTTACTAAAGAACTGCTATAAAGCTAAAACAATCTCTGTTACCATAAATTATATGTTTATCTCTGTAAAGCTGCTTTGAAACAATCTACATTGTTAAAAGCGCTATATAAATGAAGATGACTTGACTTGACTTGACTAAAAGTGGAGCAAGGAAGGACAACTGGTGAACCATTGTCAGGGTCATAGGTCATACTGATGCATGTGGGGAGCAAAGGCTCACCTGTCTGGTCCGATCACACAGAAGAGCTACTGTAGCTAAAATTGCTGAAAAATTGAATGCTGCCCACACTCTTAAGAAAAATGTTTCTAAACAGTACCAAATTAGGGTTCTTCGGCTTGTAACAATAGCAGAACCCTTTTTACATGGTTCCATAAAGAACCATACTTTGAAAGTGCTATATAAGACCTTAATAGTTGTATAAATAACCTTTTCAACAATATTTATTTTCATGAATAAATATTTATATTAGTATCTTCATATTATTAAAATTACTATGATTATTATTATTTTTAATAAATTATTTATTAACATTGTTTTTTTAGCCCTCTATCTGCCTGGTCTTAAATCTTGTTGCCTCTATTTGGGTTTTACATTTTTTTTTTTTAAAAACAGCATGTTGTTTCAATTAGCTACTTTAATTTTTTATTGACATGGAAGATTGTAGCAAAAATTACAGTGCTCTTAACAACAGGGGTTAGCTGAATATATTAATAAATAACAATTGACATTGAACACAATTTAGATGTAATGAAGACCGTCTAAATCGTGTGAATTTTCCAGTGAAATATCTTCACAATCCCATATGATGTCTTTACGTCCTTCATTATGTGTGCATTCTGAGAGGCAGTTGCTCTCTGCAGATGATGAGGTTATGGTACTGTATTTGACAGCATCTGAAATAAACAATTGAGTTTAGTTATATTGTGTCTCTTCCATTTGTTCATGAAGGCCAAAATTAGCAAAAACGGACAGCCCTTTACCATATTAAAAGGAAAAAGTGATATAAAGTCAAGATTTTTTTGTGTGATTTTTGCAATTAAAATGACTGATTTTGTGGTGGTAATTTCCAGAAATTTGTGAAAAAATTTGCAATTTTTATCTTTTATAATTAGGACATCACATTTACCATAATAGTATTATGTCAGATGCACAATAGTCATACATGACACAAATCACAAACAAAATGCATAAAGCTTGTTTATTTTGGTCTAATAAAATTATCATCAAATTAACTTTTAAAACAACCTATGGGAAATTTTTCTACCTGACCTATGTAAATATTAACAGCAGGTAAAGTAATATATACTGTAGAACTGTGTGTAAATCCTGAGTTGAGGGGTCCAGAGCTGCAGAAGGCAACCACTTACTTATAGTGCGGCGTTTTGCATGGCATCCCCACTGCGTATAGCTACGCAATACGAAGTGACCGTTCGAAAGGTAACTACTCGGTGAGTCGGTTACTATCGTAACCTCAGTTCCTTGAGAGTAGGGAACGAGTATTGCGTAGCCGGCCGCATTATAGTAACCTGGCAAGTTGTCGCTTCAGTCGTTAAACCTGCTAAAATGGCGTTTTTGGGGACTAGTATAATAGACAGTAAAATAATAATATAGGCTAAGGCCGCACCCCCTTGGCGGGCTCTGACGTGTAATGGCGTGATGTTAGCTCATTGGCGCACACGTCAGAGGCGCCCGCGCCATTGGATGTGCAGTTGCCGCAGCACAGCCAATGAGTGAGCCAGACACTCGCTGTGTTAGCTGTGCAGCTGCAACAATGCGTTTTACATTATGGGCTTCAGTAAATCGAGGAAAAGGAGTTTCCCCTTTTCCCGCAACATCTGTATCCACGTAAAAATGCCTTGAAACTTTAATTAAACTAGAGATATTTCAATTGGGTGATTATAATTTCATGTTTTGTGAGGTATTTTTCATTTTTGCGATTATTTTGCGGTTAAATTAGGAATTATGCAGGATCGCAAAAAAATTCGACATTTTGTTGATTTTGCGTTGTATTCAGCGATCGCTGAATCGCGAAAAACTGGAGGGACTGTTTAATGTTTTTTTTTTTTTGACTGGGTATGTGTCAGGCTTCCGGGTAGATGAAGTAGGAGACGAACACGAAGATTATGAATTCCAAGATTTTAATTCTCAATATAAACAAATACAAACACAAAGGGAGCGTGTGCTCAGAACATAGATAACCTAACATTAAACATTGACCGACCCAGAAGACTGAAAGACAGGAACTTAAATACACAGATGACAACGAGTGAAGACAGGTGACGGTGATGAAGAACAATGGCTAATAACTAAACACAGGTGACAGATGATGATGATGATGAAGACCAGGTGCAGGTGATGATGACTGGGAATTCTGGGAAGTGTAGTGCAGACAGGACGATGACAGACGGTGAATGTGACATTACTCCCCCCTCCCGGTAGGCGCGTCCTCGCGCCGTAGAAAGACCAAAGGGGTGGGAGGGTGGGCGCCCTGGAGGCTGACGGGGAAGACAAGGCAAGGGAGACAAGGCAGGAAGCCTCCAGGGCGGAGCAGACTGTGGGTGTGGTCACGGTGGAGCAGGCTGTGGGCGTGGCCAGGACGGAGACGACCCCTCGGGCGGCCACGGCGGTGAGGACCCCTCGGGCGGCCACGGCGGAGCGGACCCTTCGGGTGGCCAGGGCGGTGATGTCCCCTCAGGCAACCACGGCAGTGAGGACCCTTCGGGTGGCCATGGCGGTCCGGACCCTTCGGGTGGCCATGGCGGAGAAGACCCTTCAGGTGGCCACGGCGGAGAAGACCCTTCAGGTGGCCACGGCGGAGAAGACCCTTCAGGTGGCCACGGCGGGACCCTTCAGGTGGCCATGGCGGAGAGGAGACCCTTCAGGTGGCCATGGCGGAAAAGACCCTTCAGGTGGCCACGGCGGAGAAGACCCTTCAGGTGGCCATAGTGGTGAGGACCCCTCAGGTGGCCATGGCCCCTCGAGTGGCCAGGACGGAGCCCTATGGCCCCCCCCCCCAAAAAATACTTGGGAAAAGTCCCGGGTACCAGAGAGGGCTCGGTGCTGGGCAGTGATGAGGGCTCGATGCTGGGCAGATCCAGCGACGAGGGCTCGGTACTGGGCAGATCCAGCGACGAGGGCTCGGTGCTGGGCAGATCCAGCGACGAGGGCTCGGTGCTGGGCAGATCCAGCGACGAGGGCTCGGTGCTGGGCAGATCCAGCGACGAGGGCTCGGTGCTGGGCAGATCCAGCGACAAGGGCTCGGTGCTGGGCAGATCCAGCGACAAGGGCTCGGTGCTGGGCAGATCCAGCGATGAGGGCTTTGTGCTGGGCAGATCCAGCGGTGAAGAAGGCTCAGTGCTGGACGGGACCAGCGGTGAAGAGGGCTCTGGGCTGGACGGGACCAGCGGTGAAGGCTCTGGGCTGGACGGGACCAGCGGTGAAGGCTCTGGGCTGGATGGGACCAGCGGCGAAAAGGGCTTTAAGCTGGACGGAACCAGCTGTGAAGTGGGCTTTGAACTGGACGGAACCAGCTGTGAAGAGGGCTTTGAACTGGACGGAACCAGCTGTGAAGAGGGCTTTGAGCTGGACGGAACCAGCGGTGAAGAGGGCTTTGTGCTGGACGGGACCAGCGGTGAAGATGGCTTTGTGCTGGACAGGACCAGCGGCGAAGAAGGCTCTGAGCTGGGCAGGACCAGCGGCGAAGAAGGCTCTGAGCTGGGCAGGACCAGCGGCGAAGAAGGCTCTGAGCTGGGCAGGACCAGCGGCGAAGAAGGCTCTGAGCTGGGCAGGACCAGCGGCGAAGAAGGCTCTGAGCTGGGCAGGACCAGCGGCGAAGAAGGCTCTGAGCTGGGCAGGACCAGCGGCGTAGAGGGCTCTGAGCTGGGCAGGACCAGCGGCGAAGAGGGCTCTGAGCTGGGCAGGACCAGCGGCGAAGGAAGCTCTGAAAAAAGGTCAATTAAGTCCTTCTCGTCCGGACTCTGGCTGAGGACAGGAACAGGAGACACTGGGCGGACAGTCTCTGGCTTGGCGGGCACGGCGCATACTGCTTTGGACTCGGCAGATCTAGCGTGAAGTGCGGGCTCGGCTGGACTGGCGTGAAGTGCTGGGTTGGGTGGTGTTCTGGACCGGGTCGCAACACTCTCCAGACACCGGGTTACCGTCTCCTTCCAACTCAGTCCGGTGGTGTCTGGGAGGTTGAGAGGACGATGGAAAGAGGCCCCGATCCAGAACAGGGTGCTGAGGGTTTCGTCCTTCAAAGAGCTTAAGAGGGCGAGCTGCCAAAACTCCTTGGCAAAGCTCAGGATGTCGTGGTTCTCCTGAGCCACGAGGATGAATTTGAGGTGTTCATCCATTACCTTGGTCGGTCAATCTGTCAGGCTTCCGGGTAGATGAAGTAGGAGACGAACACGAAGATTATGAATTCCAAGATTTTAATTCTCAATATAAACAAATACAAACAAAAAGGGAGCGTGTGCTCAGAACATAGATAACCTAACATTAAACATTGACCAAGACTGAAAGACAGGAACTTAAATACACAGATGACAACGAGTGAAGACAGGTGACGGTGGTGAAGAACAATGGCTAATAACTAAACACAGGTGACAGATGATGATGATGATGAAGACCAGGTGCAGGTGATGATGACTGGGAATTCTGGGAAGTGTAGTGCAGACAGGACGATGACAGACGGTGAATGTGACAGTATGTTTAGGCATAAAGTCATAATTTAAATTTTTTTTAACAATATGGATCATAAAATATATCCATATCCCTGTCCACTTACTTTGTGAATAAGAGAAGATGAGTATCCTTTAACTGAACAGAGCTGCTTACTCATACATGCTTTGTTTAATTAAAAAGAGAAAAATACATGATTGTTAGGAAATTATTGTTACAGTTTTTAAAAAGTTATATTTTATAGACATTTTAAGAAAGAAATCATTTACCTGTTGAGAGTATGTTGACTGTGTAGGAACTGTAGTTGTTTAGCTGAGCTCCAGAAAATCAGTATTGAGGTGGATTTGACAGTTGTAGATTTGAAAAACAAAAAGGCGAGAATAAAGAACCCTAAACTCTAACACAAAGAACCATTTCAGGTCCAGTTGCAAGGTGTTCAGAACCATTGAGGGAGGTAGACAAGGTGTAGTTGAGGTGGTTTGTGAGATCATCAGGTGATATGAGAGTTGAGTCCAGGTGGAGAGTGGTGGAGAGCAGGTCAGAGAGATGGTGGGGATCGATAGATTTAAGATTGCAGAAGGTGATTTCTCTGAGGAGGCTGGGGCGTGGGGTTGGAGAAGGGATGGTGAACTGTCCCAGTGCATGCTGAAGGTCCTGGTCTGAAGGGGCCAACACGACAACATCATCTGCAAAGAGCAGAGACGAGATCGTGTTGTCCCCAAACCTGACACCCTCCGGCCCCTGGCTGCGCCTAGAAATTCTGTTCATAAAAATTATGAACAGAACCGGCGACAAAGGGCAGCCCTGACGGAGTCCAACATGCACCGGGAAGAAATCTGACTTACTGCCGGCAATGTGAACCAAGCTCCTGCTCCGGTCGTTCAGGGACCGGACAGCCCTTAGCAAAGGACCCCGGACCCCATACTCCCAGAGCACCCTCCACAGGCCGCCGCAAGGGACACAGTCGAATGCCTTCTCCAGATCCACAAAGCACATGTGGACTGGTTGTGCAAACTCCCATGAACCCTCCAGCACCCTGGAGAGGGTATAGAGCTGGTCCAATGTTCCACTAACCCGGACGAAAACCACACTGTTCCTCCTGAATCCGAGGTTCTACTATCGGCCGTATTCTCCTCTCCAGTACCCTGGCATAGACTTTCCCAGGGAGGCTGAGAAGTGTGATCCCCCTGTAGTTGGAACACACCCTCCGGTCCCCCTTCTTAAAAAGAGGGACCACCACCCCGGTCTGCCATCCCAGAGGCACTGTCCCCGACCGCCATGCGATGCTGCAGAGGCGTGTCAGCCAAAACAGCCCCACAACATCCAGAGACTTGAGGTACTCAGGGCGGATCTCATCCACCCCCGGTGCCTTGCCACCGAGGAGTTTCTTGACTACCTCGGTGACTTCAGCTTGGGTGATGGACGAGTCCACCTCTGAGCTCTCAGCCTCTGCTTCCTCAACGGAAGACGTGACGGCGGGATTGAGGAGATCCTCGAAGTATTCCTTCCACCGTCTAACGACATCCCCAGTTGAGGTCAACAGCTGCCCACCTCCACTGTAAACAGCGTTGGTAGGGCACTGTCGGCAGAACCAAGCGTACTGTGAGGGTCTGCTGGGAACGTTTGGCCGTTGGGCCTGGGAGGAGTTTGGTGAGGCCCTGGAGAAGGACTATCGGCTGGCCTCGAAGAGATTCTGGCAACCGTCCGGCGTCTCATGAGAGGGAAGCAGTGCCCTACCAACGCTGTTTTGAGATCGGTCTATAGTTGCCTAATATGGTATTATCCAGATTGCTCTTTTTCAGGAGGGGCTTGACAACTGCAGTTTTTAGGGAGTTTGGAAAACTCCCAGAGAGAAGAGTTCACCACTTCTAGGAGATCTGCTTCTCAACAGTTTAACACACTTTTGAAAAAAAATGTGGGATGATCCAGAATGATCCAGAATGCTGCAGCTCGTCTTGTCTTCAACGAGCCCAAGAGGGCCCACGTCACTCCTCTGTTCATCTCTCTGCACTGGCTACCTCTCGCTGCTCGCATCAAGTTCAAGGCACTGACGCTTGCTTACAGATCTATCACAGGCTCAGCTCCCTCCTACCTTCACTCACTACTACGAGTCTACATCCCTACCAGACACCTACGATCGGTCAACGAGCGACGTCTCGTGGTTCCATCACAGAAAGCCACAAAATCACTTTGCAGAACATTCTCATTCACAGTTCCATGCTGGTGGAACGCTCTCCCCACCCTCTTTCGGAATGCAGAATCCCTGACAACATTCAAAAGACAGCTGAAAACCTATCTATTCCATGAGCACTTAACCTCATAATAAAAAAATAAAAAAAAATAAAAAATCCTTTCCCTTTGAAACATCACTTATCAGGCTTATGCTACTCTGAATAATGCCTGAACTTCGTATTTTGAGCACTTCTTGCGTTGTTTTTGTTTTTGCCTCTTCATGATGACTTGCTTAATTTAGTCCTAATTTGTAAGTCGCTTTGGATAAAAGCGTCTGCTAAATGACTAAATGTAAATGTAAATGTAAGTGCGTCAAGGGCATAAGTTGATTTAAGGTGCTGTACGGTTTCTTCCAAATTGTTGCCATCAATTTCTTTTGAAATCAGACATAGTGACTACTTTCTCAGGTTGTGGTCTGATCTGTCTGACATTTAAGCATCTCTTCTTGACAGACACAGATCTAGCTTCAATGGCAGGAGAGATCAATATATCAAAGAAAATACAGAAATTATCAGACAGTGCTACATCCTTAAACCTAAAACTGGCAATGTGATCTGGGTGTAACATAGTTTTTGTCATCTTTTTTGGGGCGTAAGAATGATTTTTTCATCAAATCTTTTTATCATTTATCACAGCCTGGTCTGTCTTGAGTATGCTGGTCACATGATTTGTTTAAAAAAAATTGTGATTAACCCTCTGGGCTTCTTCGCCCGAAAACGAATTTGTTTTATTACCTATATGAACACACAAAAAAATCAAGGAGATGATTCTGATATGTTAAAGGGTCGTAAAAAAAAAAGTCACACTTAGCTTCCTCCCGCCCGAAAACGGGCGACATAGGAAATGAATGGGAAATACGAAAAAATAGGAAAACTCAGAGAAACTTTTGGTGGTACAAGCTACAGATCAGCCACTGTGCTGAAAAAAAGTGTACAGCAATGAAGGGGTGACACTCTAAAACATCAAGGGCCCTATTTTAACGATCTGAAACGCAAGTGTCAACGCGCAAAGCGCAAGTAACTTTGTGGGCGGGTCTTGGCGCTGTTGCTATTTTCCCGGCGGGATAAATGACTCTTGCGCCAGGCGCAAATCTAAAATGGGTTGGTCTGAAGAGCTTCATTATTCATAGGTGTGGTTTGGGCGTAACGTGAAATAAACCAATCAGAGCGTCATCTCACATTCCCTTTAAGAGCAGGCGCGCTTGTTCTAAAGCGGATTCCTATTATAACGGCGGGTTTGCCAGACGCACGCGAGGAGCGGTTCACAGCCGAGGAGAGCAACGCTCTCGTCAGGGACGTTGGGGATGGAGAAACCCACCCAAATTAACTTCGGTTAAAAAGGCGTATGATAATTTGGGTAAATGTGTAAGCTAGATGTATGCTTTTATAATAAATTATCTATCTATCTATCTATCTATCTATCTATCGTAATAATGTATGATTTGCAAAAATGAAAACTGCTGCTTCTGTGTAGATGAGAGAATCAAAGTGTATGCGCGTTGTGCACACGCTACATTGATTATGGCCAAGCATGCGCCCTTAAAATAGCATATGAATAACATGCGCAACGCGCCACTGACTTTAAACCATTTTTTCCTGGTTAGTGGCGCAACTGTTTTCTAAACCTGCAAAATAGCATGAAGGAACGTTTGCGCTGGAACACGCCTCCTTTTTTGCGCTGAACCGCCCAGGGAGCGCAAGTTCATTCCCTAGTTTAGCGACGTGCTTCTGTGGAGGAAAAAACGAGCTTTGCGCGGGTGCAAAATAGGAATGATACATGTGTCGGTGTACAAAGTCAATTGCGCTGGGTGCAAGATAGGGCCCCAAGAGTGCAAATAAGACCCCCCCCCCCCCCCACACACACACACACCCACACACACAAACAGACAAATGAACTGGTAAGACTGAAACAGCAAATTTTGCCCCAAACTATATAAAAATTATATAATCATAATAACTCCAAAACTATAGCAAGGAGAGTCAAAAGGTAGGTATCGTTTGAAAGAACTCTTTTTA
Organism: Squalius cephalus; assembly: GCF_949319135.1. Taxonomy (NCBI): domain Eukaryota; kingdom Metazoa; phylum Chordata; class Actinopteri; order Cypriniformes; family Leuciscidae; genus Squalius; species Squalius cephalus. The sequence continues at coordinate 63,700,993 of NC_137122.1, read as the reverse complement.
AATTTTTTGAAAATATAAATTACATTACATTTGGACATTGTCCTGCCAAGAAACAGCGGATAAAAGACAATATATATATATATAATTTTTATTATGATTTTGCATATCTTTCTTATTTGTCATGGAATAACTCAGGAAGGAAATAAGGTAGGAGGACAATTCTTTTTTAGTGAAGTCCCCCTACATGTTAGCTGCATCTGGATAAAAACAAAATAATTTTTGGATAAAGGAATCAAAAGTTACAGCATTTGGAAAAGAGACAGCCTTTTTGTACAGTCTTTGACACCCCCTCATGGGCAATTTTTTCTCCATGAAGAATATCTTGTCATAAAAGCAATAGATTATGTTAATTTTGGGCTCATTTTAATTGTAATAATATGCTGTAAAAAATGAAGTCCCATTTTCAATTATCTGAGAATGTTTCATGAGCTGTATGATGTTTTTGACACATTGCAGTACATTATTTTATAGATTATGAAAAAAAAGAAATTCTATTTATCAGCAAATAACTCAGCAATACTTAAGAGTTTTTCAAAGTGGATACATTCACTGTAAAGTTCAGACTCTAAGCTTTCAAATGACATCAACTTTGTGTTAATCAAGGCAAGATTTTTTAAAAATATGGTAAAGAATATTTTCGCAGCTAGGTGGCGCCTGCTGGCGGTACACTCGGTTTTAGAGGGATTACTCAGCACTCGTTAGGAGTTAGTAAATGTAATTAGATGCATTAAAAAGCTGAGATCCTAAGCTTTAAAATTATAATTTGTGTTGTTCCATTCAGTGGTTGCTTAGTAATATTTTTTTTTCTTTCTGAATGGGAATAAATCAAATAAATAAATAAAAAAGCTATAGGCCGCCTATAGGCGGTTATAGGACATGACACAAATTAATACATTTTGAAGCCACTAGATGGCGCTCTTCTCACTTGAAATTTTTTTTTTTTTAGGCCTGCACTCTATTTTGATGTGAAATGTTGCATTTATTGAAAAATAAAATAAAATAAATAAAATAAATATATATATATTAATTCTAATGGAAAAAATAGCTCATAAAAATTATATAATTAATGCAAAGTATCATAAAAAATTCAAAAAATTCTAAATAATAATCAGAAAACATTATAGAACAAAAATATATTTGATTGGTTATCCTGGGAAAAAGTAAAGTAAAATTTTGAGGCTTCGCCTGTTTTCGGGCAGGAGGAAGCTAAGTGTGACTATTTTACGAAGAAGCCCAGAGGGTTAATTAGTCAGCCTGACCTAAATCCAACATGGCTGCCAGTGGTGCAAGACATTCAGATTTTGAGATAATTAAATATATTTTTAACTTACTTTTCTTTTGAAAAAATAATCCTAACACTGCTAACATTAATTATGAACATTGTCTTAAGGTGCTGAAAAAGAAAATTTATAAAAATGTTGTTCATGTTGTTATTTAGCACGTTTTGAAATATATGTTACACCTGAGTCACATTGACACTTTTGGGTATAAAAAAGGGATTAACTTTGTATTCATTTTTGTAACAATCTTTGTATTCTGAGGTATTTTTTTTTTTACAAATTATAAAATTTACAGGTTAAACTGATATAGCCTGTCTGTCTTGAGTATGCTGGTTACATGATTTTCTTCAAGTTATCTGTGATCAATTAGTCAGCCTGACCTAAATCCAACATTTTTTACCATTTTACCAATTTTTTTGTTGCATTTTTATTAGTGGTCGACCGATATGGGATTTTTAATGGCCGATGCCGATGCCGATATTGAGAAAGCAATCTGGCCGATTGGCCGATATGAGGCCGATACAATACAAGTGAATACAGTAAATGAGAGACATAAAGAATATTGGTGAAACTAAATGAACATTTATTGTACTTACTATTTATGCAAAATTCTTTTTGCAATAAAAAATATTTACTAAGAAATTAAAATGTAAACAAAAAGGTAAGGTAACACTTCAATAAATAAAGTTTTAGTGCAACTTCTTGTCTGCTTTAATATTTAGTCATTTTTTCAGTCACATAAATAATTACTGCTGCTTACTGCAGGTTACAAATAACATTTATCATTAATGAACCAATCTAAACAATATTCATAAATTAATGACAAAATAGTATGTGAGATTACATACATTGTATGTACAACATAGTTAAATATAAATCTCACATTTACACTATTTACTTTAAAATAGTTTAAATAGTTCAACCTTTTTTTTAAGGTTGTTTTACTTAAAGTATATTTAAATAATAATTATTTATGTGTTTAGTTTTGCTTGTTTGTTTCTTTAAAACGTTGCAAGCCGTCACATGTATTTGCATGACATACATGAACATATGAAAATGTATACTACACACGATATTACGCCAATCATGGATAAATAAATACAGTAGATAGTGAATAACATTTTCAAGGATTTATTTTCAAACGTAATGTTATTACATAGTGTTCTCCTCTCATCCACCTCACGCGACCAACTGATCTGTAATGCACGCGACCCAGATTTTCCGTGCACGCGAGTCCGTTGGAAAACAGCGTCTAGTTTAAATGTAACCCGAGAACAACGCGCGTATCTGAGGAACAGCCAGTCACAGGATTTTTGACTGTTTGTGAGGTAAAATGTTTTCAGTTTTGTTTTAATTCGTTTATATCACATCTGTGACCCCCACTGGAGCTACCGCTGGGCTGCGGATCTGACATATCATGGTACTGTTTGAATAGACTCTGCTGCACGCCGGAGTGTTTTTGTGTGTAACACAATGTAGCGTCAGGTTAGAAAGCGAATGCGAATGGTCATTTACTGTGTCTGTCAGATGTCTGCTTCTCTTCTGAGTGGCTTGTCTTACGTGCTGGGCGGAGCAGAGCGAGTGTATTCAGTTCATTCACGCTTGCTCTGTTCGCGGAAAAAAGCGCTAATGCACAGTCACAAACTGTTTTGAAATATATCGGCCTAACGGAAAGATTTATCGGCCGATGCCGATATCTAAAAAATTCCAAATATCGGCCGATATATCGGCCTCGGCGATATATCGGTCGACCACTAATTTTTATAGTAACGCAAGGTCCGATTTCAAAACGGTTTTCACAGGCTGAATCTTGAGTTTGTAAGTTTTGCAATGATAATACACATAATATGTCAACATTATATGAGTTGAAGTATAGGATATAATTGTTTTAAACATGCAATGGCAGTTACAGTTATAGATTTGGTCCTTTTTTTATACCCTAAACAGGCAATGTGATCTGGAAGTCACAACTCATAAAATCCAAAATACATAACATTTTTCAAAAATTCTTTTGGATATGATTTACTTAAGTCCAGATGATATAAAAAAATGACATGAAATGATTTGTTGCTTATCATTTTCTACTCTTGCCTGTTTAAGGGTTAATAACAGTCGATAAAATATTTAGACCCTTACTGATAAGTAAATCTAGAGTGTGTCCACGATTGTGTGTACAAGCTGAGTCAGATCAAAAGTTTTTAAAACAGTTTCGATTTCTTTTACCATATTGTTTTCTGCATTATCTATGTGAATGTTAAAATCTCCAGCAATGGCAAAACAGTCAAACTCTGAGGTAATTGTTGATAACAGTTCTGTAAAGTCCTCAGCAAAGGCTGGAGAGTACTTTGGAGGCCTGTAAATAATGTAATAAGTACCTCATAAGTAAATAATGTAATAAGACAAGGTACTGTAATAAGTAAAATGCGTGGAGCACCTTTTAACACAATACCCAGATATTCGAAAGACGGGTAATTCCCAAATGATATTTGCTTACATTGATACGCATCTTTAAAAAAAGCAGCTACACCCCCACCTCTCTTAACAGCTCTGCAGACACTAATAAAAGTAAAATTAGGAGGGGATGTTTCATTGAGGACTGTTGCACTGCAGCTGTCTTCTAGCTAGCCTGGAAATCCAGAGTTCTCGCGAGAGCACAAGTTGAATTTGCTCAGCGAGTTACTCTGGTGTCGAGTAATGATGCTCATTAAAAATGCCTCCCGATCTGAGCTGCACCAATCACATAAGGTTATTTGATATAGGCGGGCCAGAGGCGAGCTAAACAGATGACGACAGCGCTGTGACGTTGAAGTCATTAGTAAACATTGCAAGATGGCTATGGATGAATACCAGTTGTTTGAAACGGCTTTGGCCCCTACAATGAACGAGTTAGACTTGGCTTTTTTATCAAAAACAGGAACAGAAGACGCCGCTCGAATCGTTCTTTTGCAAGAAGGACGTTTTTGCTGTTTTGCCGACCGGATATGGTCAGAGTATAATCTACCAGTTAGCTCCGCTGGTAGCTAAGCGTATGGGGTTTATTGTTGTGATTGGTCATAGTGTTATCCAACTGCGTGCAGTGAGATTTTCAAATGCATGCTTGGTGCCGCCCCTCGAGCTGGGCGTTTTTCATTAGTCGATGCCAGACCATTAATCTTTTAGATTTAGGTCTGGATTTCCAGGCTAACTTTTAGCCATGTTTCATTTAGAAACATAAAATCCAGGTTGCTTGTGGTTATTAAGTCATTGACTGGAAGTGATTTTTTTTTTTTAAAGTGAGCGGATGTTTAAGAGTGCTAACTTAACAGTCTTACTTTTTGTCACTGAGAGCTGGTATCAGTTGTTTTTGGTTCACCTCGAGCAGATGGAGGAGGGTGTGGGCCCTGGCGTTGTGGCATAGGCCGAAGTTTGGTTCCAGCATACAGTGCTATGCATAAGTTTAGACACCCATGCTAAAGTTGACTAAAACGAGGAATAAAAAATCATCTTTGGAAACTGAACTTAATGCCTTAATTAAAAAAATTAGGAAAAATCCAACCTTTAAGGACCCCAATTTTCTTTGTGAATGAATAATGTATCGTAAATAAATAAATGTTCTTCCTTAAAATACAGGGTGCATAAGTCTGGACACCCCTATGTTAAATTCCCATAGAGGCAGGCAGATTTTTTTTTTTAAAGGCCAGTTACTTCATGGATCCAGGATACTATGCATCCTGATAAAGTTCCCTTGGCCTTTGGAATTAAAATAGCCCCACATCATCACATAGCCTTCACCATACCTAGAGATTGGCATGGTGTACTTTCCATAAGATCATCTCTCAATGCAAATCAAACCAGCTTTTAGGCTAACTGAAATAAAACCATGCCAATTTCTAGGTATGGTGAAGGCTATGTGATGATGTGGGGCTATTTTAATTCCAAAGGCCAAGGGAACTTTATCAGGATGCATAGTATCCTGGATCCATGGAGTAACTGGCCTTTAAAAATTTAAATCTGCCTGCCTCTATGGGATTTTAACATAGGGGTGTCCAGACTTATGCACCCTGTATTATAAGGAAGAACATTTATTTATTTACGATACATTATTCATTCACAAAGAAAATTGGTGTCCTTAAAGGTTGGATTTTTCCTCTTTTTTTTAATTAAGGCATTAAGTTCAATTTCCAAAAGATGATTTTTTATTCCTCTTTTTAGTCAACTTTAGCATGGGTGTCTAAACTTATGCATAGCACTGTACACCAGTTCTTCCATTTTCTCTGAGAAGCACAGAAGTGGAGATGCTGGAGAGAGGGATAACGTGTCTGGTGAGAGGGACTGTTGCTCTGGTGTTATCGAGAGGCTGTTATATGCTGCCCTGGCTTCCCTGGCTGTTTTCCAGGAAGTTGTCCTTGGGTGCTGAATCTTGGAGCAGTTCTAATATGTCACAGTCTGTCTGTGGTGAGCTCTGTGGGCAGGACTCAGCTTAGATTGTGTCCGTGAGCAGAGGTTGTTGTGGCTGCATGGTGTTATCATTGTCCTTGTGTGATTTGTCCACAGCATGTCCATTCAGGTGCTGAAGTGAAGTCCTGTGGTCATTCATACTGTGTCCAGGTGTGTGTGTGCCATTCAGGTTGAGTGGATTGGCACACAGTGCAGAAGGATGATGGAGGGAGAAGTAGATATTGTCCTTTAGCACTCTTGAACCAAGTTTGTTTGGGTGGTGCCCATCCTGTTGAAACAGTTGTCAATGAAGTTCACTCTTTTTATATTGGAGTTTTTTTGCAGCCATGTATTAATCCCAAACCACCGTGAAAACCTGTTTGTTCCTCTTGCTGGGAGTGGTCCACTGATGAATGTCTGAACTTTCAGTTTTTTTAAGTGTTTCAAAAAGTTCATTGAAATCCTTCTTAATGAGTTCTGACTGCTCTTTATGAACATCATTCTTCCCCACATGAATGATAAGTCGATTTGCAGTCTTAAGTTTCAACATAATGTTCTGAAGTTCCCTGTTTATATCAGAAGTTGTTGCTTGTGGAAGGCAGCACATAGTTGTATCCCTGCTGCTAATGTTTCTGATTATGGAGTCACCCACTATCAGAGTCCTGTGCTCGGCTGCGCTCTGAGATTCCTCATCTACATTCATCAATACTTCAAATCTGTTCTCAAGATGTATAGGCGGTGGTAGGAAACCAGTGTTTGCAATCCTTGTCAGAGCCGTATCTGGGGTAGAGGATGCTACTGCGGCAATATGTGATGCTTATGACAATCTGATGTCTCGAGTGCCTTTGGGTCTCTCTCCGTTTGTGCCATCGGCTTGTTTCTCTACACTAAATGGCTGGCATCCCGGTACTCCCAGCCCTTTCAAGTCTGGTGGTTCCAGAGTTCCTACCACTGTCGTTTGCATTGCCGGTGATGGCAACTGCCATAATGTGCATTTGGGCCACACACTGCGACTGCAGAGGTTCTTCAAGGTTCAGACTGTGAATGTTCTGTCATTACTGTGGATGTTGTTCCTGAATACCTTACCCATCCTGACACGACCAAGGAAGTCGTCCCTGCGCTCTCTATTGGCCCTGATACGATCCCGGAGGTCACTCCTGAACTTACTGTATGCCCTGACACAACCACAGCGGTTGTCCCTGAATTTCCAGTCTGTCCTGTCACGAGGTTGGAATGGAACTCCCTGCTTGTCTTGTCTCAGCCAGAGACTCTGTTCTAAGTTCACCAGTCTTGGCCAAGAAGGCTGTGATTGAAGACTCTGCTTGCAATGTCACAGACATCTCTTCTGAATGTCCTTCCTGCTCTTTTATGGCCTCAGAGGCCATTATGGAACTCTCTGCCTGTTTTACCATGGCCCCAGAGGCCAACCCTAACCTCTCTGCGCCCTTTGTTCCAGTTCCGCCTGATCTGCCCAGGTGGTCTTCAGCTCCACCATGGTGGTCCTCAGCTACACCTTGGTGATCTTCTGCTCCACTGTGATGGTCACTAGTGATCCTCAGCTACGCCTTAGTGGTCTTCTGCCCTGCCATGGTGGTCCTCAGCTACACCTTGGTGGTCTTCTGCCCCACTGTGGAGGTCACTAGCTCCGCCTTGGTGGTCCTCAGCTACACCTTGGTGGTCTTCAGCTCCGCCTTGGGGGTCTTCAGCTCCGCCCTGGTGGTCGTCAGCTACACCTTGGTGGTCTTCAGCTCCGCCATGGTGGTCTTCAGCTCCGCCCTGGTGGACCTCAGCTACATCTTGGTGGTCTTCAGCTCCACCGTGGTGGTCCTCAGCTACACCTTGGTGGTCTTCTGCTCTGCGCTGGTGGTCCTTAGCTACACCTTGATGGTCTTCTGCTCTGCCAAGGTGGTCCTCAGTTTCACCTCAGGTCTTCTGTTCTGCCCTGGTTGTCACTAGCTCTGCCTTGGTAGTCCTCAGCTACACCTTGGTGGTCTTCAGCTCTGCCATGGTGGCCACCAGCTCTGCCTGCTCCACCGTGGTGGTCATCAGATACGCTTTGGTGGTCTTCAGTGCCTCCAGCTTCACCAGCCCTGTCTGCTCAACTATGGGCATCTTCAGTCCTGTATGCTCTGCTGTAGTGGTATTCTGCTCCAACGTGGGGGTCTTCAGACCCCTCTGCTCAACTGTGCTGGACTTTTGCTCTGCCGTGGGGGTCTTTTAGACCTGTCTGCTCAACTGTGCTGGACTTATGTTCTGCCGCTGGGGTCTTCAGACCCGTCTGTTCAACTGTGCTGGACTTTTGCTCTGCTGTGGGGGTCTTCAGACCCGTCTGTTCAACTGTGCTGGACTTTTGCTCTGCTGTGGGGGTCTTCAGACCCCTCTGCTCAACTGTGCTGGACTTATTTTCTGCCGTGGGGGTCTTCAGACCTGTCTGCTCAACTGTGCTGGACTTTTGCGCTGCCTTTGGGGTCTTCAGACCTGTCTGCTCAACTGTGCTGGACTTATGTTCTGCCATGGGGGTCTTCAGACCCGTCTGTTCAACTGTGTAGGACTTTTGCTCCACCTTGGGGTCTTCAGACCAGTCTGCTAAACTGTGCTGGACTTCTGCTCCATCATGGGGGTCTTCAGATCAGTCTTCTCAACTGTGCTGGACTTCTGCTCCACCATGGGGGTCTTCAACTCAACTCAACTCAACTTTATTTATATAGCACCACTAAAAACAACGATTGTTGACCAAGGTGCTGTACATTATTGCACAAAACATTGGCATTAACATCATTTACTACATAAGAAAACATGACAAAACACAGAACATACCAGACACCGCACAAATCAGCTACAATTATAAGCCAGAGAAAAATAATAGGTTTTGAGTTTAGCTTTAAACTCATGTAGTGTAGAGGCAGTTCTAATAAAAACAGGTAAGCTGTTCCAAAGTTTTGGTGCAGCAACGGCAAAGGCTCGATCTCCTCTCGTTTTTAATCTGACATTTTTCGGAACATTTAACAGTCTCTGGTTGGATGACCTAAGAGACCTTCCAGGATTGTGGATGGAAAGTAAATCAGAGACGTATACAGGAGCCAATCCATTCAAGGATTTAAAAACCAGCATCACAACTTTAAAATCAATTCTGTAACGGATTGGGAGCCAATGCAGAGATTTAAGAACAGGGGTAATGTGCTCTCGTTTGCGCACACCAGTAAGGAGCCTGGCAGCTGCATTCTGCACCATTTGCAGACGGTTAAGAGTTGCTTGATTAGTGCCCAGATACAGGGAATTACAATAGTCAAGCCTTGTCGAAATAAAAGCATGAATCACCCTTTCAAAGTCCTTAAAAGAAAGAAATGATTTCACTTTGGCTAAAACTCTAAGATGAAAAAAACTGGTTTTGACTACCGTATTAATCTGTTTGTCAAATTTGAGAGCACTATCAAAAACCACGCCCAGATTCTTCACTAATGGTTTCACACATGGAGATAAAGAGCCAAAATTTGGGCAAAGGGAGCTAGCAGCTTCTGATGGTTCAAAAACTATGATCTCAGTTTTACCATCATTAAGGTGAAGGAAATTTAGCGACATCCAGGCCTTTACCTCTGCTAGACAAGCCAACAGACTATCTAAACCCAAGTTATTTGATCCCAGGGGCAGATAAACTTGGGTATCGTCAGCATAACTATGGAAGGAGATGCCATGCTTCCTAAAAATCGACCCCAGGGGAAGCATATATAAGGAAAATAAAATCGGAGCAAGGATAGAACCTTGAGGGACCCCATACGTAAGCGGCGCTGCATTTGAAGTAAACTCACCAATATTAACAGAAAAACTTCTGTTACTCAAATAGGATTGAAACCATTTAAGGGCATTTCCCCGAATGCCCACCCAATGCTCCAGCCGTGAAATTAGAACAGAGTGGTCAATAGTGTCAAACGCCGCACTCAAATCTAACAGCACCAACACTGCAGACTTGCCGGAATCAAGGGTCAATAAAATATCATTTAAAACTTTAACCAATGCTGTTTCTATAGAATGGTATTTCTTAAAACCCGATTGGAACACCTCAAATATCTTGTTTTCATTAAGAAAGTTCTGTAATTGATGAAACACTATTTTCTCTAAAATCTTAGATATAAAAGAAAGATTTGAGACTGGCCTAAAATTTGTCAGAACTGCCGGATCTAAATTTGGCTTTTTGAGAAGTGGATGTACAATTGCATGCTTCATGTCATCTGGTACCGTTGCTGCTACAAGACAGCTGTTCACGATCTTTTGAACAATGGGCCCAATCACCTCAAAAATTTGTTTAAAAAACCGTGGGGGAAGAGCGTCATAGGGAGATCCTGAGGGTTTGAGCTTGGCTACAATATCTTGTAAATCGGGCAGAGTTACAGGCTCAAAATAACTCAAAAGACCCGTGCAAACTGGCGGGACAGAAAACTCAAGAGATACAGTGGAGATATTTTGCCTAATATTACTTATCTTATCCACAAAGAATTTTAAAAATGTGTCACACATAGCCAGAGACTCTGTGGGGAAAAGACCAACAGAGGGGTTAACAGCAGCATTTATGATGGAAAAAAGAGCTCTTGGGTTGTGATTATGTTTTTCAATCAAATCTGAAAAATACTTAGACTTTGCCATTTTCACCACCTTCTGATATTGTATCAGGTTGTCCCTAAGTATTTCATATGAGACTTGCAGCTTGTCTTTTTTCCACCTTCTTTCGGCCCTTCTGCAGACCTACCGAAGAGCACAGGTATCATCATTGAGCCAGGGCTCAGACTTTGGTTTGTGTTGTTTGGCTTTTAAGGGAGCCAAAGAGTTTAAAATATTAGTGGAGGTGGTATAAAAATGATTAAGAAAATCTGCACCACTCCAGTTATCACAAAATAAGTCAGATGATTGAAACACCTCCTTAAAAACAGCTGTAAATTCAGTACAAGTAGTCGGCGTGATTTTACGAGACAATCGAACAGCCTTAGTGGGTCTTGTGATATTAAAACAAATGGGCACTCTGAAAGTACTGTAATAGGCTTGTGATCAGAAATAGCATGATCTTCTATTTCTAATTTCTACTGTCAAGCCATGTGAAAGCACCAAATCAAGAGTGTGACCCTGTTTATGAGTAGGAGAATTCACAAGCTGTACCAAATCGAAAGAGTCAATAAGGCTCAAAAATTCTTTGGCTAATAAATTAGCTGGACAACACACATGTATGTTGAAATCCCCAATAATTAACAGTCTATCAAAATTGGGGATAATTCCCCCTAGAAAGTCAGAAAACTCATTGATAAAATCTTTATGAGGTTTAGGCGGACGATAAATAACAGAGATCGCCACTGGGTTATCCAATTCCAAGACAAATGATTGCAATTCAAAACTCGAGTAAACATCAGTCGCTAACATCCGACAGCAATAGTTCTGTTTAAAAATAGAGACCAGTCCTCCCCCTCGGCCCACAGAACGAGGAGAGTTAAAAAATGAACAGTCAGTTGGTACCAGTTCAGAAAGAGGGCTCCTATCCCCTGGAGTAAGCCAAGTTTCCGTGATAAATAGAAAATCTAGGCTGCGTGAAGTAAAAAAGTCATTGAGGATCACCGTCTTATTAGCCACTGACCTGGCATTGATCAAAGACATCCTGATCTGCCGCGACTCGACGGTCCGTTCTGTAGCCCGGCATAACGAACGAAGGTGACTGGCGCAAACGCCGCCGCGGCGCAGACGGGGTGAGCGGCTCTTTGGACGTTGATCCAGCGGATCACCTACAATCGGTGTATTCCATACACGCAGTCGTTCCAGCGAATGCCCTACAACGTAGCGGCCGCACCCTGCCATGTAAGCGCGAAGGCCAGCGCGATGCAGGAAATCCGATTCAGACATCAGATGGAGCTTGAACTTGACCGCAACACCTCCGCGCCTTCCCCGTCTTTTGCGGCGCTTTCTTCCAGGCAAAGGACAGTGGAGGCAGCGCAGATAGTCAGGTATAGTCACCAAAGTAGAGTCAAACTGAGTACCACACTGAACGTCATGGCATAGCTCTTCAGTGATGTCTTTGATATCAAGCAGCGTTTGACGATCGTATGTTAAAAGTGATGAAACATTTTGTAAAATAGCGGACACAAAACACGTTAAAACAAAAAGACGAGAAAGTATAACAGATAACGGACGGCAAGCCACACACACCGGCGCCATCATCATCATTGAAGCTGAATCACAATCAGTGGCAAGATGGCTCATAGATTAGAATCCTTCAGAACTGTCTGCTCAATTGTGGTGGTCGCCTGCTCCACCGTGGAGATATGTTACATCCACCAGCTGGAGTGCCTTGATTTCCACCAGAGGGCACTCTTCTCGACTCCTGTAGTATCTCATCCCAATTTTTATTTCCCATTACCAAATGCCCGCACTCATTATGTGTGATTAGATTCAGCTGTGTTTCATTATCCTTGTTAACCCGGCCAATATAAGCCCTGTGTTTTCCGCCATTCTTTGTAAAGTCTTGTATGTTCAATGTTACACTGCAATTCTGAGCACGTATCCTGGTTCCTCATGTCTTAGTTTTGATATTCTGGCTGTTGTCCTGGATTTCCCTGTTTGCCTGTGCTTTCTGCCCTGGTGTGTTGCATGTTACATGGACTAGGCTTCTGGATTGCCCAATAAAGCAGCATTTGGATCTTTATCTCGGAACAGTTCGTAACAGCAGGATTCTCATCTGTGGTACGTACACACGCACACACACTTACCAGGGAACTACACTGCGACCAAAATGGTCACATATGCGACCTTTTGAAATGCCATTGCAACCCTAATTTTTAATGGGTCGCAAATGTATCACTGATTATTTTTGTACCTACCTTATGTTTTAGGCAATATGCTATGATTTACTATGAGCATTTATTAAAACAGAAATGTGTATTTTAAGAATACGTTTTATAACGAGCTCTGAGCATTCAACACATCAAGTTGGCTTCAGCCCCGCGAAACAAGAAGGCATGTGGTTTAAAAGATGGCAAGTAAAATAAAAAGCACATCTGTATGCAATACAGTTTCATTATTGTTCATTATTATCCAGAGCGGCTTATTATAAATAATTTGTGCGACCAAATCATGTTTTGCGCCAGTAACTGAAAAAGTTAGTAGCACAAGTGCACCTAGTGGAAAAGGTTAGTGCAGTTCCCTGCTTACATATAATTAGATGGAGTAAAGCTTTATGCGTATTTGGCGTGCTGTCCAGGGAGGGGCTCCGAGCTCGGAATTTGACCCGAACCCAAAGTACTCCCCCGTGTATAGAAGTGATTCGATCTAGAAGTGTGGAGAAGGGGTGGTGGAGGGATGCTGATAAACTGTCAACAAACGGAGATAGGTCTGCGGTATATATACCTCTTATGGTTGATTAACTGAATGCTTTCCACCAGTGTTAATTATCTGAACGTGCTCCTCCCGAACTTTATTAATAAAACATAATTCAATTTTTTTCCAGTGTTCCTCTCTCTGGATTATAATAATTTTGTTTTTTAGAATAAAATTAAAGTACTGCAATTGAATCTACCTCTTCATCTTTCTCGCCTAGCTGCCGTAAGAGTTAAAGAGAGACTGTTATTACATTCTCATTGAATCACAGCAAAAACAACGATGGCAAGGTAAAAGTCACCCAGAGTTAAAAAAAAGAAAGAAAAAGTTTGGCAAATGATTACTTACATTCATTATCTAGAAATGACATTACAGAATTCGTTTTCGTTTTTTGTTTAAAGGAGTCATAACCTGCAATTTTCACTTTTCCACGAGAATCAATGTATGTTATGATTGCCTAACGATTATACACTGGCCGGGAAGCCGATATTTAAAAGTGAAGCGTTTGTTTACCTCAGGGTAAATAAACCAGCGCACGTGCACGCGCACTCAAATACGAGATTTTGATTTCAGCCCCGTCTTGACGTCATGACGGGGCAGGATATACCATATATGGACACAGCAAACCTATGCCGCGGGAAACCCGCCCCTCTCCCCCTCATATTCAGTTCAGTCGAGAAAGATGGAGAAACGAATACACACCTGAGTTGCTCTGTGGTTGACTGCCACAAACAACATGTAAATGTGTTTTCTCTACCAAAAATGGACCAAACTATCAGGGACCAGTGGATGAAATTCATTTTTAATGACGCTGTCCCAACAACCCTTTCAACTGGCTTATCGTTAGGAGTCTGTGCTAAACATTTCACACAGGAATCATACACAAATTTGGGGCAATATCAGGCGAAGTTGGCCTCGAAGCTCTGTTTGGAAAAAGGTGCAATTCCAACCATCAGAGACTTGCCTGAAATTGAAACGGTAAGACTGAGTTTTTATTGCTCTACTGTGTGTAACAAACAGCAGCTAACTGCTAATGCGGCTATTGTATGCTAGCGGGAGTATTAGCTTCGAGGTAAACATGGGGAATGGCTGTTAACGTTACTTTGCAAACAACAAATGACTGAGATCATCATGAATTCGGCTATTGTATATTGATTGCCTAACGCTTATACACTGGCCGGGAAGCCGGTCGCGGCCAGGTCGGGTTCATTCATAACTTGCGCCATGATGTCATTTTGGAATGATATGCTAAAGCGTTACCTGCGTTGTCAACCCCCCTCCTTCCTGCCACCAATCAATGCGCCCCTCATTTGCATTAGTAAAATGACCGTCCACGACAGCCAAAATATCGCATCAGATCTTGCGAGACAATAATGCCTTCAGAAATAAGGGTCTGAGGAGCTCTGTGTTTATTTTTTTTCCACTTTTCTTTTTTAGAAGGGCCTGAAAGACTATAATACAGCAGTAGGTATCCAAGGTAATACTAGGTTATGACTCCTTTAAAATAGGGATCACGATTCTAAATAGACAACTAAACAAAATTACATGTAATTCACTGGAGGCTCTGACAAAATGTTAATTGCTGCAATCTGTAAAAAAAAACATTTGATTAATTTGAATGAATTATTTGGAAAATTATTGGTTTGAATAATTGGTTTGAATAAATGATCCAATGACTCAATCCTAAAGACTTCAATTCAGGGGAAATTCTAGGATTTCAATATAATGTGGGCTCAGCACCCAATGAGGGTATGATTTAAAAATAATATTTTTATATATTGTTTGTATAGGGTAGGCATGAACAATACAGTCGTTTTTACATAACTGAAGTGAAATAAATGCAATATTAGCCAAATACACAGATGTTTCATGAACATTTTCATTCAATAGGCCCTACTTTATGTATTGCTTAATTCAACATCTGTTTGTACAAGAATAAAGTTGTTGAACTTTAGCACTGCTACTTCTGCGCCCAACTACTATCACTCTGCCCAAGTAGCAGTGCTTCGCCTTCTGAGAATATAGTTCCCAGTATGTATACGGTTAGAAGATGGCTGTGTCTCATGTGACCTTGTTATTTGTACACGCTGTGACTATACAAATCACAACATGTAAATAGGAAAATGTTGGCGTTATTTTGTCACTTATTGGGAGCAGTATGCTAGCTGGAGCCATTTACCTCCAGTCTTTGTGCTAAGCTAGGCTAGCGGTGGGGGCGTCAGACAGAGTTACGGCACGCACGAAGATGAGAAGGGTATGTGTGGACTTATCTAACTCTGGGGGATACGGGGAATAAGCTAAAGCCCCAAAAAGTCAGCGTGTTCCTTTAAGCACCAAAAGCAGCCCATAGCTTACTTCTGAAAAATATGCATTTTCATTTATTCATGTCATAGCATAGGCCTGGTTGCAACAACATTTAGTTAAAAATCTTAAGTGCCATTGTTTAAAAAAGTCTTTATTGGCTAAAATTTCAAAGACGTTCAGTTATGCTTTCAAATTTTATGCCATCTATGTATCTTCCTGACTAAGTTTTATCGTTTTAAATAGAGGTTGAGAACATTTAATATCCGTTGGTGTAGAAAATTACCCTGGTAATCCAGAGTTCTCGTGAATTTGAGTTGAATTTGCTCAGTGAGTTACTCTGGTGTCGAGTAATGAAGCTCATTAAATATGCCCCTCGATCTGAGCTGCACCAATCACATCGGGTTACGTGATATAGGCGGCAGAGGCGAGCTAAACAGATGACGACAGCGCTGCGACGTCAAAGTCATTAGTAAACATTGCAAGATGGCTATGGATGAACACCAGTTGTTTGAAACGGCTTTGGCCCCTACAATGAACGAGTTAGACTTGGCTTTTTATCTAAAACAGGAACAGAAGACGCCGCTCGAATCGCTCCTTTGCAAGAAGGACGTTTTTGCTGTTTTGCCGACCGGATACGGCAAGAGTCTAATCTACCAGGTAGCTCCGCTGATAGCTGAGCGTGTTGTTGTGATTGGTCGTAGTGTTATCCAATTGCGTGCAGTGAGATTTTCAAATGGTTGGCTCGCCCCTCGAGCTGGCCGATTTTCATTAGTCGACGCCAGACCATTAATCTAACAGATTTAGGTCTGGATTTCCAAGCTAGTAGAAAATAGGTAAAATTCAACAACCTTAACATTATATGGGATTGAACCATATAGGGCCTTTACAATTATTACAAAACAAAAGTTTATTAAGAATGAGAATAAAGAAGGCTATTGAGATATCTTTAATACTTTTATCGGGCATTTTGTGACAATTTTTTAATGACGGATGGAAATTTCGGTGGCAGTGTGCAAAGCGTCAAGTCAAGTCAAGTCATCTTCATTTATACAATGTAGATTGTTTCAAAGCAGCTTTTGTTTCAAAGCAGCTTTTAATTTTTTGATGATTGACATAACATGAGGTCGTATTTATTTTTTAACGTGCGAAAATTTCGGATGCAAATTTCGGACTCAGTGTGCAAGGGCCTTAACAGTCACACAAACTTTGGAAAAATACTTTTTATGGCACTCAGGTATGTTCAATTGTGTTGAAAAACAAGATACATTTTCAACATTATTTGTTCTTCAGAAAATGTGCGACCATTGAAAATGTTTACTAATTTTCTCATGGAGCCACATTGTCATTGAGATTCCTTTATCTCTGGAAATTAAGCACATTGGGCATTAAAAATGAAGAAACAAAAAGAAAAGTTAAGAATTAGAATCTTAAAGGATATTAAGATATATTTAATGCGAGTTACAGGCATGCATCTTGTTTTTTGCTTTGCACATTTTTTGAACTTTCACCGTTGCAATATAATGAATCAAAGATTGCTAAAGTCAAAAGGTTTCATTAATAGATCTACCAATCTCTGTGTAAAAATAAAATAATGATGCTGGTATAAAGTCATTTTTAAACTCCAAATCTCAGGTGAAAACAGATGATCATTCTGACCCCCTTCAACAAAACAGTAAATTACTGTTATACATCCATCACATTTAGGCTAATATTTTGGCTTTCTTTCATTTTGGCTTTTCTTTCTTTCATTGTCTTTTCTTCAGAATTTTTCTTTTAACAAAATAAAAAATTTGAGCCGAGAAAACTTCTGAAATTTGTTTGATTTTGACACGGAATGACCCAAATGTGTTTATGTCTGAGAACCTTTACACATACTTGACCGCAGATACTTAAATGACATGCACTATAGTGGTTCTTTATATGAAATTAAGGGACAAAAAATATTTGTTCTGTATCACACAGAGCATGCAATTTAAGTATTTGCGGTTAAGTATGTGAGTATGTGTGTATTTTTTCTATATATTTTTTATATATTGTCCCTTATTTTCCTTTCCAGAAGTTGGCAACCCTAATTTTAAGTCCACAAGACTGTAGGTTACTGTAAGAGCATAGGAAGTTTGCCATTTGGTACAAGGACCAAAAACAAATCAGGAGAGAGAGATCCAACCCAAATCCTGATAACAACCATATTAGGAAGAGAAATCACAATGAGTCCTGTATCTACAACCTGAGATTAGAGTTAATTCTCTGTCAAACCACAAAAGTGTCAAGTTGTTACGGCGTCCTGTCATCTCTGTTTAGACGTGTTTCTTTCTTAAATGCGTCATAGATAGCGATTTAACCATTTTTGTAATAACATAAAAAGGGTGCAGCTAGTTGGAATCCAGATATTTGGCGCGAAGAAAAAGTTAAATGTTAGAAATTTGTATTATTTGAAATAAATAAATAATGTATTTCCCTGGGTCTGACGGTGTGCAAGCTGTCAATAGCTATTGTAAGACAGAAATAACGACTGTGTGGTTGAAAAGCCTGTTTGTGAAGCTAACGGTAACTTAGCAAAATGCATATCTGAAAGTTTGAATGTGTGATCATCGGCCTACTTGTCAAAGGTTTAATAGACACAGTTGAATTGTTGTCATTTAGGAATAATATCGTGTGTATTTGAGTAGTACGGAGATTGCGATCTTGGGATTAAACAAACAAACTCACAGTTGTCGAGTTTCTTCTGCACTGTCTGGGGTTCAGCCGCCGCCCTTGCATCGAGAAAAGACCAATCTTCCAAAGGGACAAACCTTTGAACAATGTAAATACCATGTAAATCAAATGTATTATACAAAAATGTTAGATTATTTGCATATCACAAGTTTTACCCGATAAATGAAGAGTGTCACAGTGTGTGCGTGCGCAGCAGTAAATGCGAGACTCTCTGCTTCAGCTCCCAGCAGCAGCAGCAGCAATGTGTGATATACAAGTAATAACAGCCTCCCTGTTACGCAAGGTCTTAACTTTCAATTTCCTGAAAATGAGAGGAAAGGTTTCCTAAAGCTATAGGCTTTGTAAATTAACATCAATGTAAATATAATAAAGATGATATTTAAGTAACCGGACAGATCATTGAACATAGTTTATTTTACGGTAATATTAATTAACAACAGCATGCAGGCCTTACTATAGGGTTAGGTTTGAGGTTCTGTTTAGGCTAGTTGCATATAATTATGCATAATTTACTGTTATTAGGCTACTACAGTAAGCAGCGTTGGGGAAACTTATATTATTGTGAAACTTATATTATTATTGTAAAATATTGTGTCACTCCCTAAAAAGTAAGTAAGTGCGTCACTTAGTAACTTTTTATTGAAAGCAATGTTGTTTTGTGTTACTTGCTTATTTTTTTTTATTTTTTTTTGAACTTTTCTTTTATTTCCTATTATCAAGTGCAGTCATACAGTATGTCATGAATTAACATTTTGATGGTACAGTATTGATGGTGCAGTAAAGTGTCAAGGGCAAGTCTACAACTAGAATAGCAGTCCATAGATGTCTTCCACTTATTTGTTTTTTAATAACAAAAATATATATATTTTGGCAAATGAATAAGCCTCAGACTGAAAGAAATGCAAATTCACAGCACGCCTATACAGGCACTGTTGTTTTAAAAAAACCTTTGCTTGTTAGTATGGTTAAATTGGATCATCGAAGGTCAGCAGCAAAGACATTGATTTATAAAAGAAGATTAAAATCATATTATATTTGTATTATATTATCAAGTATATTTGTGTAATTAAATATATTTTATTATTGCAGGTTTGCATAATATTCTGAGATTGCATTGCACTGTTTTTATTAATTGTGAGGAATTTTGAATCTTTTTTTTTTTTTTTTTTTTTTTTTGCAAGCCCGCTTTTAGCATTCGGAAATGTCAACAGCATGAGTGCATCAGCGCGCACGGAGCAACAAGCTCACTTAACACAGACGCGCATGCACGCGTTTCGTTGTCACGGCTACATAAAAAAATTTCCGCACACAGGAAGACGGATGTTATGGTAATATTTTACGTGTATTTTAAATCACAAAAACGAACGTTTGCATCAAGTGAAAGCATCAGGCACATTGGCTATAGTATACCTACATAATAAGCTGTTTTAAATCTAAAATGTTCAATGCCTTATCGCGCTGATGTGACCGAAGCCGACCCGAACCTGAACATAATTTCTAAATATCTGTCTGAACCCGGCCCGGCCCGTCGGGTACCGGAGGGTCCCGTCGGGCTCAGGTCGGGTATCCATCCTCTATTGCCTAGGGGCAGAAAGCTCTAAATAGACCCTGAGAGCCCTGACAGGGCAGAGTAGATTCGCGTCTCTTTCGTCCCCTGGCGAGGGAAGAGCTGATAGCGAAATGATCTGCGCTCTGAACGGAGAGGAGAGCACCTTAGGAACATTCCTGTACTTCGGCTTAAGGACGACTCTGGAGTCGTTTGGCCTGAATTCCAAAATTTTGGTTTTCAGCACCCTTTCTGGGAGGTACCCGGATACCTGTTGAGGGGCCATACATGGAGGGCCCACAAGTCGGTCGGGGATGCCAGATCGTCCCCTTCGCCTGTGTGAGGAGGTCTCTCCTCAGCGGAATCGGCCATGGGGCTGTTTCCAGCAGCTGAGTCAACTCGGAGAACCATAGCTGGTTTCTTCCAGAGAGGGGTTATCAAGAGCACCTCACTCTTGCTCTCCCTGATCCGTTCGATGACCTGAGGTAGTGACCGGAGGGAATGCATACAGTGGGCGACTTGGCCAGTCGTGGGCTAGCACATCCCTGTCGTTGGAGAAAAATGTTTGGCAACGAGTGTTGTCTTCTGAGGTGAAGAGGTCGATCTCTGCCTCGCCGAAGATGCTCCATATCAGCTGAACCTTTCGTGGGTGAAGTGGCCATTCCCCTGGGGGAACTTTGTGGATAGCATATCCGCACCCTGGTTTAGAATGCCTGGCACGTGCGCCGCACTCATCGAGTGCTGGTTGTGCTGAGCCCATATAACGAGGTTTTTGGCCATGGTGTGCAGGTTGCTCGACCTGAGTCCACCTTGGCGATTTATATAGGACACCACTAGCCGCGTTTCCATTACCCTTCAAATTGCGCAAATTGAAATTGCGAATTGAAAATACGCTTAATGGAAACACGTCAATTTCGCAAAAACTCCCATTTATCGCAAAAAAGTTTTTACGCTCTCATGAGGAGGTTTTTCAGACAATTCGAAAAAGGAATATTTCGCAAAACTGCAATGGAAACAGTTTTTGCGCATTTACAGTCACCTGACTTAGAAGACGCAGTGTGTTTGAAGTCCATGTATAGCTACGCAAATAATAATAATTTTATATTATTTTATTATAACATTTAATTGGCTATATTTAGAAGACGCTTTTATGCAAAAAAGGAACAAAGCGGAGCGTGGAGCGCGCACTGCATGACACGGAGGCGTGGCCGCGAACACTTGCATTTTCCTATCAACAGTGGAAACAACTTAAAATACTCTATCATTTCTGGTCAGACAGAAAATAATAATACATTATTCTCCACCACTTTTATTTGTGTAAACTCACAATAACAAGAAAACGCTGTGCTTTTGTAAAATTAAAGAAACAATCAAACGCACTTTCATGATCTCCGTAAACTGGAGCGCGAGAACTGAAACAAAATACAGCCTATGTAGGCTAAAGCTTGAAATGTCCACTTTAAAACGAACAAATTCGAATCAAAAGCTAATACCTTCTGATTATGTAGGCTAATCCGTATGAAAGTTGCATTTCTCTCTAAAAGCGCATATGTTTAACAGCGGAGATGGAGATGTGATTTTAGCCGACACTTAGAAAACAATAGTTTATTAATTATATTAATGGCTCTTCTCTTGCGAGAAAGACATCAATTCCAGTTTCTAATTTGGCCTTAGAAAACCAGTAAAATCGACATGTTTTCCATATTAATTTGTGAATATTTTAAATGTTTAATAAAGGAGCAAAAAGTTATAAACAAAGCACAGCAGTTGTGTGTAGCCAGTTCAAATGAAAATTTTGGTGTTCAACTTTGCGTTTTAAAAAGACAACAACCGTTCATTTTTCGTTTTTCAATTAGGGGTTAAAAAATGAAAAACAAATAGACACAAAAGTAGCCTACATGGATCGTTTGGACAGAATACGAGACAGAATTCTTTATTAAATTCATAAAAGAAACAATAATTAGCCTATAGGAATACTGGATTCTAAATCTCAAAGAAATGCCACAATCGGAGCAGAAATGAGGGCGAAACACCCAGAAACTCCTTATATGTGTCGTTCGGGGGTCTTTCCCTGCCATTAATGCTTGATAACACGCCACGTCTCCTTCCATTAATAATAATAATAATGTCTAATGTGGTGGCTGTGATATTATAACCAACGTCCGTTGCCGTGATTTTTGGAATGACTTATCGCGAGAGAAAAAAAGACGTTTTAGTCGCATAACATCGGTTAATGGAAACGCCGTCATTTCGCAATAGTTTTTTATCGATATTTAGATAATAGCGCAAAACATTTGCGCAAATCTGTAATGGAAACGCGGCTACTGACATGTTGTCCGTCCGGACGAAAGCAAACCTTCCTTCTTTGGACCGAGGAAGTAGCGACTGTAAAACCCTGACTCGCTTTGTGATAAAGGAACTGGCTCTACAGACCCCTTTGCTAACAGTTTCGACACTTCGGTGCGCAGGATGTGAGCCACGTCGCTTCTCACTGTTGTCTCGACCATGGCTATAAAGCGCGGAGGTCTGCGAGCAAAGTGTAGCGAGTAGCCTTGTTTTATTATATTCAACACCCATTCTGATATCCCGGGGATGGCCTTCCAGGCCATGGCCCGCATAACTAGGAGTTGAATGATGTCTGGGGACGGGCCGCTTTGTGATAGGGACCTGGCCGCCCAGCTGCTCTGTGCTTATGATACTTCGGGAACAGCGTTTCTGTGCAGAGGTGCGTACTTTATAGTGGGCACACAACCTACATTTATTACACCTCCAGCGTGAGCTGGAGGGAAAGCTGATACTGTGGGGACAGTGCTTTTGGAACAGACAGAAAAGTGCTCTTTTGGGTCTCCTTTAAAATGGTGTTTGTTTGCAGACTCATTGACTTGCAATGCTGGTATCTCCAGCCGCCTGAACCAGAGAGGGGACTGGGAGATGTGTAAATGGCTTTTTGGAGGGCGGTCCGGCCACGGCGGGACTCAACCACTGTCTTTTTCTTCCTGTCACAGTAATAGGAAGGCTTCCGAGGCTCAGGGTCCAACGCAATCTTTGGTCAGGGTCCCTGGCGTTCTAGGAACTGAAGTCGTCTCTTAGAACGAGAGTCAGCATGCGGAGTCAAGAGTCGAGGCTGGTTCTCACGCTGGCTTCGCCATCTCATCGCACTCCGGGCAGCCTTCAATATTCTCGAGAAAAGGAGTTTTCCCATAGCATAAGCTACTTGCGCAATACGAGACCTCTCGAAAGGGAACTTAAGTTACATATTTGAAAAAGTAACAGATATTTTGTTGTAAATTTAAAAGTAATGCGTTACTGTACTAGTTACTTGAAAAAAGTAATCTGATTACGTGACTCATGTTACTTGTAATGCATTACCCACAACACTGATAGTAAATGCATGTAACCTGCAACAAGGGCACTTGCAAAATAAAGTGTTACCCAAGCTTTAATCACAATAATTTTTTATCTTTCGAATGTGTGCATTACCGTGGATTAAAATACCAGATTAAAAACGAATTAACAAAATGGTATAAAGGTGTACATTAGACCAGTGCTCCCTTATTTATACTTTCAAGAATTATTTATGCAGGATATGTCAAGTAATCAAGAATATTATTCAAAACTTTGAGAGTAATCTGTTTATCCCAAGCATAGAAAGTTGATTATATGCACTGCATGTACACACAAGGTCCATCATCATTGGGGAAACCAGGGAAGCTGGAAAATCTGACCAAGTTTATCCTGTATAAATATATTATCAAAATAAAATATTGGGAAGTATTTAGAAACTTAAAGTAATCATGCTGTGCTCTATGAGAATAAACATTATTTACAAGAGCCTTTTACCAATACTCTGACTCATTTGTAATTTCAAATTTGTTGCCTTGAATCATGTCAATTCAATTTCATGTGTATCATGGGGATCTTGGCTTATGTTAAAAACTCGCAGAGAAGACCAGGTGACTAGACGCATGAAATTGTCTAGATATGACTTCTCGTTTCACAGGAGTATAAATATCAGGAAACTCAAAGGCCAAGTTCCCTTAATCATCCATCATAGTGAGAAAAAACACAATCACAATCACCATGCCCACGGTTAAATCTACTGCTGGATCTTTAATGTTGTGGCCCTATTTCTTTGCTGGAGGTCCTGGACTTCTTGTTCAGACACATGGCATCACAGATTCTAGCAAATAGCAACAGATAAAAAAAAACCAAAACCTGTCTGCCTCTTATAATGGGCCGTGTTTGGATCTTCCATCAGGACAATGGTCCAAAACAAACATTAAAATCAAACACAAAAATGTGTCAATAAGCACAAAATGAAGCTTGAATATATATGATGAATTGATAATAACAATTGAAGAAAATACATAAAATCCAGCAAACATGAAATGGTTAGTGCATCATTCTGCTGCATGTGAGTGGACTTTAAGTCCTTTTCTGACATTTCACTTGTATACCATGTCCCATGTACAGTACTATAGTGAAATAACTGAATATTTACTAATACTTCCCTGTCCTTCCATTCCCACTGGACAAAGACCAGAACTGCTCCAGCAGAACTGAACAGAAGAGAAAGAAGGATCCCCATCGAGTCATGTGATCATTTCAGTCTATTACATGCAAGAACTTGTGCCTGGAAAACAACAGAAATCCATCTCTACATTACGATTCGATGTTTTGTCAAAAACGACCGATTGGTTCAGCCTCGTTTTGCTGTTGGATGATAAAGTACATCTAAATAATGGTCTTGAGAATTGAAATGAAATTCAGAGTTTTGTGTAAATTCGCTGTATCTAACCACTTTAAAAACGTCCAGGTTAATAAGCTCTGTGTATTTTCAGGATCAATGTTTTGTGCTAATCATTCTGTTTTACTTTACTAGTGAATTGCAATGAGGTAATGCGTACTAGTTCTCCACAATTACATTATACACAGTGTAAACAGAACATGTCATTTAAACTAAAGGTCCAATATCTGAGCGGAGTGAATAAGGTTGGCTATTTGCACTCGTATCTATTCCCGAGGATGGTAAAAACTCACTTGCCATTGCACAATAGCAGCTTTTATTAACACTACATGTAAAAAGGCATTGCATTTGGATCATTTCCCCCTCAAAATGTGCCATTTAAAAATATATACTGAACATTAAAAAACATGTAACATTATAAAAGCTCCATCTGGAATATTTCAGCTCAAAACGGCATGCATTTTATCTCCCAAATGCCGTATATGCACTGTACATCTGCAGGAGAGACATCTTCATAGTACTGTGAAACAAAATAAAGTCTTTCCTGGCATTTCCTAACAAAAAGCCCACAGTTTTTACATCAGGAGTCCACTAAAACCAAGAAAAATAGTTTTCCATTATAATAACCATTTAAGAAAATCAACTGAAAGCTAAAAAAAACGTATCCGCACTATCCAGAATCCACGGGAATGAATTCATAGTTTACCATGTTTTGTTAAAAAATGCCAACATATAAAAGTGGATGACTGAAGTTATGAGCACAATACAGGATAATTACCTTGAGTTTTTCATGAAAGTATACATCCAGAACTTTTGAAAGCGTAATACCTGTAATGTCATACAGTTGGTTTTATGTTAGAGACATTGAAGGAATAGCTCATAACCAGTAGTATCATAGAAGAAGTTGCGAAAGTTTTCTGAAGCCATACGATAGCTTTATGATACGGATTATCTAGCCTTGTTCGTCGATCACAAACATGATTCACGCTTCCATATATTCTAGACACGCTGTGATGTGATTGATCACATGATGTGTGAGAACCAATGCTCTTTGGCTTTACTGGTGTCAAATCAGGTGTGACGTCTTTTCACTTTGAATGAGAATTAAGAAATGCAGTGAATAATGACTTAACTTTGGGATTTAACACCCAACGTTTATGATGGAGGCTCTATGGAAACTGTGAATTTTCATTTCTGGCTGAACTATTCCTTTAACATCTCTCAGCAGCAAAAGCATAAAGCAAAACTCACAAACATCAGACTCTCTTCAGAACCGAGACACAGTGTCATTTAAAAACAAGGCACAATCAATGGCCACTTCAACCGATTATCAGTGATCAAAATATGTACAAAAATATATATATATATATTCAATAACACGTTCTCTCTCAACATTGCACAGTAGAATTTCTTGCGTTCACTTCAAGTGTTCAACAACAAAACAATCCCTCCACGTAAAGAAGGAAGGAATGACTACAGGGTTTCTCTTCCTCCGGCGAATGATCTCGGCTCATCTGAAATGAGCACGTAAGGCACTGAAAGATGTGATGGCGATGCGAGACACAGCCCAGACACTGCAGGCCCAGACCACGCACACACACACACACACTCATCCCAGAAACGTGTGTGAACGGGTCATGTGACTCTACGGATCTACAGCCTCCTGTGGGTCTGTCTGTATGAGCATCTCTGTGCTGAGCTCAGGCTGAGTGGGAGGAGTCTCTGTGGGCCAGCTCAG
Organism: Squalius cephalus; assembly: GCF_949319135.1. Classification (NCBI taxonomy): domain Eukaryota; kingdom Metazoa; phylum Chordata; class Actinopteri; order Cypriniformes; family Leuciscidae; genus Squalius; species Squalius cephalus. Next base: position 63,674,900 of record NC_137122.1, on the reverse strand, counting down.
AGTAGGTGGAGTCTGAGTGGGAGGAGTCTCTGTGGGCAGGGTCTGAGTGGGAGGAGTCTCTGTGGGCCGGCTCAGAGTAGGCGGGGTCTGAGAGGGAGGAGTCTCTGTGGGCAGGGTCTGAGTGGGAGGAATCTCTGTGGGCCGGCTCAGAGTAGGCGGGATCTGAGTGGGAGGAGTCTGAATGGGAGGAGTCTCTGTGGGAGGAGTCTGAGTGGGCAGGGTCTCTGTGGGCGGGGTCTGAGTGGGAGGAATCTCTGTGGGCCGGCTCAGAGTAGGTGGGGTCTGAGTGGGAGGAATCTCTGTGGGCCGGCTCAGAGTAGGCGGGGTATGAGTGGGAGGAGTCTCTGTGGGAGGAGTCTGAGTGGGAGGAGTCTCTGTGGGAGGAGTCTGAGTGGGCAGGGTCTCTGTGGGCGGGGTCTGAGTGGGAGGAATCTCTGTGGGCCGGCTCAGAGTAGGTGGGGTCTGAGTGGGAGGAATCTCTGTGGGCCGGCTCAGAGTAGGCGGGGTATGAGTGGGAGGAGTCTCTGTGGGAGGAGTCTGAGTGGGCAGGGTCTCTGTGGGAGGAGTCTGAGTGGCCGGAATCTGAGTCAGTTCAGAAGAGTGATAGTAAGGCAGGAACAGTCGCTCCGCTGCACAGGAACGCATTGCCAGATGTGTGTGTTGCAGGAGAAGAGGGAATCGGGAGGTGAAGTAGGAGACAAATTCATCAGGAATGGATCCCAGCGTTTCCTGGACTTCACTAGGTAACTCTCGGTAATGGTGTTTCTATAGGAGAAAAGAGATTAAAGAATTCAGATGACGCTGAAGAGAGAATGTTTTTGTGAAATGGTTTGCAAATGTTGTTGTTTTTTGCAACATGGATGTAAATTGTAAGTTTAGTTGTGTATTCAAATCAATTAATAGAACAAAACGTGTTACAGTATTTACTAATCTCTGTTAATGTTATTTAATTAAAATCCAGCTGTTCATTGTTTGTTCATGTTGGTTCACTGTGTATTAAATAATGTTAATAAATACAACCTTTGATTTTAATAATGTATTAGTAAATGTTGAAATTAATATTAACTAAGATTAATAAATGCTGTAGAAGTATTGTTCATTCTTAGTTCATGTTAACTAAGGTAACTAATGAACCGTATAGTAAAGTGTTACAGTAATTAATATAACTGATGGTTTATTAGCAGCGATTTGAAAAAAAGCTTAAATTCAAAAAAGTTCAAACATGTAAAATATGTGATAACCAACAAAACAATTAGATACAATGTATTGAAAAAAACACATAACTCTTTAATGCTACATTTCTTTCACATCATATAAATAAAATGTAGAAGTTAGTTGTTGAAACTCAAAAAAATCATTTCACGCGCTGTAAAGTGAGTTGCTATAAACACAAGATATTTGTGGTCTTGGTAAACTCATGTACCTTATTCCTCATGGCACGTAACAGATCTCTGACCGATCCGCCTTTGTACGAACGAAATCTGCGTAGATCTGTGAAAAGAACACTATAATTTAATGGTTTGCAGAGCAAAATGTTCAAATTTAAGATTCAAAGAAGAATTAAAACTAGACAATCATGGCAGAATTGCATGTGGTTAATCTATGTACACAAACTCTTAGAATTAAAAAACTAATATTAAATCCAGTAATCCAGATGCATTAGTGCTCACCGGTCTGTAGAGGAACGGTGATATGATCCCTCCAATCAGCTTTGACCACGACCCGCCCCCCTCTCTCCAGCTGCCTCACGATTGGTCCATCTAACGGCTCCTTCTCGATCCTATCGCTCACATCCTGCGAAACAACACCATATATGCCATTTACTGCCCACTCTAGGAGAATCTGCTGCTGAAAAGTATTTTATAGCTTATGAAAAAAAGAAATTATATTTATTAGCAAATAACTCAGCACTACTTAGAGTCTTTACAATGAATGTAGCCAATTTGATTAACTCCTAAGCTTTCAAATGACACCTATTTTGTGTTGATCAAGGCAGTATTTTTGAAAAATATGATTATTAATTTTTTCGCAGCTAGGTGGCGCCCATGGGCGGTCCAGAGGGACTACTCTGCACTCTGAGACTTGAGATTCTAAGCTTTAAGATGATACATATTTAGTGTTATTCCACGTTTGAAAACGAGCACGGACGGTTCCGGGAACATTGGAAAACACACTGCATCCCGGAAAGATGAGAGACATGTTTTTTAGCAAGTATGCATCACTTTGTGAGGAATATCTCGTGATCAACGCAATGGATTATGTTGTGTTTGGACTTTTTCCACAATTCATGCATGTTTAATGGAGATATGATCTAAAACGTCACATCAATGCATCTATACATTGGATGTGCGCCTGTGTTAGAAGTCCATGAGAAATATCTTTAGATCTGAGAGATGGATTATGGTGAGTTTGGGCTCTTTTTAATTGTAACAATCTGTAAATAATGATATGCCATTTTCCACAATTTATGCATGCTTCATTGAGTTATGAGTGAAAATGAGACATCAGTGCTCCATCTATACACAAGGCTCTGTGTGCGCCTGTGCGGGTTTGTGTGTGACAACTCCATGAGGAATATCTTTAGATCTGAGAGATGAATTATGCTGACTCTTTTTAATGGTGAGAGTCTTCTGTAAATAGTTGTGTCTGTGTCATGTTCTACAATCTGTGCATGCGTCAAGAAGTTATGAGCGAAAACGCAACGCGAGTGCTTCATCAGTATATACTTGGCTACGTGTGTCTGTGGGATTTTCTGTGATAGAACTCCATGATGAATATCTTTAGATCTGATTGATGGATTATATGAGTTTGGGCTGTTTTTAATCGTGAGCTCCTGCTGTAGATAACGATGTTCCATTTTTCAAGATTGATGTACAGTACAGGCCAAAAGTTTGGACACATTACTATTTTTACTGTTTTTGAAAGAAGTTTCTTCTGCTCATCAAGCCTGCATTTATTTGATCAAAAATACAGAAAAAAATGTAATATTGTGATATATTATTACAATTTAAAATAATTGGTTTTCAATTAGAATTAACTTTAAATTATCATTTATTTCGGTGATGCAAAGATGAATTTTCAGGATCATTACTCCAGTCTTCAGTGTCACATGTGACATCCAGATCACATGATCCTTTAGAAATCATTCTAATGTTCTGATTTATTATGAGTGTTGGAAACAGTTCTGCTGCCTAATATATTTGATGAATAAAAGGTTAAAAAGAACTGCATTTATTCAAAATATATATATATATTTTTTTAATATAAATCTTCCTTATTATCACTTTTTATCAATTTAACACATCCTTGCTGAATAAAATTATTGATTTATTTAAAAAAAAAATAAAGAAAAAAATTACTGACCCCAAATTACTGACCAGTAGTGTATATTGTTGTTATAAAAGATTTCTATCTTGAAAACATTTGCTTCTTTTTTTTCTTTTCTTTTTTCTTTTTCTTTTTTTTATTCATCAAAGTATCCTAAAAAAGTATCACAGGTTATGAAAAAATATTAAGCAGCAGAACTGTTTCCAACTTTGATAATGAATCCTCATATTAGAGTGATTTCTAAAGGATCATTTGATAGACTGGAGTAATGATCCTGAAAATTCAGCTTTGCATCACCGAAATAAATGATAATTTAAAGTATAATAAATTGAAAACCAATTATTTTAAATTGTAATAATATATCACAATATTACATTTTTTTCTGTATTTTTGATCAAATAAATGCAGGCTTGATGAGCAGAAGAAACTTCTTTCAAAAACATTAAAAATAGTAATGTGTCTAAACTTTTGGCCTTTGTACTGTATGTTTCATGAAGATACGAGCGAAAAGGCCAAGTCAAAGCTACCTTGCTTGGCTCCGTGCGTCTGTGGGATTTCTGTGTTAGAACTCCATGATGAATATCTTTAGTTCTGAGTGATGGATTATGTTGAGCTTGGACTCATTTCATCTGCTGTAAATAACAATGTGCCATTTTCCACAATCGGAGCATGTTTCATGAAGTTACGAGTGAAAATGTGTCATAAATGCAGCATCCGTATATGATTTACATATGGGTCTTGAGAAGCTTCATGTGCAAAAACTCGCTGAAGTTTAGTAGAAAGCCCGAAACAGTTATTCTTGTTGTATTAGACCCGTAGACCTTTTAAAATGACAAATGACACACGACTATCTGAGCTGTATGATGTATTTGACATATTGCAGTGTGTAGTACAAAAAAGTTTTTCATAAATTAGGAAAACATTTTTTTCTTCTATTTATCAGCAAATAACTCTTCACTATTTAGGAGTTTATCAAATACATTCATTGTAAAGTCCAGACGCTTTCAAATGACACCTATTTTAAAGTTGATTATGGTAGTAGTTTTGAAAAATATGATTATTAATTTTTGATTAGGAGTTGATCAAAGTGGTTAGATGCATTAAAAAGCTGAGATTCTAAGATTCATATTTTGTGTTGTTCGCACAACAACACCTGGTGGGTTCGAGAGTTTGTAGTGCCATCTTGGCAAGGCATTGACTCCGAAAGATGTGTTTTCCTGGATAAATAAGTCTGTCTGACTATCAAACCTGGAAGAAGTGCAGCTGTTTCTCCAGACTCCAGAAGAAGGGGTGTTTCAGCACTCGCTCAGACGAGGGTCTCTTCTCCGGATCATGGCTCAACATCTGCTCGATCAGGTTTCGGCTCACAATATCCTCTGCATCAAACAGCATGGACAATCACATGATCAGAAACCTGTCTGTGATATACATTCTGCCCCAAAATGAGCAGGTGTGTGTTGGTCAGGGTGTGATATGAATGTGTGTGTGTGTGGTGGTACCGTGTGTGTTGGGCTGGTGTGTGTAGTTCAGGGTGTTATACGAGTGTGTGTGTGGTGGTACCGTGTGTGTTGGGCTGGTGTGTGTTGTTCAGGGTGTGATACGAGTGTGTGTGTGTGTGTGTGGTGGTACCGTGTGTGTTGGGCTGTAAGAGCTCGAGGGAATAGGCTCCCAGCAGAATGTTAGCCTGTCGCTGCAAGGACTTCCCGAACGGGTGTTGTCCTCCAGAAAGCACATAGTAGAACACACATCCTGCAGAGAAGATGTCCACCGTGCACGTCTGACGAGAAGAGACAAGACAATACATATATAAAACAAAGCTTTATCAGCTTTTCCATATACAGTCAAACCAAAAATTATTCAGACATATTCAGATATCATTTTTGATATAGTTTTCACTAGTGTGTGCAGGACACTATAGTTCATTTATGTAAGTGAGGAGAGCAAAATCAAGTAACATTATACCCAAAAACTCTTCATACAGTGACTACCAGTAACATTTATACAAATTTGGGACCAAAAATGATTCAGACACTTTGACCTGATCATGTTTTGCTGAAGTGTTTTTTCTTCAATTGCTAATTCGACATTTTTACACACAGACTGAACAAAATGAAGCATTGCTTGGTAATCGGTTGAGCTAAACTGGTATTATCTAATTGTGTAGTTAAATTTAACAGCTGACAGATATTCAACATAATTCATCTGTGAGACAGTCTAACAGAAGGAAAACGGATGTGCAATGTTCAATTTTCTGTCGAATTTGAACCACTGAATTTGTAAAGCGAAATAAAATGGACCGAAAATTTCCTGTCAAATATAATAGGTTGTGTTTTTAAACAGACGTTGGAAGTGAAATCTGAAAGGTGAATATGGATTATTGAATTTTTAATAAATTAAAATGTATGTGGAATGTTTTGAATTGAAATATTTACAGCTTAAATATTCAACCATGTTGAATTTCAGCCCATAAAAATGCAAGCCCTAAAAAACCCATTAAAAGGCAAGCATGGTTAATGCAATGCATTTTTCTTTCAATTAGTGCAATTCAACAGGCTTTTTTTTGTTTCAAATTATATTTAGTTTGGTATTTTTACTATTTGCAATGGGAACTACAAAGGGCACAGAATATGGATTCCTGAATTATTGAGAATTTGGTCAAAGTAGAATATTGGTGACACTGCAGCATGAGACTAAATTAGTTAATTACATATCATGAACTAACAATGAATACTTTTATTGCACTTACTAATCTAACGTTTATGATTTTTCAATGTGTATTATTGCATTATGGTACGTACACACACCAATTTGAGTTTGAGGAAGCGAAATTGTAAAGTGAAATAAAAAAATTGCCGGTCGAATATAATAGGTTGTATTTTTAAAAAAGACCTAATATTTTGGAAGTGAAATCTGAATTTCAGCCCATTAAAATGCAAGCCCTAAAAATACAATGCATTAAAAGGCAAGCATGGTTAGTTGCATGTAATTCTGCATAATTTACTGTTATTACTACGGCAAGTACATGTAACATATGTAACAAGGACACTGTAAAATAATAAAGTGTTACCCAGTTTTTTGACAGGGACATTTTTGTCCACAATGCACCTGTGTAACTTTTTTAAACTGATGCACGAGGGTTAACCCGTATCAAACGCGACGCACGGGATGTGTTGAGCTCTCACCGGGTTGTGCTTGGCGTCCTCACTGAGCACTTCGGGAGCGATCCAGCCCTCAGTTCCCGGGACGCCTGACTTCCTGCTGAAGCTGTGTCGGCCCACCGCCAGCTTCTTACACAGCCCGAAGTCTGAGATCATGGCCTTCGCGCGCCCGTGTGAGTTCGGCATCGACACCAGGATGTTGTGCGGCTTCAGATCTCGGTGGACTATCAACCCACGAGAGACACACGAGTGTTACCAACAGATTTATACTGATTATTCGGCCTAAAAAAGCAGACTAGTTAAAGGAGTAGTTCACTTCAGAATTAAAATGTCCTGATCATTTACTCTCCCCCACGTCATCCAAGATGTTCATGTCTTTATTTCTTCAGTCGGAAAGAAATGAAGGTTTTTGAGGAAAACATTTCAGGATGTTTCTCCATATAGTGACTTCAATGGGGTCCAACGGGTTGAAGGTCCAAATGTGAGTTTCAGTGCAGCTTCAAAGTCTCGACACGATCCAGCCGAGGAATAAGAGTCTTATCTAGACAAACCAGCGGCCATTTTATAAAATAAATAAACATTTATATACTTTTTAACCACAAATGCTCATCTTGCACGTCCACGACGTCACACATTACGTAATCAGTTTGAAAGGTCACGCGTGTTCCGGTTTAAAAATGCAGGGAAGGGCGAAAAACTTCATCTCATTTTCTCCTCCAACTTCAAAATCGTCCGATGTTTTAACTTTTATTTATGCTTTTTTTTTGTAAATGGCGTTTGACTGGGTCGGTTCTTCCGCCTATGTCACGCTTGACCTTTCAACGTGATTACGTAATGTGTGGCGCATCACAAGGCGAGCATTTGTGGTTAAAAAGTATATAAATGTTTATTTCTGTTATAAAATGGCTGCTGGTTTGTCTAGATAAGACTCTTATTCCTCGGCTGGGATCGTGTCGAGACTTTGAAGCTGCACTGAAACTCACATTTGGACCTTCAACCCGTTGGACCCCATTGAAGTCACTATATGGAGAAAAATCCTGGAACATTTTCCTCAAAAACCATAATATCTTTATCGATTGAAGAAAGTAAGACATGAACATCTTGGATGATGTAGAGTAAATTATCAGGACACTATAATTCTGAAGTGAACTAATCATTTAAACACGCATCACTGATGTCACAGATAATGGTTACCTATATTCAGGGAATGTAAATGAGCCAGTCCAGACATGGTTTGCTCTAGCAGTGTCACTGGCTCCAGTCCGTGCCGGTCAAAATCCTTCCGTTCCACATACTAAAATAGAACAAAATAAGTAAATAAGTAATAAGGCATTATTTAAATATAAACAACAATATATTGCATTGCATGACTTAAAAACAGAAAACTAAACTGAGCATTTTAGGCAAGATTTAAGGCTCTGATATACTCGTGACGATGCTCTTCTTCATTCTTTGCTTATGGGTAAAACGAAGTTCGAAATACGTGACTGTTAACAAACATCCGACGATAGATTGCTTTAAAGCAGCATCTTTACTGTATTAAACATGAAAAAATAATAACAATCCACTGTCAGAGTCTCTTTCAGTTAGAATTACAACTTCAGTTTCTACTATAAAGTGGCTCTCCAGTTCATGCTTTTGCTTGTGGACGTCCTCAACAGACTCAACAGAAGAACTGAACCAGAGAAGATTTACACCTTAAAGAAGGCGGGGCCTCAAAAGCCACACCCACCTATTACATAAAAGAAGGTGGAGCCTCAGAGCCACACCCACCTACTACATAAAAGAAGGCGGAGCCTCAGAGCCACATATTACATAAAAGACGGAGCCTCAGAGCCACACCCACATATTAGATCAAAGAAGGTGGAGCCTCAGAGCCACACCCACATATTAGATCAAAGAAGGTGGAGCCTCAGAGCCACATATTACATAAAAGGTGTTTATCAGTCAGTCAAAAGTTTCCAAAAGATCTCGCTGTCGCAAGCCGTTTCTCAACTCCCTAAACGAACTTCGCTTTGGCCTGATTTTGTTCGAAACGACGTCACAACAGTTTGTTCTTCGATTTCGTTTTAAAGTATATCAAGGCCTCAAGGCTGCTTGGGAAATTTCAAACAGCAAGGTTAAACTTAAACGAAGAAGAAAACTCTAAGATCCTGCCTGAAGTAAAGGAACGACACACCTGTGGAAAAGATGGACTCGTTTGTGTCTTTCTGCTTCCATTGAATTACGACTTTCTACGAATTACGACTTGAACTTTCTCAAATCATGCTGGATAACGTGATCATCAGGCTCTTCCATGTCAGTTTAAGGCGAGACACCCCCGGTGAATAGGGTAAAAAAATATTACAGTCAAAGGTTTTTACAGAGGGGATTTTGGATTTATCTATTTATCAGAAAATACTGTCAACAGCCAAAAATATATACAATTTCGCCATTTTTTTTAGGAATAAAATGTTGTATAAAGTCAGGAAAATTATATATGAACAAACCCCTCAGTAAAACCCTAAATAAGAATAAAACTGTAAAGTTTGGTAAATGTCAGTGCTGCTGAAGTGGAGATTTCTGGCTCAATGTAAGAGGAAAAACTCATTTGGAGAAAATGGCCTTTGTAATTGAAATCTACAGACGCAAATAGATAAAGTGCTCTAAAAGATACAGTTAAAAGTGTATTTTGGATGTTTTCTGTCCACTAGTCTGAAAAAACACTTCATGAAAAGCCAAAAAGCCCAAAATCTCTTTATGTTTGTAGTGTCCCACCTCAAGTGAATTATTAGGGCAACATTAAAGGGATAGTTCACTTTGAAATTAAATTTTGGTATGTTTTAGCTTACCTCAAGGGCATCCAAGATGTAGGTGTCTTTGTTTCCGCAGTGGTTTAAATTTTGATATTTTTAGGTCAAACCGTTCTTGTCTGTCAGTCATATAATGCAGGTCTATGGTCACTATCTGAAAGAGCATGCACAGAGAAGTCCAAATTAAAACAATTCCCCATCGTAAGTACACATTGATGGCCTAAGACACGAAACGAGCAGTTTGTGTGAGAAAACGAACAGTATTTATATTGTTTTTGCCTCTTGTACACTTTCCGGCGCTTGCACAGACTAAGCCAGAACGCACGCACACGTCACACACCAGGATGCGCGCGCGCCCTCAGATCACTTGGACGTGGTTGTGTTATAAGAGGTAAAAACGATATAAATACTGTTCGTTTTCTCACACAAACCGCTCGTTTCGTGTCTTAGGCCATCAATGTGTACTTACGATGGGGAATTGTTTAATTTGGACTCTGTGCATGCTCTTTGAGGTGGTGACCACAGACCTGCATTATATGACTGACAGACAGGAACAGTTTGACCTAAAAATATCAAAATTGAAACTACTGCGGAAACAAAGACACCTACATCTTGGATGCCCTTGAGGTAAGCTAAAACATACCAATTTAATTTCAAAGTGAACTATCCCTTTAATTAATCTTTTTTTATATGTGTTAGACATTTAAAAAAAGTGGTTAAAATCTATTTTCATTGTAATATCCAATGTGTTCTTTGACCGGAAAAAGCAGTGAAGCGTCAGGTTGTGTATGTGAAGCGTCAGGTTGTGTATGTGAAGCGTAAGGCTGTGTGTGTGTGTGTGTGTGTGTGTGTGAAGCGTCAGGTTGTGTGTGTGTGTGTGTGTGTGTGTGTGTGTGTGTGTGTGTGTGTGTGTGTGTGGTTGTCACCTCCTGCAGTGTGTAGCTGCACAGCTCTATGGCGATGTACTGGAACTGCCGGTCTCTCTCGGTGCAGAAGTAGCGGATCACGTTCGGGTGCTCGTCTGACTCCCGCAGGAGCTGAACCTCACGATCAGCAAAACTGAAGCATTCTGGGAGAATCCTCTTCACAGCCACGGGACGGTTATCAAACTGACCCCTGAAACCCAGTCAAGCCACCTTCATTTATACATTTATATAATATTTATTAACAATACAGTTCATTCATAAACACACACAGACTCAGAATCTGAAACAGTGAAAGCACATACAAACACTACAAAGGAAGGGTTGGGTATCGTTTTAATTTTAACGATTCCTAATCTTATCGATTCCTAATTTTGATTCCAATAAGGTAAAAAAAACAAAAACTTAGATATTCACATTTAATCTTATTGTAAAACATTTAACTGATAAAAAAAGATACAACAGACAAAAGACACAATTGAACAAAGATACGATTGAAATAAACAGTGTTTTAAGATTTTCAGGTATTCACGTACAGAAACTGTTATCAAATGTAAAATAACACTGCACTTTATAAATGAAATATACATTACAAATATAGTTACAAAAGTCACGAACGAGTGAATTTTCTTTTTGTGTTTTGTTGTTTGATTAGTGTTACTATAGAGACAGCATCAGGAATATTAGGCTACTGTCACTTTAAGAGCTGCACGGATCCAATACACTGATACACACGCCTGAAAACGAGTCGTCTCGCGCTTTAATGCTTTACAATCATATTGAAATGCTCACAAAGGAATCAATAAGAGGAATTGAAATTGTACAAGTATCTGATTCCTGACCTCAAGTATTCGATTCTGGAATTGGAACAGATTTTCGATTCCCAACCCTGGAACTGGGTGTGTGTGTGTGTGTGTGACTTGCCTGTACACAATGGTTCCCTCAGCTCCGTGTCCGAGCACATTTCTGGGGCTGAACGTGATGTTCCCAATCCGGACCATGTTGGATTCTTCCTCTGAAATTAAAAGACAAGAACAGAGTCAAAAACAGAAGTCACTTATGGACACACACATCAGGCCAATGAGATTATATGGAGATGATACACTACCAGTCAAAAGTTTTGGATCGGTAAGATTTTTAATGCTCTTCTTGCTCACCAAGGCTGCATTTATTTTATTAAAAATACAAAAAATAGTAATATTTAAAAATATTATTACAATTTAAAATAATGGTTTTCTATGTGAATATATTTTAAAGTGTAATTTATTCCTGTGATCAAAGCTGAATGTTCAGCATCATTACTCCAGTCTTCAGTGTCACATGATCCTTCAGAAATCACTCTAATATGAGGATTTGATGATCAAGAAACATTTATTATTATTATCAATGTTGAAAACAGTTGTGTACTGATGAATAGAAAGTTCAAAAGAACAGCATTTATCTGAAATATAATCTTTTGTTACATTATAAATGTCTTTACTGTAACTTTTGATCAATTTAATTCATCCTTGATGAATAAAAGTATTGATTTCTTTAATTTCTTTCCCATAAAAAATAAAAGAAAACTTCTCACTGATCCCAAACTATTGACAGAAATGTGACAGAAGCTTTCTATTTCAGATAAATGCTGCTCTTTTTAACTTTATATTCATCAAAGAATCATGAAAACTGTTTTCAACATTGATAATAATCATAAATGTTTCTTGAGCATCAAATCATCATATTAGAGTGATTTCTGAAGGATCATGTGACTCTGAAGACTGGAGTAATGATGCTGAGCATTCAGCTTTGATCACAGGAATAAATTACATTGTACTGTATATTCACATAGAAAACAGTCATTTTAATTTGTAATAATATTTCACAATATTACTGTTTTATTTGTATTTTTAATCAGATAAATGCAGGCTTGGTGAGCAGAACAGTTCTTTCAAAAACATTAAAAATCTCACCGATACCAAACTTTTGCCTGGTAGTGTGTATATATCAGAAGGACAGTCCTGACCGGTGTCGTCGTGCTCGTTGGCGGAGTGTCCCGCCTCGGGCTGGGACAGGTTGGAGTGGTTGGAGGCGCGCGGGGTGACGTTGGGGCTGCTGTGGGCCGAGCTCTCGCACCGGGGCCGGCCCGACTCCAGGAAGTCTGAGTCTGTGGGCGGCTGGAAGACGAGCTGCTGCCGCTGAAGGAGCTCCAGCTTCTCCTCCATCTGCTGCTGAAACTGCTGGTGCTGGAGCTGCTGCTGCTTTTGCATACTCTGACCAGAGACACAACACAACACAAAACCGTTATCAGAGGACGACAACACAACACTCTCATCAGAGACACAACACAATACTGTCAGACCTACGGCTACACTAAGGATGCACCGATATGAACATTTTGGCCGATACCGATAACCGATAATTCTTATACTTGAAAGCCGATAACCGATATATCGGCCGATAAATCTAAATCCACATTTTATATAATTTTTGAGAGCCTGATTACAAAAACAAAAGTCTCACCATTAAAATCCATGTCCCAAACACACAATTAATGATGTTTTTATTATAACTTTAAGTCGTCGATATGACAGACTGTTGCACTGAACTGTATTTTCCTTTTTTGAAGTGATTGGAAATCATGTTCAACATGATGATAATCATAATCAAATCCATCATGTTGAACAGTGCGCATCTGAAGTGTCTCAGCTGAAGGAAATAACATTATTTATCGGCTTTAATATATCGGCCAAATGTTCTTATCAGGCCGATAACGATAACATTAAAAATGAACATATATCGGCTGATACCGATATGGTTGCCGATATATCGTTCATCCCTAGTCTACATTCATCCGGATGCATTTAAAGAAACAGCGTTTTTATTTCGAAGCGCTCCCTGTCCCTGTTTCAAGCATTTTCCAAATGTTGCTCATCCACATCGAAACATCTGAAAATGCTTAAATCACCTTCCTGCACGTGTAAAACATACTAAAAGTTCACAAGATGATACATAATTCTCACGCTATTTTATTGGCATGATCATTTTATCAACAAAATATCCCAGTACTAACAAACCACAATAACGGCAGGCTACGTATACATTAGGGATGCGCCGAAATGAACATTTTGGCCGATACCGATAACCGGTAATTCTTTATATTTGAAAGCCGATAACCGATATATTGGCCGATAAATCTAAATCCACATTTTTATATAATTTGTGAGAGCCTGATTACAAAAACAAAAGTCTCAGCGTTAAAATCCATGTCCCAAACACACAATTATAATGATGTTCTCATGATAATTTTATGTAGCCGATATGTCACATGTTGCACTTTACTGTATTTTCCTTTATTGAAGTGATTCTAATCGTGTTTCAAGCAATTCAAAACCATCATGTTGAACAGTGCGCATCTGAAGGAAATAATACATTATTTATCGGCTTTAATATATCGGACAGATTTTCTTATCAGGCCGATAACGATAACATTAAAAACATTTATTGGCTGATACCGATATGGTGGCCGATATATCGTGCATCCCTAGTCTACATTCATCCGATACATAAAAAACCCGGCATTTTCATTTTAAAACATTCCCTGTCCCTGTTTCAAGTGTTTCCAAAAGTTGCTCATCCACATCGAAACATCTGAAAATGCTTAAATCACCTCATTGACTGAATGAGTAACTTCCTAAAGGGAAGATCTTCTTGGGGGTGTGTTTACCTTGGGATAGGTGATGATGAAGGCCACCCAGCCGGCCAGGAGGAAGGTGCAGAAGATGATGGTGGCCATGTCCTTCAGCATGGAGTCCACTGGCGTCTCCACGCGCGGGACACGGCCGGGCTTCTCCTGCAGGGACGACACTGGCGGAGGCAGCGGACTGTTGTCCTCCATCCCACTCTCATTCACTTTCTGAAACACATTTTGGTATTGACATATCAGTTTCAAAGGCTATTTCATTGCAGATACAGATAATAATCGAACATTCAATAAAATCAAACATATCTGTACAACACCTGTAAAAGTAAACAAAACTATTTTGTGGTACTTTGCTGTACTAATTCGCATGTTTTATGTTTTGTAGCCAAGAGCCCTATTCAGACGGTAATTGTTTCTCATGTGGACGTCTGTAAAAATAAATGTGCACCTCAGTGATAAAACTCATACATTCAGATAGAGATTTATTGACGGTGGAGGAGCGAGTTTTGTGATCCTACGAACCCGGGAGGTCGCATGATTGTCTGCTGTGAATAAAATGTCATATGCTTGGAATAATACGAATACAAAACAATGTCCTGTTTATTATGTGATTATTTAAATCTCCGGTTTAAAAATAGGAAGCTAGACACACAATATTTGAAATGGTTTGCTGTCTAACTAATTTACCACAAAAGGATGGATAACATTTTTAAAAAATATGGAAATTAGCAGAAATAAGTTAACGTAGCCTCTTATTTACATGAGATAAACATAAAGCTGCTTGGTTTATATTTTTAATGTATGTAATTGCATAGGCCTCATACATTTTAAAATTGTATTGTTGTTCTGGTCCATTTGAAATGTTTACATGCTTTTTTTCTTCTTTCTGCTGTCACTGAGGTGGAGCGGTGATGAAATGTTGTTCTTGTTACTTCCCAAGATTTGATAGAAGTGTACATCGTTACAGTCCTCGCAGTGATCAAAAAGGATTTAATCTGTGAATTTTGAAGTGATCTCCTCTTGTAAACTCAGAGATGTAGATTCGGACGGCAGTTAAATCATCACATGATCTTGGTGTTTGTCAAGAAACAGTCGGTGATTCGGCCGGGGATTATTACACGGATAGAGGAAGAAAAACACTGACATTCTGGATTCATACGCCAATAAAATCACAGAATAACCCCTTTAAATGTTGGAAATACCTTACGACCCCATGAGAAACAATCACCGTCCGAATAGGGCTAAGGAGTGATACAATCTTGACATTTTGGTGATTCTTTGTCTTTCAATAAAATGGTCAGGGACAGCGACACGATACTTTGTGTACAACATGTCTAAATTTGAAAGGGTAGATGCATATTTTTATCAAATAATTTGTTATTCTGATTATTTTTTAATGACATCTGATGTGTTTTCCAAAGCGTCTGATACAGCTGGGTCTGGATATGCAATTATTGTGGGGAGAATATTGGTTTATAAGATTGATTGTGTAGATTTTGCTTTATATTAACTGCATTATATTAATATTAAACTGTTTGGCCATAAAAGAACAGTGCAATTTGCACTGCATTTGCATTTTCTGCTACTTCTATTATGTAGTAATTAAATGCACTGGGTGCTTTACGCTTTAGATGAGGGATGAAAGTCATTTTACCATCCAAGAATATCAATGAACAGTTACAGGTCATGATGCAGGACCACCGCAGATAGCAGTGGATGCATGCAGGGTTTACAGTTTTCAAGTAACCACTCATTTATTGTGTTTCCACTTAATCAATCATATTCATATTTTCCCCCAGTAACATATATCGCCAAACACCCCATTCATCATCGAGAGATGACACGATGCATTCGGGCCTATAACATTTCAAATACCTTTTATTTTAATCATAAATAGAATAACGGAAAAGATGCAGCCTTGAGGCACTCCTTGTTCTCATGTACTTGAAAACATCTGCCTCTTAGAGTAACAGATTTACAGGTAGTCACATGCTTTCCAAGCCATGCTACCACACGTTCTTTTTTAATAAAACCATCACAGAAATCTGACTAATAATAATAATAATAATAATAATAATAATAATAATGTGATCTAAAGGGCTCCTTCCTCTTCTGAAACTACATTGTGAAAGTCACTTCTCTGGTGATTGTCTCCATGGGTTTATTACACATGTGACTTGTCAAATTTCCATTTTAATTTCCAGATTCACATTAACTATCTCCAATCCAAAATTAAATCTAGAATCGGCTTCCTATTTCGTAACAAAGCCTCCTTCACTTATGCTGCCAAATACGCCCTTGTAAAACTTACCATCCTACCAATCCTTGATTTTGGCGATGTTATTTACAAAATAGCCTCCAAAACTCTACTTAGTAAACTGGATGTAATTTATCATAGTGCTATCCGTTTTGTTACCAAAGCCCCATACACTGCTCATCACTGCGATCTTTATTCTCTCATTGGCTGGCATACTCTACATACTCGTCGCCGAATCCATTGGCTCCAGGTCATTTATAAGTCTTTATTAGGCATATCCCCGCCTTATCTCAGCTCCCTGGTAACCTTAGCAACATCCACCCGTAGTATGCGCTCTAGCAGGCATATTTCATTGGCCGTCCCCAAATCTTACACTTCTTCTGGCCGCCATTCCTTCCAGTTCTCTGCTGCCAATGACTGGAATGAATTGCAAAAATCCTTGAAGCTAGAGCTTCCTACTTCTCTCACTAACTTTAAGCATCAGCTGTCAAAGCTGTTTATTGATCACTGCTCCTGTTTATAGCCCTTTTATTTCCGTTTATTGTGCACTTCAGTATTTTTATTTGTAATTCCTTGTTTGCATTTTCATATTTCCAATGTTAATTTCGTGTAAATGTGCAATTTATTTCGCTACTATGGCCTATTTATTGTCCTACTTTCTTAATTATATTGTATTTTGTACTATATTTGCTCTTTGTATATGGATTGGTTTATTGATTGTATGTTTATTTATTTCTATGTGTAACTCTGTGTTGTTTTCGTCGCACTGTTTTGCTTTGTCTTGGCCAGGTCGCAGTTGTAAATGATGATTTTACCTGGTTAAACAAAGGTTAAATAAAAAAATTAATTAAAAAAAGCCAGCGGGATGTGATGTCGTTCTCACTGTACCTCTTCAATGGTCTTCTCTGTGGCCGGAGGGATGATGTTGACGTGCTGGCGAGGGATGTTCTCCGGGAACTTCTCCAGGATCTTGTTATGAGCGTCAGGTGGCGTCTCGTGGTGACCTGAGCGAGAGAAACATATCATACCTTATTAAAAGTAGAGCGCGAGAAAAGTGGGAAGATACTTATTAACAATTATGAGTAAACAATTATATATACTTATATTACAAAACACAAATTGTATGCATTTAGTAGTGCTGGGCAACGATTAATAACATCCAAAATAAAAGTTTGTGTTTACATAATATATGTGTGTGTATTTTGTATAATTATTTTGTATATATAAATACAAACACATGCATGTCTATATTTAAGAAATATTTGCATGTATATACTGTATATTTATTTATATATAATTTACATTATATTTTTATAATGTATGACATTTTTCAAATATTTTATATATAAATAACACATTTTTCTTAAATATATGAATGCATGTGTGTCAAGTCAAGTCACTTTTATTTATACAGCGCTTTTTACACTACAGATTGTTCAGCTTTACAGAGATATCAGGAAAATAATGCAACAAAGTTTGTTTCCAGAAGAAAATGTCCAGCTTAAGTAAGTTCAGTGATGGTAAAAAAGTTATTAATTTAGTTTATTTATATATATATATATCCACTCTGGAGAAAACCAGCTCAGTTCAGTTCTCATATAATGGTGTCTCAATAATATTGTTGAATATTAAATTAAATGTTAAATTCAATGCCCAATATATGTGTGTATAAATACAATGTGTGTATTTATGTATACACAATACACACACATATATTATGCAAACACACACTTTTATTTTGGATGCGATTATTTATTGCCCAGCACTAGTTTTTAGCAAACAGATCCCTTTTGCACTCGCACTTTTCCCTACAACATGAAGATGCATTGTGACTTTGTTACTGTAAAGTTTGTTCAACACAAGCACAGCGTCTCCACTAGAGGGCGTGATGGACACACACACACACACATCTCTGCTGGAGTGTGTACCTATCAGCAGCAGAGAGTTCCTCATGAAGTTGATGCGGTTCCTCTCTCTCAGCGCTGCGCTGAACTTCACTGTTGTGCTGGGAGTGATCACACACTCCTGCTCATCTTCCACGCTCGAGTCCTGGTTACTGGGACCCTCCAGCATGGGAAACGTCCTGCCACGGGGCTGAAACACACACACACACACACTTGTTATGAGCATGCATGCACTAGAACAGCACTAGGGACTTTTCAGACCTAAATAAAAATGTCACAATCTGTATTTAAAACAAAACCAAAACAACAACACCTATTACTGCAGCACATACTGTAAATATGTTTTCAATAAGTAATTGAAATTCCATTTTAGAATTGCATTTTAATTAATTTAATAAATAATAGACAGAAATAAGTCGCATTGAAATAAGTCACATAGTCCCACAAACGTATGAGGAAACACATATTTGAGGTTTTTAATTGCACTCACCACAACAGTGACTCCATCATGCACCAGTGAGGGAGAGGCGTACAGACCAGTGGAGTGTTTCCCTACATATAATGTGGACCTGTCAGAACAACAGCCAAAAACAGTGAATTACTCAGAGCTTGTTTTCCAAAGTTACATTCTCTGCCTGTAAATAGCTTATCAAGGAACTGCTAGGTTTTATACAATGGCTAATCTTTATTTATCCATGCACTAATACTGCATACTGAAAGTCTTTAGGATGATGATGACAACACTCCCAGAGAGAGATCTATATAGTACAGAGTGAAGTTTGAGCTTACTCCAGATACTGTAATATGCACTATATGGACAGAAGTATCGGGACGCACGTCTTAAAGTCCCCCTGTGGTGAAAATCATGTTTTTAATGTTGTTTATGTGTCTATGTGGTGTTTTTAATGTGCTTTAAGACAAACTCATGTGTAAATTCATAAGTCGACAGCATTGCTGAGTATTTCCTCCTTAAAACTGCAGTGAACCAAAGACAGTCTCAAAAACACTGAAATCGCTGGTGTTTCTGACGTCACAAACTACCTTGTAACCAATCAGATCAACGTGTGATCGTCAACCAGTGGATCTCTGAGCTGAGTGAGTGAGTGGAGGCGGGGCTCATTTACATATTCATAGAACCATGCATACTAAATGAGGCAAGGGTGTCGAGTTACATTCAAGCTAGTTTAAGGCATGAAGATTTTTTTTCAAGGAAAAAAGGTTTAAATATGTCATTTTGGTGATCAAAGATGATAAAATTATTGACTACAGGGGGACTTTAATGATTGAATGCAGGTGTTTTGATCAGACCCATTGCCACAGGTGTAGATAATCAAGCACCTTTCCAAAGATTTGTGAAGAAATTGGTCATTCTGAAGAGCTCATTGATTTCAAGCCTGGTACTGTGAAAGGATGCGACCTGTACAATAAGTCAGTCTTGAAATTTCAGTCAACTGTAAGTGGTATTATCGAAAAGTGGAAGTGTTTAGGAATGCAAAAGACCACATAAAGCCACAGAGCGAACCGGTCAATGAGTGCTGAGATGCATAGTGCGTAAAAATTGCAAGCGCTCTGCTGATTCCACAGGGGGGGGGGGGGTTGTAAGACTTTTGCACAGTACTGTATATATACAGTACCAGTCAAAAGTTTGGAAACATTACTATTTTTAATGTTTTTGAAAGAAGTCTCTTATGCTCATCAAGCCTGCAGTTAAAAAAAACAAAACAAAAAAACCCCCAGTAATATTATGAAATATTATTACAATTTAAAATAATGGTTCTCTTTTTTAATATATTTTAAAATGTAATTTATTTTTGTGATGCAAAGCTGAATTTTCATCAGCAAGTACTCCAGTCTTTGGTGTCTTATGATCCTTCAGAAATCATTCTAATATGCTGATTTGATACTCAGTTATTATCAATGATGGAAACAGTTGTGCTGTTTAATATATTTTTTTGGAATACTTTTTTCAGGATTCATTGATGAGTAAAACGTTAACAGCATTTATTCATAAAAACAGCATTTATTCAAAATAAAAACATTTCTAACAATATAAATCGTTACCATCACCTTTTATCAATTTAAGGCATCCTTGTTGAATTAAAGTACTAATTTATTAAAAAAAAAATAGTTATTGTTCCCAAACTTTTTGAACGGTAGTGTATATTGTTACAAAAGATTTATATTCTAAATAAATACAGTTCTTTTTAACTTTTTATTCATCAAATAATCCTGAAAAAAGTATCTCAGGTTATAAAAAAAATATTAAGCAGCACAACTGTTTCCAACATTGATCATAAATCAGCATATTAGAATGATTTCTGAAGGATCATAAGACACCAAAGACTGGAGCACTTGCTGATGAAAATTCAGCTTTGCATCACAAAAATAAATTACATTTTAAAGTATATTAAAAAAGAGAACCATTATTTTAAATTGTAATAATATTTCATAATATTACTGTTTTTTTTTTTTTTTTAACTGCAGGCTTGATGAGCATAAGAGACTTCTTTCAAAAACATTAAAAATAGTAATGTTTCCAAACTTTTGACTGGTACTGTATAGAGAGAGAGAGAGAGAGAGAGAGAGAGAGAGAGAGAGAGAGAGAGAGAGAGAGAGAGAGAGAGAGAGAGATCTGCTTTAAACAGTGTACCCCAAAGAGGGTTTCTGCTCAAAGCTAGGGATGGATTGATAGCATTTCTTCATGTCAGATACAGACAATGCAATCTTGAGTATCTGCTAATGCTGATGCTAATCTGATCAAATAAATAAATGAAATAAGTGTGAGTGTAGACCTCTTACTGAAACAAATTGTGTATCGAGAGCATTCTTAAAATCTTATGAACAATACATTTGCGATTTGTGTATTACTACTTCATACTACACTTTCCAGAATCAGTTCTTCCCCACTTCTTAAGAGACAGACAGGATGTGGCTTAGATATCGGAGACGCAGCATGCAAGTCAAATCATGTCAGCTCAGCAAGAGCCAAATTGGAGTAAAATGTGGTTTCGCAAGTAAACATTAAAAGAAAATCGAGAGGTTGCATGACATTGTCGATTAGGTTAAAACTATTCGGTTACTCTTTATTTTAAGGTGTCATTGTTACAGTGTAATTATATATTTAAGTACTGAGTAATATTAATTAACTACAGGGTTAGGGTTTGGATGAGGGTTAGTTGAATGTAATTATGCACAATTTACTGTAATTACTACGATAGGTACATGTAACGTATGTAACAAGGACACTGTAAAATAAAGTGTAACCACATATTATTGTGGAAATGAAGCAAATAAAAATAACCCTGTGTAGGCATACAGAAAAACATAGTACTTGATCTTATCTTACAGGAGTTTATCTTTGGTTTTCTTCTCGCGGGGAAACGGATACGTCCACTGTGTGATGCGGCCCACCTCTCCTGACATGAAGGTGAGATAACGCAGAGTTTCGACGGCCACGTTGGTGTGTGTGACCTTGCGAAGGCCCTCGCGCTGCCAGATGTAGATGGCCACCACTGGAGAGTTATAGTTCTGGACCCACTGCACGTCCCCGGACTCACTGTCCACCGTCACCACCAGCCCGTCCCCGTTGGACACGAAGTGGGCCATGTCTGGAAGAACACAGGAGAAACAGTGTAATGTGGAAGAGATCTGAAAGGGTTTCCAGACTGCCACTGACGGATCCTCACTGTATTTGGTGTCGTCGTCTGGAAGGGTGTAGGCGTAGTCGGAGTAAGTGGCGTTCCAGCGAAGCTCTCGGCTCTTGGTGTCGTACATCGTGATCGTGTATTCTGAGGAACAACACAATCAGTGGATCAGCAAAGCACAAATCTTTGGGCCCGATCATACACTCGACTCAATGCAAGTGTGTTTTTGCTAGTTTCAGCCCGACGCACTTTTCATTTTCACGTCCTCTAAAACTCTAACTCTTACTTATCTTATACTTTATATATTTAACTGTTAATACTATAGTCAGAACATGATCAACAAGGACACTGTAAAATAGTGTTTCCACTTCACACACTGTTTATATGTACTACCCCACATTTTGCAATCTGATTCACATATTCGTTTACATGTGCATTACATGAACAAATGTGCAGTCGCCTGTCCTGTTCCTGGATCAACATATTTAGTTCCTGTCTGAGATTTAGTCATAATTTAAAGATGGTTATTATTACTCCTCTATTCACAATAGACTATATTTTAATCAGTAAATATTCTGAAATATGAAATGCAATATACAGCATATAAATCATTATTTATTTGTGCACTGATTCAAATGTTTATTTAGTGTCTTAAAGCATCCTTAAGCACAACAATAATGTTTGTTTATCTTTCAAATCAATTCAATACCCTGATTAAAACTTTTAACAGTTGTAATGAGGGCCACTTTAAACAATTGTAATCTGAAAAAATGTATGCCGTCACTTGTCAGTATTAGGGGTGTAACAATATATCGCAATACAAAAATGCAAAAATATGTATCGTGGATAGTGACAATATGTATTATGTATAGTTCACCCAAAATTAAAATTACTGAGAATTTTTTTTTTAGTTTTCAGAGTTTTAGTGTCAGTACTACATTAAATTGCTATATATAATGTTGAATATAATGTATAATAATACAATATTTGTGGGTCCTGATAATGCCAAATGTTACCAGTAAAAAGTGGCCTACATTATTTTAAATATATCTAGTCAGAGAAAGAGCGCAAGCATATTCAGGTACAGGTACATGTACAGGTCCAGGTCTCACCTGTGCGTCCGAGGTACAGCAGAGATGAAGATGGACAGAACATCTCAGCGTAAGAGGAGGTCAGCGTTTGCTGTTTCTCACCGGTCAGCAGATCCACAACATACCACACGTCCTGCTTCTTACCTACACACACACACACACACACACACATCTCATGCTCAAACCTTCATATACTTCATACAGTTATTCATGTTTCAAATTCAATTCAAGATCAGCTCTATGTGCAGCATCTGTCATTCAACCAGTCAGATTATCTTTGATAATCAAAATTACATTATTTTTTCCCCAGTGAAAATAATTTCTTCATGCCTTAAACTAGCTTGAATGTAACTCTACACCCTTGCCTCATTTAGTATACACGGTTCTATGAATATGCAAATGAGCCCCGCCTCCACTCACTCACACTCACAATGAACTAAATAAATAACTTCTTTTTTTTTTTTTTTTTACAACAGAAATGAACCATCACTGAAGCTGGACTGTGACACTATTTACTTCTAGAAACAAACTTTGTTGCATTATTTTCCTGATATCTCTGTAAAGCTGCTTTGAAACAATCTGTACTGTAAAAAGCGCTATATAAATAAAGGTGACTTGACTTTACTGCAGAAAATGCTGGCAAGTGGAAATATTGCTTCAATTCATAAAAATATGTTTAAACTAGAAATTAATTCAGAAACGGTGATTTCAAAGCGTGTTTTTGAGACTGTCTTTGGTTCACTGCAGTTTTAAGGAGAAAATACTCAGCAATGGTGTCGACTTATGAATTTACACATGGTTTGTCAAAAAAAAAAAAAAAAAGACATATGAACAACATTAAAAGCTTGATTTTCACCACAACGGGACTTTCTATCACACTAGCCTCATGTTAACATGTAAAATACCTTTGAAAACGTTTATTCTGGTGCATGTCTTGATTATTATCTTTTGTGTTAATCAACAGCATGTCACAAATGCTATATATAAAGATCAACTATACTGATCCTTTAAAGAATGGAGTTGGAAAAATTAGATGGCTTGATGACATCGTCTGAAAGGGAAAGTTCATAATTTTCATAATTTTGCACCAATGAACAACAAAGGCAAGAATAAAACACAATAAATTTACAAGAACTGCTCAATAAAATGGAAAGATATGTGGTAATTTACATATTCAGTGCATGCTTTTCCCATGTGCTCGTTCTTTTCCCCCCGTTTCATTTATCCCTTTATCATCTTAGAGATCAAAAGTCCAAAGATAACTGATGCATCATGGGTAAATGTTCTTGGTCAGGATGTGTAAACACACATCAGCACGTCAGATCAAACACACCACATGTTTATCTCAGGAAAGAAGTGTGGTTTTGAGTCAAACAGAGCTATTTCCTGTGATATTCAACAATATATGAGACAACTTCAACGCTAATGTTTGAACCATTAATAAATCTAATTAGGAGAGATTAACAAGTAACGGGATTAAGATACTGCCTGATTTAATCAGTGTTTGGCCTGCTTCTTTGGGCTGGGTGCGTGTCATTATAGATGTCTCTGTGCCTTGTGATTACGCACTCTCTGTGGTTTAGAAAGGGTGGCACAGAGAGACGTCTTATTGTGGTGTTTGCAGTGAGATTATGAAGCAATCCCACAGTGCCCACCCATCCACAGGGAGGCCGTTAGGAGAGACCAGTTCCTCAAACGTGTGACACTCCTGCTAGTCATGTAGAATCAACATTTAAAGTCCCCATGTAGTCAATCATTTTATCCCTCTTTGATCACCAAAATAACATATTGAAACCTTTTTTCCTTTGAATGTAACTCGACACCCTTGCCTCATTTAGTATATATGCGGTTCTATGAATATGCAAATGAGCCCCGCCTCCACTCACTCAGCTCAGAGATCCACTGGTTGACGATCACACGTTGATCTGATTGGTTACAAGGTAGTTTGTGACGTCAGAAACACCAGCGATTTCAAAGCGTGTTTTTGAGACTGTCTTTGGTTCACTGCAGTTTTAAAGTAGTTCACTTCAGAATTAAAATCTCCTGATAATTTACTCTCCTCCATGTCATCCAAGATGTTCATGTCTTTCTTTCTTCAGTCGATAAGAAATTAAGGTTTTTAAGGAAAACGTTCCAGGATTTTTTTTCCATTTTGTGACTTCAATGGGGTCCAACGGGTTGAAGGTCCAAATGTGAGTTTCAGTGCAGCTTCAAAGTCTCGACACGATCCCAGCCGAGGAATAAGAGTCTTATCTAGACAAACCATCTGACATTTTATAAAATAAATAAACATTTATATACTTTTTAACCACAAATGCTCGTCTTGCACGTCCACGGCGTCACGCATTACATAATCAGGTTGAAGGGTCACACGTGTTCCGGTTTAAAAATCAAATTTTCTGTGTTCTTCAAAATCAAAAAACTTCAAAATCGTTCGACATCTTTGTTTTACCTTTTATTTCTTTTATTTTTGTTTTGATTTGGTTTTTGAAACTGACATTTGGACCTTCAACCGGTTGGACCCCATTGAAGACACTATATGGAGAAAAATCCTGGAACGTTTTCCTCAAAAACCTTCATTTCTTTTCGACTGAAGAAAGAAAGACATGAACATCTTGGATGATGTGGCGGAGAGTAAATTATCAGGACATTTTAATTCTGAAGTGAACTAATCCTTTAAGGAGAAAACACTCAGCAATGCTGTCGACTTATGAATTTACACATGGTTTGTCTTAAAGCATATCAAAAACACCACATAAACAACATTAAAAGCTTGATTTTCACCACAGGGGGACTTTAATATCCAGTGATTAATATCTCTAGTCCTAACTACAAGCTATAGTAAAAGTAATGCTTGACTTAGCAAATACCAGTGATAAAACCAAACTGAACTTAGGTTGAGCATAGGCTCAGAATAAGAGTAACAGGAGGAGTCTCTCACCCATGTATAAGATGCCATCAGAACTGCGGCAGGGCGACGCCTGGACCAGCTCAGGAATGGTGAACGGCAGTTTCTGCAACACACACACACACATATTACATAGGATAAGCAACGTTTTCTTTCAGCAAAAGCAGTCTACTCATTTAGTGTGGGTGCTACTATTGCTACTGACCTCAGATGTCTCACTTTTAAAATGATATTGCTCATTTCTAAAACTTATCATTACTAAAAATATCACCGCTTGCTTCCAGAGAAAGAGGAAGTCCTTCAAGAGAAACGGAAAGAAGTTGTCTCTCACCGTCAGACCCTCGTTGTTCTTTCCTCCGAGAGAGTACAGACTGCCATCATTGGGGTCCGGGAGGAACGCAGGCCTGTGAAACAAACACTTTTCATATCAGATAGGATTTATATCCTGTAAAAAAAAACTGTATCTGTATCTACTAGATATAATGCATGAACAAATGATTTGTATGAATGATGTTATTTATGATATATTCTGTATAGGGATGCACCGATATGAACATTTTGGCTGTTACCGATAACCGATAATTCTTTATATTTGAAAGCCGATAACCGATAATTCTTTATATTTGAAAGCCGATAACCGATATATATTTATATTTGAAAGCCGATAACCGATGATTCTTTATATTTGAAAGGCGATAACCGATGATTCTTTATATTTGAAAGCTGATAACCGATATATATTTATATTTGAAAGCCGATAACCGATGATTCTTTATATTTGAAAGGCGATAACCGATGATTCTTTATATTTGAAAGCCGATAACCGATATATATTTATATTTGAAAGCTGATAACCGATGATTCTTTATATTTGAAAGCCGATAACCGATGATTCTTTAGATTTGAAAGCCGATAACCGATATATATTTATATTTGAAAGCCGATAACTGATGATTCTTTATATTTGAAAGCCGATAACCGATGATTCTTTATCTTTGAAAGCCGATAACCGATATATATTTATATTTGAAAGCCGATAACCGATGATTCTTTATATTTGAAAGGCGATAACCGATGATTCTTTATATTTGAAAGCCGATAACCGATATATATTTATATTTGAAAGCTGATAACCAATATATATTTATATTTGAAAGCTGATAACCAATATATATTTATATTTGAAAGCTGATCACCGATGATTCTTTATATTTGAAAGGAGATAACTGATGATTCTTTATATTTGAAAGCCGATAACCGATAATTCTTTATATTTGAAAGGCGATAATCGATATATATTTATATTTGAAAGCTGATAACCGATGATTCTTTATATTTGAAAGGCGATAACCGATAATTCTTTATATTTGAAAGGCGATAACCGATAATTCTTTATATTTGAAAGGCGATAACCGATATATATTTATATTTGAAAGCCGATAACCGATATATATTGTCCGATAAATCTAAATATTAATTTTTAAACAGTCTTTGAGAGCCTGATTATAAGAACCAAAGTCTCACCATTAAAATCCATGTCCCAAACACACAATTATGACAAAGTGATGTTCTCATTATAATTTTATGTAGCCGATATTACAGACTTGCACGGCACATGTTGCACATTACTGTATTTTCCTTTCAATCATATTTCAAGCAATTCAAAACCATCATGTTGAACAGTGCGCATTGGAAGTGTCTAAGTAATCCATTAATTATCTCCTTTAAAGGGATAGTTCACTTTGAAATAAAATTTTGGTATGTTTTAGCTTACCTCAAGGGCATCCAAGATGTAGGTGTCTTTTTTTCCGCAGTAGTTTCAATTTTGATATTTTTAGGTCAAACCGTTCTTGTCTGTCAGTCATTTAATGCGGGTCTGTGGTCACTGTCTCAAAGAGCATGCACAGAGTCCAAATTAAACAATTCCCCATCGTCCAAATTAAACAATTCCCCATCGTAAGTACACATTGATGGCCTAAGACACAAAACGAGCGGTTTGTGTGAGAAAACGAACAGTATTTATATCGTTTTTACCTCTTATAACACAGCCACGTCCAAGTGATCTGAGGGCGCGGGCGCTTCCTGGTGTGTGACGTGTACGCAGACTGGTGCATAGATATATACACTAGATGTTGCCTTAAAGACATTCGTTCCAATGAACTGCCGTAGCCAAGGCGACATCTAGTGTATATATCTATGCACCAGTCTGCGTACACGTCACACACCAGGATGCGCGCGCGCCCTCAGATCACTTGGACGTGGCTGTGTATAAGAGGTAAAAACGATATAAATACTGTTCGTTTTCTCACACAAACCGCTCGTTTCGTGTCTGACCACAGACCTGCATTATATGACTGACAGACAAGAACGGTTTGACCTAAAAATATCAAAATTGAAACTACTGCGGAAAAAAAGACACCTACATCTTGGATGCCCTTGAGGTAAGCTAAAACATACCAAAATTTTATTTCAAAGTGAACTATCCCTTTAATATATCAAAATTTTCTTATCGGGTCGATAACGATGACATTAAAAAACAACAAATATCGGCCGATACCGATATGGTGGCCGATATATCGTGCATCCCAAATTTTGCATAAAGCTAATTTTAATGAAAGACTCAGATTGGTCTCTATAAACTGTCATTGTATGGACAAGAACTGTGTAAAAAATACAGGTTTGGAGGATTATAATGATCCACATGCACAACCGCTCAGGTATAGGTGAAAGAAAGCTTACTCTGACACGTGCGTCGGGACTTGCAAAACAGGATCTGCATTGGGAATGAGAGACATTTCAGTTAAGAGATATAAACTTTATCACAGGCAAATGAAGGGATGAGCAAACATGAAGACAATACAACGCAAGCAAACTAAGTGTTGGGTGTCAAACCAAACAGAGATTACCAGAGAAGACCTTCATATAAACAACAATTCTATTTTATTATCACATATTTTAGAAAGTAATGAAACCCATCAAATAACACAAATGGAAAAATGACAAGGCTCTGGAATCACAGTCTAGTTCTACTCTCAAACAACTTCACAATGTGTGCATCGTCAAACCTCATTGGTTTAAATCAGCCAATGGCCACCCAGTAAAAAACAAACAAAAAAACAAACAAACCTGTATGTGTTGACCACTAGATATAACGCATGAACAAGTGATTGGTAAAAATGATTGATATAGAGCTCAAGTGATACAGGTGTGTGCATATTAACTATTTTACAGTAGCTATGTTTCCATCCACCTATTTTTATGCGCATTTTGGGATATCGCGTTAAAAACGCCATATGGAAATGCAAAGATGCGCATAAATTGTGCATAAAACCTTACGTGCTCAACTGAGGCGGATAAATGTTTTATCCGATAAGACGTGCATAAACTACGATCATGGAAACACATTTACTGAACAAATCTCTTGATGCACAACAAAAAACTCATCAGAGGCTGTGATTGGATAACTGGAGTAGCCAGCGGACCAATGGCATCGCAGCATCTCAAAATGTTGGTTTGGTGGTTCAGAAAGTTTAATTCCCTCCAGAAGCGTCTCACACGATTGTGTTCCCGAACACCGGCATCCGAACGCAAGAGAACATGACAGCGTTTATTGCGTTTTATTCGTCATTTACGATGGAGGAAAAAAGAGCCAGTTTCTTCCTTGATTGCAGCAACTTCTGTTTTTATTACAGATATTTTGTGCCAATTTCCAAGGAAGTGCTGATTTTGTTCTCTTGAACACATGAGAAGGAAACACTACTTTTATGCGATATTCCAATTTTGTGTGTAAGTTAAACTTAAGGATATACCGATATATCGGTAACATATCGGTATCAATAAAAAAAATGTTGTCCGATATCTGAAAGCCGATAAATAATGGGTTATTTCCTTCAGCTGAGACACTTCAGATGCGCAACTGTTCAACATGATGGTTTTGAATTGCTTGAAATATGATTGAAAATAGAGTAAAGTGCAACAGTCTGTCATATCGGCTACATAAAATTATAATGAGAACATCATTACAATTGTGTGTTTGGGACATGTATTTTAATAGTGAGACTTTGGTTTTTGTAATCAGACTCTCAAAAATTATATAAAAACTTGGATTTAGATTTATCGGCCAATATATCGGTTATCGGCTTTCAAATATAAAGAATTATCGGTTATCGGACAAAATTTTCATATCGGTGCATCCCTAGTTAAACTCGAACCTTTGGATGGAAACACAGCTACAGACTTCAAATATCGTTAAATCAAATTACATTTTTGGAGCAAAAACTCTCCAATTTATGAAACAGACGAAACAGTAAAAATAAAACTCCTGGATGCTGATTGGTCAGTGCCGATTTCTAATGCTAACATAGTAACCTTTAGTAAAACGATCAAGGTCTTGAATGTCTTATTCCTGTGTGTTGGCAATATAAAAGTGTCGGTTACACTTTATTTTAAGGTGTCATTGTTACAGTGTAATTATATATTTAAGTACTGAGTAATATTAATTAACTACATGTACTTACTATAGGATTAGGATAGGATTAGGGTTTGGTTGAGGGTTAGTTGCATGTAATTATACATAATTTACTGTTATTATTTTGGTACATGTAGTGTAAGTATATAAGTACATGTAACAAATGTAACAAGGACATTGTAAAATAAAGTGTAACCAAAGTGTCTAGCACTCATGTGAGAGCTGGACCACAATGACAACGCACTTAAACACAGACTATCAGGTCCGACTGCACACTGTGTGTGTTTGTGTGTGTGTGTGTGTGTGTGTGTGTGTAGAGCAACGGCCTGCGTGTTTGACTGGCTCAGCCTGTGCATCAGGTTTCTGAGAGACAGCAGGAGGATCAAATGCATGTGAATATCGAAAAGTAGGGCCAGTAATGGAAGATTCCACTCAATGCATGTTAATAAACACCGCAGAACATGCATTAAACCTTCATGTGCTGTTTTTCAGAGAAAGCTCAAGAGGAAATGAGCTGCACAGACGTGCCTGGCCTTGATGACACACAGTTTGTGCACGGAGTTTCAAAATATTATTGCGTAAGGAAACCTGCTATCATTCCAGCTGCATGCTGGGAAAAACCAGAATACCACCTCGTGTCATAAATGCAGTGAAAACACTTGCTTAATGCTTTTAATATTTCCCTCGACAGATATAACAATTAAAATAGCAAGTCAAAGTGAAAACTGCTTAAGTTCGCCAAATTCTTCATCGTATATGAATGGAAAAGTGAATTTCTTAGTTGTTGTGAATGTTTTTTTAATACACTTTCTTGCATTCACTAAATGGTTCTGTAATGTGTCAGAACGCTTTTAAAGTACAAATATTGCATTTTGTCTTTAAATTAATATGAGGTCCTATATAAAATAATTTGGAAAAGTATTGTGTAAAATAGTTTAAAGTGTTAGTTCACCAAAAAATAAAAAAATCTGTCATTTTTTTTCCAAACCCTTAAGACTTCTGTTCATCTTCAGAACACAAATAAAAATATTCTTTTAATGTTTTTTTTCCACAAGAGATCGTAAAAGTAATCCATATGAATCAAATGCTTTACTCAAGTTTTTGAAGAGAAGCGATTTATATATATGATGAACAACAGATTGAATGTATGCTCTTATTCACTTTGATCAGCACACACACATAGATCTTTAAATGTGGTCAAACACAGAAGCTCAACCGTGCGTTACATGCAAAAACAAACCATAACTGGTTTTTGTGGAAGCTTAGGTGTGTTTGTGTGAGACGCGAGAGCAAACCTCACTGCTCTATGTGTGACTGTCAATCAATGTTTATACATATATATATATATATATATATATATATATATGATCAAAAGCCTAAATTTAATCAGTTCATCATATAAAGTGATCGTGTCTCTTCAGAAAACTTGGATTAAACTGCTCGATTCATACGGATTACTTTTACAATGTCTTCTTAATATGTGAAAGTTTTGGTTGCATGAGACTTTCAGTGGAGAGACAGAAATCTCCCAGGTTTCAATTAAGAAAAAAAATCTTCATTTATGTTTGGAAGAAGAACAAAAGTCTTATGGGTTTGGAAAGACACAAGTACGTTTTCACCAATCAATGCGCTTTAAGCTGAAAACCTTTGATTAGACCTTCCATAATACTTTAAAAGTATAATAAACTGGTGTGTGTTTCTCTTCACAGTAAAATCATATTCTGATTTACATATCCTGGTTGTTTTCTTTATTTTACAAAAGCACAATGTTTTGTCAGTGTTCACAAATAAAAAAAACAGACCTTTTACCGTTTCGAATGAAGTCTTACTCATATCTGTGTGACCATAAATGACGGAGTACTTTAAGTTGTTTCCACTGTTATAATGTGCTTTCTTAGCGCATCTGCCATTGTCACCGCATGTTAATGAACTCTCACGCTCAAAGAAAACAGCACAGGCATGGCCTTTAAGTCAAAGACGTTGAGAAACACTGATAACAGTTTTACACTCCTGCAAACAACAGTGTGTTTCACTTTCACTACTTTCACTGTGATCTGAACTCAGTGCTGTCTGTAACCTTTTCACTCTACTAAAGCATAAAAATACCATAATATGTTTGCATATATTGAGGAAACATAAGTTCAATTACTCGTTTCTCTGAAAAACACTTCTACAGCCGGTTATTTTACTGTGAAATGTGCGATTCCAGGCTGGAATGTTTGTTATTGTTTTGGCCTGTGATATTGAACGTTGCCAATTTGCACATTTTCGTCGTCCATTGCGCTCGTTCCTGTTGCGTGAGCTCAAACCGCCGACCCGTGTGAGCGTCGAGTCTGTGGAGGCGGGGAAATAACGATCTCCGATATTGTGAATTTGGAGTGCAGTACCTATTTCCACCACTAGTTGTTAATCTTACAGACTGCACCTTTAAAACTAAAGCGTATGATTATGCGTACCTTCTTTCAGGGTCCACTTGATGGTTCCAGATCTCTTGCTGACGGCGTGAAGGTTCCCGTCCAGCGTGGACACGAAGAGCAGACTCTCGGGCACTGACACCGTATTGCTGATGCAGGAGCCCTGCACACACACACACACACACCATCACTTTTCTTATTCTTTACAACTTTCTTAAAAACAGTAGTGGCCAAAAGTGATGTCTGGCCTAGGAGATTGACATCTTCACCCAAATATTACTAAACATCTGTTGAAGATTTTGTAAGCATATTGCGTAGATGTGCTTGAAGTCAATGGTTTTATTTGTGGTGATAATGCATTAAAACATCATTTTTGGCCAGGCTGTCATACAAAGAGTTATGAACACATGCAAAAAAAAAACACAATTTTGGAGAGAACCAATGGAATATTAATAACTCATTATGCATGAGTTTTTGTAGTTTATGTGCATTTTTTTTTTTGCATAGCAGAATAAAACCTGTAGCTGTAGTTTGCCTTTTTTGTTTAGTGTTAAGTTTAGTGTTTTGTTCTTCTCTCATATTTAAAATATTTTACAAAATAGAAAATATTTTCCTCATATTTTCATGGTTTAATCAAACTTGTAAGGGTCATTAAAAACAAATATCACTTTTGGCCACTGTAGATTGTAGAAATACTTCTCAAATATGTGTAAGTAAATGTGTTTTGAACCGTTTTACATCAGAGCCTGTCGGATTCACAACATGTGTGGCCGGACATATTTTTTTCACAAAGAGAAAACATGAATAAAAAGGAAGTAAACACTCTAACCCACAGTAATCTAGTAAGTCTGGGAATCACAGTTTCTCATAGACCAGATAACACCACTTATAAATACAGTATAAAGTGAACATGACACTGTAAACTAAAGGCATTTAACACAGGCTATACTTATATAAGATCATCTGGCAGCTGGATTTTATGAAGTTTGCTGGTATTAAAACGACAATTATCGGCTGATGTTGATCATTAAAAATGTCTGCCTTGGAAACAGATCAGTCGACCACTACTTCTGTGTATTCAACCATCTGAAGCCTAAAATAAACATGATTTGGCTGAAAACATACTATACTTCTGCTGGATGTCCGATGAAAGAAAGCACTAAAAACTCTGAGAGAACTGGAGAAAACACAAGGAACTGAACATCTGACTAATTAAAGCTGGGGATTAAAAATGATTACCGGTTTGACGATAAACTACTATGAAACTCATGACATTTATTGTTTTTGTATTTTAATTTACTGCGATGTGAAAAACTGGCAGGGTGAGTTATGAATCATTAATCATTAAAAAAATTCACTCAAATTGATTAAACATTTTTAAATAGACTTCAGCAATTAACATTTTGTCAGAACCTCTAGTAAATTAGGCTACATGTTATTTTTAGGGAATGCACGATATATATCGGCCACCATATCGGTATGGGCCGATATCGGTTAATTTTTAATGTTATCGTTATCGGCCCGATAAGAAAAATTGGACGATATCTTTAAACCGATAAATAATGTATTATTTCCTTCAGCTGAGACACTTCAGATGCGCACTGTTCAACATGACGGATTTGAATTGCTTGAAATATGATTGAAAATCCCTTCAAAAAAAGAAAATACAGTAAAGTGCAACATGTGCATGTGACATATCGGCTACATAAAATTATAATGAGAACATCATTATAATTGTGTGTTTGGGACATGGATTTTAATGATGAGACTTTTGTTTTTGTAATCAGGTTAAAATTATATGAAAATTTATCAGATTTATCGGCCAATATATCGGTTATCGGCTTTCAAATATAAGAATTATCGGTTATCGGTATCGGCCAAAATTTTCATATCGGCGCATCCCTACATTAAGTATTATTGTTTTTGAATTTTTATTTACTGCGATGTGAAAAACTAGCAGTAGGGGTGGGTTATGAATCATTCATTAAAAAAATTTTTTTTTTTTTTTTAAATAATTAACTCAAATTGACATTCAGCAATTAACATTTTGTCGAAACCTCTAGTAAATTACATGTTATTTTTAGGGAATGCACGATATATCGGCCACCATATCGGTATCGGCCGATATCGGTCCATTTTTAATGTTATCGTTATCGGCCCCGATAAGAAAATTTGTCCAATATATTAAAGCCGATAAATAATGTGTTATTTCCTTCAGCTGAGACGCTTCAGATGCGCGCTGTTCAACATGATGGCTTTGAATTGCTTGAAATATGATTGAAAATCACTTCAAAAAAGGAAAATACAGTAAAGTGCAACATGTGCATGTGACATATCGGCTACATAAAATTATAATGAGAACATCATTATAATTGTGTGTTTGGGACATGGATTTTAATGATGAGACTTTTGTTTTTGTAATCAGGTTAAAATTATATGAAAATTTATCAGATTTATCGGCCAATATATCGGTTATCGGCTTTCAAATATAAAGAATGATCGGTTATCGGTATCGGCCAAAATTTTCATATCGGCGCATCCCTACATTAAGTATTATTGTTTTTGTATTTTTATTTACTGCGATGTGAAAAACTAGCAGTAGGGGTGGGTTATGAATCATTCATTAAAAAAAATTTTTTTTTTTTTTTAAATAATTAACTCAAATTGACATTCAGCAATTAACATTTTGTCGAAACCTCTAGTAAATTACATGTTATTTTTAGGGAATGCACGATATATCGGCCACCATATCGGTATTGGCCGATATCGGTCCATTTTTAATGTCATCGTTATCGGCCCCGATAAGAAAATTTGGCCGATATATTAAAGCCGATAAATAAAGTATTATTTCCTTCAGCTGAGACACTTCAGATGCGCACTGTTCAACTTGATGGATTTGAATTGCTTGAAATATGATTGAAATCACTTCAAAAAAGGAAAATACAGTAAAGTGCAACGGTCTGTCATATCGGCTACGGCCACATAAAATTATAATGAGAACATAATAATAATTGTGTTTGGGACATGGATTTTAATGATGACACATTTTTTTTGTAATCAGGTTAAAATTAAATGAAAATTTTGATTTAGATTTATCGGCCAATATATCGGTTATCGGATTTCAAATATAAAGAATTATCGGTTATCGGTATCGGCCAAAATTTTCATATCGGCACATCCCTACATTAAGTATTATTGTATTTTGTATTTTTATTTACTGCGATGTGAAAAACTGGCAGTAGGAGTGGGTTATGAATCATTTATTCAAATAATTTTATTTTTTTTAAATAATTAACTCAAATTGACGTCAGCAATTAACATTTTGTCAGAACCTTGTTCTTTAATTCGTGGGAGAATCGTGATCTCTATTTGAAACAAAACAATCGGGATTCTCCATTTCCCCAGAATCGTGCAGCTTTAATTTGAGCAGAAACTTTTATCCAAAAGCGACACACATTGCACTGAAATTGTGATGAAAGTTATACATTTTTATCAGTTAATGAATCAAATCCATGACACTGGCATTGCTAGCACCGTGAATAACCAACAATCTCTTTCCCTTTTTCTTTTTAAAAGTGTAACTTGAATCCAAAAGTTGCTTCAAACAACACCCAGTATTTGTAGATTTTAAAAGAAATGCTTGAAACGAGGAGAGAAACGCACAGTGATCACTCCAGGCCTGAAGCTAAACCTGACCTCAAGACAGACAGTTGTTCAATAAACACACAACCCGTTCACCTAGAGAAACTAGTCTGACTCTGGTGTGGCTTTCATTAAACAAAGAGACTTCGTACACACACACACACACACACACACACACACACACACACACTACACATTGTACTGGACCACGTGCTGATAATGTGTTTTAGTGGCTTGAACCTGACGGTTAGCGAGAGCAAACATTGCACAGCTGTGAGATCTCTCACGACCTCACATGGACTCGATCACCATCGAAACAGAGCCACACACACTCTTGGTTTCAGGAGAGAGCAGAACACATCTGCTGAAACACTGTTACACACACACAATCATAATCATCACACTGCAAACGTTCCTTCAGAGTTACTTTAGCATGACATGAAAACAAACTCAACGGGACACGATGTGCTTCAATCCTCAGTGTCGTCTACTTATTATAACGCACTTCATGAATAAATATAGTTCGGCATTAGGTCACAGGTTAGGCTCCGCCCACAAAAGCAAAACACATGGTCTATAAAAACTAAAATGAACTATCAAGTGTGAATACACACTTATTTGTGTATTAAAGTGTGTGATTAGCAGGTCCACCCAATCTCTCTCACACTTCCACATCCTCTTTCTCCAACGGCGCAGCAGAAGAGGGAAATATCACACACTATTTTAATAAAGATTGCAACATGTGCATTTATTAAATATATATTTAATGTTATGGTTATCGGCCCGATAAGAAAATTTGTCCGATATATTAAAGCCGATAAATAATGTTTTATTTCCTTCAGCTGAGACGCTTCAGATGCGCACTGTTCACCATGATGGATTTGAATTGCTTGAAATATGATTGAAAATCACTTCGAGAACGGAAAATACAGTAAAGTGTGTAATATCGGCTACATAAAATTATAATAAAAACATTATAATTGTGTGTTTGGGACATGGATTTTAATGGTGAGACTTTTGTTTTTGTAATGAGGCTCTCAAAAGATATATCAGAATTTGGATTTAGATTTATCGGCCGATATATCGGTTATCGGCTTTCAAATATAAAGAGTTATCGGTTATCGGTTTCGGACAAAATTTTCATATCGGTGCATCCCTAATAAAAATAATAGTCATTGCAGATTATTTGGGTCTATAACAACAGCTGACAGAGTGTATAATGAGTGTATAATGCATAAAATGTACAACACACATTTATTTTATCAGCACAACCGCTCTATTGTAGTATTACTCCGGTAATTTAGGATGTTAGCACTACTTGTTTTGTTCTCTCCAATGAATTATTCTCATTTGAAAGTAAGTTAGATAAAAGTGTCTGCACAGTTAGTGAATGTATACTTATGTTTAAATGCACATTTCTTTAGCTTTCATGCGGCACATTTTAAGATGATATTTGGGGAAAAGACATTAAATGCAGAAAACAAATGTTTTTTTTTCTTTTCTTAGATAATCAACATTATTTGATAGCTGAGAGTTGCACTTCTAATGGACGGCCTTTCATTCTAGACAGCAAAACAGAGAAACAATGGAGTGATAATTAATACTGAATCATGAGTCACACACACTTCCTGTGAGCTACAAGTCCACACACACACATGATCGGAGGAACGTCAGGAGAATTAAACTAGACGTTATGCTGAAATCATGGATGAAATCAATAGACTTACAGTCCTTACACTGTATAAAGGTCAAAATTTTGATTAAACCATCAAAATATGAGGGAAATATTTTCTATTTTGTATAATATTTTAAATATGAAAAATATAAAACATGTCTCAAATTTGTTTCATGAAGTCTTGTTTTCATTCCTGTAAAAAAATCAAATAAAGCATTAAATAAACGTTAATAAAGGGATGTGTGAGCAGACTGATAGTTGTACGTAATGTACGGTATGTAAAATGCCGTGCATTTATATGCAACATTCCTGGATTATGTTGATCATAGGCACAATGGAGAAAGTCTTGATCTTTATCTTTATCACTGATGTCTGAGGATCTCAGTTATCAGATCGAAGACTGAAGAACTGCCCGTTTTGTTCAAGATAAATAAACAAGTAAATAAATAAATACTTTAAAATGTTTTAAATAATGTTATATTGTTTGATATACTTTGTTCATAAGTCGCACATCATTGTGCACATCCTTTTTTCTGTCTTTTTTATTGTTCTTCACTGCCAGTCTTTACCAAAATGCTATAAATCTACTGTGATGTTTAGTACAGATCGACCGATATTGATTTTTTATGACCGATATCATAAAAAATGACTGATATGATTTGCATGTTTATGTGCCTGATACCCGATATCTCATTTGTGCATTACCGGCTGTTATGTTAAATAAAGTTTATTAATTAAGAAAGGTGAGTTATTTTACGTTTTGAACACCGTTGACGCAGTGATTTAATTGATTAAGATTAATACAAGATGGCGGCGTTTATCGGCGAATCCTATATTACAAAACCGACACCCAATTAAATATCGGTAAAAGCGATTATCGGTTGATTTTCAGGAAGTTTAAAAGGTGTGTTGTGGAAAAGCTTACACAGGCTCAGGTCCAGCTCTTGACACCGTAGACAAAGGCACTCTTATCCACTGATAAACAAGGATACTGGCTAGTCCAGAAAATATATGAAAGACTCAAAACCTGAAGATAACTCTCTCTAGACACTAGTGATCGGGTCTACTCTCTCATATAAAGCTATTGTTCTGATGTGTCTGCTCAGATCACAGCATGCACATACTTCTGCATATCAGAAATATCTTCATTGTCCATAAAGTCACATTAAACACACAAAGATCAACCTTATGGCAATGTTCAATGACACCCAAACTAACAAGCAAAAGACTAGACAGGGTCACAGGTCAGATCAGCAGTGTTTAGACTCATGACTACAGTAGTAATGCATACAGTAGTACTGAACTGATCAGAGATCAGTGAAACAGTGATGTTGACACACTCACCATCAGACTCCAGCATATGAGCGCAGATATAATCCACACCAGAGCCCTGCTACACACTCCCCACGCCATCATACACACATACAGAGACACGCGGAGTACACGGCTGATATCGGCTCGGTTCACGATCGTTCACTGTGTCATTGTAACGTTACTAGTGAACAGACGGGTTCAATGCGTTTATAGCTCGCTTCCTCTTACTGCTCATGCGCATGCGCACAACGCGATGGGGGGCGGGGCTGCGACACGACGTCACTTCATCTTGGACCGGAAACGAGGAGTCGTATTTGTATTTTTTGTTGTTGTTATTAGCAGCGTATAATATATATATGTTTACAAATTACATAAGATTAAAATTAAATAAGTTATATTAATAATAATAAACGGGGGTAGTAAAATATAAAGAGTAATCTTTTTTTGTTGTTGTTGCAAGGAATCTCTTTTTGAAGAATTTATTTATTTTATTATGAATCTTTTTATTATTCATTATCTAACGTTATTTGGCCTCGACTGGTCTTTTTGTCATGCTGTTAAATAAATAAGTAAATAAATAAACACTTTAAAATGTTTTAAATAATGTAATTGTTTGGATACTTTACTCATAAATCGCACATAATAACAGCTGCTATACATCAATTTTTTGTATGTTTGGACATTAATCCATCATTGCTCCACTGTTGTGTATATACATCCTTTTTCTGTCTTTTTTATTGTTGTCTCGAATTACTGTAGTGTTTTGAACCACGTTTCGTTTCTCTCTACTTCCCTGTACTGTGTTAGAAATGACAATAAATCTAACTTTGACTTTCCAAGAATACCGTGGTCCCCAAAAACAGCTATTAATTTGTTATTCTTACTTGTCCTAATTATCATCAGTAACTAACTTAATTACACTTTACTTATTTGACTGAACAACAAAAACAACAACCTGTGGTACACTAGGGGGTTTTGTTTTAATGGATGTCGATGGAAGTCGAATGCTAATTAAACTGCTTTTGTGATGAAACTCTGCTATTATTGATGGGACAAACGAAGCTTTTCAAAGCTTCGAATCAATTGAACCGACTCACTGTTTCGAAGCGATCGAAAGGCCACACTCTGGCGACCCCTGCTGGTCCAACAGTGTAACTGCAGCAAAACCCCATGCGTAAAAACACCTTTTACAAACCCATTGCAAATGTTTTATTGAAATTATAATCTATCAAATGCAATTACCTAATCATCTAATACCATTACATATCAAGAATATGTATAATATGTGTTCTTTTATCAATTTTAAGGTGTTTTTATGTTTGTTCCATGGATGGCTCAGCTAAACAGGCCAATACGAGACTATTAACTAACTAACGACTATTAGACTACTACTTTTAATTATACTAATGTCTAATTAAAACGTCTACAAATGTATAAAACTGATCAGCGATCAGGTAAAACCCACAGCATTAATGTGTTCACAGAGATCATCATCGCCCTCCAGCGGCGAACCATTGAAATAACGAAGTTTACTGAAACCACGTGACTTTGGCGGTTTGATTCGCGCACCGAACCACTGATTCGACACAAAAGATTCTTAAAGGTTTCGAAGCTTCATGAAACATTGCTCCCAACACTACTTACCATTTAATGATTCGACATCAATTTAATCGTAAACACGTTGCCAATAAACATTTTGGATGTATCTATTATTGGAGTTTAGACCGGGAAAAAAATGCTGCTTTGTATTTTCAGACAGATCGTCTCATACATACATATTGTGTCCTCAAACAGTGGTGTTTTTTATTTATTTATTTATTTATTTGAAACAACTCAGGGTATTCAACAGTATTTATAATTCATAATACGAATGCAAAAATATTATACAGTGTGATGAATGTAAAAGTTTCATAGTTGCGTGGTATCCAGATGAGTCTTTACTGGAATGTGATTGGTTATCAAGGAACACGTGATCCGTTGACCGTTACGCGTTGGCCAATGATTGAGTTCGGCGTCTCCACATATTAAGAGCGTCTCTCGGAAGTTCGTTTATTACACGCAGAGAGCGAGAGAAAACAGTCGCGTTCAGGCGCTAACTTCAGTGTGTTTTATAGGCCGGAGAGACTGAATCTGAAATGCTGAGCCGCTGTTTAGATTCTAGGAAGTGTTTTATCTTTATTTGTCTTCCGTAGTTCCGAAAACTCAAGAGAAATATAAACTCGACACTAGTTTATCATTGAATCTGATGAGCAAACGAGCTAGTGTGTCGATAAATCCAGGTGAGTAAACCAGCAAAGACTAGTCTTACAAACCAATCATCAAATGTTTTTCTTTATTAGTGTAATTTGATGCCGAAAAGGCAGTGTTTGTGCGACTGGCCTGAGTGAGCACGTGTTTGCAGCATGGCTGATACACCCTCATTCACAGGGAAATAACCCTCAAGAGTGTTGATTTAACCAGGATTTAGTCGTGTTTGTCTATATGATCATACTATAACTCATTACTGATGACTTGTTTTTGTCCCCCCTCAGGAGTGTGTGCAGTCTCAGTGGAGCCAGTGGTGTTAGGTAAGGCCAGGCCTGAGTTCATTGAATGAATCCTTCAGTGTTGTATGTCCTGGAATGATGATTTTGCGTTAGACTACTGATCAACATTGATGTGAACTCAAACACTGACCAGACTGCTGGATCTCAGCTCGAGTCTCTGGTCTGAAAGCTGGAGTCGATGATAATGGTGTCTTTTACTTCTGAAACAGGGCGTGAAGGGGAGTTGGATGAAGCTGAGGTTTGTATGTCCCACATCTCTGTAAAGTGTTTAATTCTAGATAAATCTGAGTTTTAACTTATTTTCCATTTATTTTTGGGATATGTATAACTTTCATAGGGTATAATGTTTTGTGGCTGCATGCAAAATTCTGTACTTGTTTGAGTTTCTGTGCATAATAAAACAAAATGGCCGTCTTTGCCTGTGTGTGGTGTTTCTTGTTTCGAGATCTCTTTATTTTCTGGTTGTACAGAGAGCACTGTATCTGAACTCGTGGAGCCCCTTCATGGCTCATCGGGTCAAGCAACGGTGCAACAGTGAACGCTTGTTATAACTGGAGTCTCTTGGTTTTCCCCCCAAGTCGCTCTTTTAAAAGCAAGCAACACAATCCTAAATTACACTTATACACTTACATATTCAGCTTGTGTAAGGTTTCTGTCCTTACATTCGAAACATTATCCCATATGTTTCTGTTATACAGAAGATATCATCCATTTAAACAAGTTCATATTATAATGAAAGGATGCATGACATACACTTTAATGTAAACTCTGCCTTTTTTTGGTAACACTTCATATGATTGACAGCACATTTAGACTAGTAGTGTAGCATGTGTATTACACAAGTTAGTTCATACTTTATATGTGAAATTTTCTTTTTTGTTCACTTAAGAGCCCATGTTTAACTTCATTTCTGAATATTTGTAAATCCATACAGCACAACTTGTGTAATTGAGGTAAAAAGGCTTGAACTCAAAGTTATTGAAAAGTATATATAAAAAAAAAAGTTCAGGTCCAAAATTAATTAAAAAAATCATATAAACTGACCCAATTTTTATTGTAACTGTTGGATTGATGAACTAAACCCTTTCCCAATATATATATATATATACTATTTTCAGAATTGGGTTGTTTTATTATTTCAGCATAATCCAGCTAGTTAATGAACACTTTTGTGGTTGATTAGGTTTCGCACAAATGAAAAGCATCCAGAGCTACGTATTGGTTCTCTATTGCAAGGTTAATAAGCTAAACTATTGAACACAGTCCAAATCATGCCGTCCCATCCACCCAAACTGTGGGACAAAGTAAAAACAACCTAATTCTGACAATAGAAACATGAAATGAACAATTTCTTTTACTGATTTTGCAGCAGTAGTGCATCATATTCATGTTTCCATCAAAACTCTGTGTAAAATAGTAGTTATGACCTTATTAAAACTAGCAACGCTTGCCATTTTCCTCACTTCATGATGCCACACCAATGAGGGCATCCCATTTTGATCATGTGGTCTCATTAGGTTACATTTGACCTCATGTCCCAATATCACCCTCCATTTAAACAAAAAATGAATACTGGAAACACTGGAATTATTTTTGCAAAAGCCTTTTATCAAGTTCCACACACAATCATGTCGTCAATATGGCCGAACACAATATCAACATAAAATATTGTGCAAAGGAATAAGCGATTGGCAGAGCGCGCACAAAAGATCAATTGTGAATGGCAATACTCTAGCACAAAACTGTCATTCGAAGTAAACACATTGAAATCAAAGTACACGTAGGATTGATTATTTGGACTCGAGTCCAAAATAGATGTGGAAATAACCACAATTTACGTTCATTGACACCTTAGCGCCAGCTAAGATACAGACCTTGTCATGTTCGTCGGATATAAAACACTTTTTCTCAGACCTCTCGATACACGTGAAGGATCTGATAATGAATGAATGTCAGAATTCATTCGTGATATTTGATGATCCAACAGAAACGACCTACCTGATTTAATACACCACATGACCTGCAAAGCGCAGTGAAAAGAAGAAACCTGACAATGAACAACACGGATATTAACACTTGATAAAATATGTGGACGAAAACGCTTTGTACATTCAACAATCTCCTTCACATGTACACAACATACGAGTTCATCGTGTTGGAAATAGAATAGCACTTATTTTTAGCCCAAGAATCCACCAAAATCATCTTCAGTTCAAGTGAATAATGGCCATACTCGCATCTTCTCCACTTTATAGTAACGGTTTTACGGTGAGAGCGTGTCACGCAAGCAGTCGAGTTAGCATCTGCTAAATAAAGCCATTCAGTCTTCAAGGAGAGTTAGTTGGGACGTTCCCGTGGGGTTTATGAATAGTGTTTCTCAAGAAACGCCACAAGGATGTTTGTTTATGGGTTGTACTCTTTACCTAGCAACAAAACAGCAGCTTCAAATTCACATTCGACGTGTGGTTTAGGTAAAAATGTGAGTCTCTTGATCTCATTTTACTCATACACTCCCAAAAAACAACACTATTCTAAAAGCCAATAGGAAATTCCCAAGGGAGAGCCATGGTGAATTAGCCTTCCAACATTGACCTAGGGTTCTGTGATGGGAATTTGCACCGAAATACACTTGGATTAGATGACGAACTAAAACTATACAATGATACAGGGGAGCGTTTATGAGCCGGTAGCCATCCTAACTATGCACATTAGCATTGTTAGCACGTTAGTTCCCCTCGCTGGAGACCCAATGCCTGCGGATGTAAAGCTATGAACCCACTAGAATAGGCTGTTTGAGTCGGGATCGCTAAGGAATGAGGGGTTATTGGCTGGTGTCCCTCTTGAGCACAGTGAAGTTGATCTAATTGCATAATCGGACGCCACACAGAGGGCTCAGGCAGCGGTGAATGGAAGAGAGAAATGGTGCACTGGTAGGTCTGTTGAGTCTAAACAAGTATTTGCTGCTTAGAAGCGCATGACACTCATGAGAAAATCATAAATGGCTTTTA
Organism: Squalius cephalus; assembly: GCF_949319135.1. Classification (NCBI taxonomy): domain Eukaryota; kingdom Metazoa; phylum Chordata; class Actinopteri; order Cypriniformes; family Leuciscidae; genus Squalius; species Squalius cephalus. The sequence goes on along the minus strand of NC_137122.1, from coordinate 63,630,147 downwards.
TGTTTGGTTAAAATGACCATTTCCTGGTGTTTGTAACGCAAATATCGAACCCTCGAAGGTGGTTTGCGGTCGTAGTAAAAGTCCTGTGACGTTAGGCTGTGACCTTAGGCTATTACAGGATACGAGTTTAGGTTGTGCCATGCGACCCCGGGGCTTTTGGTAAGTCAGCGTGCATCAAACAGAGGTAGAGTACACTTTACCTAGGCTTTCTATGCGTCTTCACATCACCAAAACCTCTTTAATCCTGTTCTTGAGGGCCAACAGCATGTGCATTCGGGACCGTCCCAATCAAATCAAACGCAAGCAAGCAAAGCAAGCAATTTTGTCCTTTCTTTTAGTTGTTGGATGTGTATTTTTCACAGCTGTGTTCAATGGGCAATATGGCACCTGTAATCTTCAAGTCAGGTATAGTCTTGCCCTCATGGGACTCGAGTGTTTATCTTCTGCTTTACGCAGACACACATCTTCACATGTCTTCAAGGGATTCCTCGGGGTCCACGGTGTCCTCGTCCTTCAAGGCATTGGCATCGGATCGCGTGTCCATGGCAGAGTGCATGATAGGCAGCCAGACGTCATCCATGTTTGGCATCACAAAGATTTTCTGCGGAAGGCACGAGGGGAAAGAGAAGCAGGTAATGACAATGCAAACATGAAAACCTTGTTTATTAGCAGCAAACAAATGTGGAGTGAGGAACGTTTGGTGTCCTTGTTACATATGTTACATGTACTTACCGTAGTAAATTATGCATAATTACATGCAACAAACCCTAATCCTACCCTAACCCTATAGTAAGTACATGTAGTTCATTAATATTACTCAGTACTTACATATATAATTACACTGTAACAATGACACCTTAAAATATGGTAACCTTGTAACATGTTACATGTACTTACTCAAATAATAATAACAGTAAATCATGCCTAAGAATTGCCTGATAATTAATACACAGCACAGCGTTTGTATAACACCTTAAATTAAAGTGTATATGAAGTTATGTGCTTGTATTTGGCTCCAAACTGGTAATTATGGGATTGCAGCTCTTAATCACAGAGGGAAACCACTAATAAAGAGGTGCAGGCTAAAACGAGTTAGCATTGTAGCATTTCCAGTTCCATCGTCCCGAAGTCAATGGGTTAAATAAAGTCTGTGGTGGACAAGCTCAAGACACTTTCATGTTTTATTCTACGACATTAAACATCGGTATTACCCACTTGTGTTTTTTTTAAGCTGTTTAAGTGTCTAAATGTGACGACAGAGGCTGTGGAGGAGATTAAACATCATCACAGTCCGCTTTTACAGCATCGTTATGCTTATAATTGTGCTCTTATAAACTATTCTAACTCAAACGTTCAGGGAAAATGTGTTTAGAGAAGCTTTTTATTTCTGGCGACTGCATTTAGGCTTCAAAACAACGTGATAATTATCTTGATGGACAAAACGTGCAAGTATCATAAACTTTAGTTGATCACAGAGCTTCTTTTTAGCGATAATCCAAAAGCCTATGGGAAAATCCTATTGGGGTTTAGTCGAAGGAACCAGTGTGATGCGAACGGCCGGCTGGCCTATAAAGAAACGTCATACATGCACCCATAATGCCATGGTTTCGAACACTGGCTCTCGAGGGCCAGAGCACTATCCTTATAGTCCTGTAACACCTTTGAGAAGACCAACCAATTTACCTGAAACTCCTGATCTAGTTTTTTTTCTATCCAGTCTGTCACATGAGCAAAAGTGACCTCTCTCTCGCCCAGTTTGGGCCGAGCTTTCAGCTCCAGACGAGGAGGCTTTCTGAAACCGTACCTGAAATAAACACAAACACACACATCAGCACATGCCCACATATTACCATTACCTGCACTGGTTTAAGGGTTGGTTCACCCCAAAAATTAAATAATGGTCACCAATTACTCTTGTCGTTCCAAACCCGTAAGACTTGGGAACACAAATGAAAATGTGAAAACTCTGTCCCTCCATTGACAGACTAAGCAACTACCACTTCAAAAAGTCCATAAAGAGATCGTAAAACTAATCCATATGAATCGAGTCTCTTCAGAAACTGTGGACTACACCGCTCGATTAAATGTAGGCTTTTATTCACATTTAAACATTGATCAGCAAACATAAACCGAAGCTCACCCGAACCTGCTTGACACATGAGAACAAACATCATTAACATGTGAATTAAAGCCTAAATTCAATCTGTTAATCATTAAAAAGTGATCACATTTCTAAATAGCTCTTTAGAAAATGTGGACTAAACCGCTTGATTGATATGTATTAGTTTTACAATCTCTTTATGAACTATTTGAAGCATCGAAGTGGTAGTTGCTTAGTCTGTCAATGGAGGGACGGAAACCTCTCAGATTTCATTAAATTGTGTTCGGAAGATGAATGAAAGTCTTACGGGTTTGGAACGACATGAAGGGGAGTAAATAATGACTAATGATTTTTCCTTTTTGGATGAAATCTCAGAAATAAATCTTAATAGCCCATTGTATTTGAGTAAAATATAATTCCTTATTTCTTACTGTTGATTTTTGGCAACATTTTTACTTTTTTGACGGGTTTCGTGAGCTTCATCCATGCAATGAAATCTTTAAAAGTCATTTTAAAGCCAATCTTTGAACAGAGGCATGAAATATCTTGCCACGCGTGCTGAATTATGACCAGCAGAGGGCATGATAGCAGCATTTATGATGCACAAAGACGCTGGCTGCATTAGAAAACAGATTTGTTGCCTTGCTGCCTTATCAGGAAATAGGAAATGCATGAAGGTATCTTACGACACTGAGGTAGCGTAACTTCTGACGCAGCAGCGTAACGGTTTAATGATCTACAGCACAACAGAGCTTCAGTGAGAACTAAGCTAATATTTCATTACTCGCTAGAAATTACATCAGAAGTGGAAAACATTGGTCAAAAATGTACATTTACACACTTTTTTTTGGCTAGAAGTAGTTCTGAATGGCCGGTAACCTAATTTAGTAGTGGCTGGTTAGTGAAAATGTTCATTTCAAACCCTGGATACATCTGTGCTGCCTTCAAAAATCGATCAGACGAAGGTTTCTCAGTAGACAGGAACTGAAACTAACATTGTGCCTTGAAATGTGTCCTCGAAGGCAGACTCGTTAAGCTTTCGGACACAGCTACTATCTGACTATACTTCTGCAGGGTCCGTACAAAGTGCTTAAAGCGCTTGAATTTGACTTTTTGAAACAAGTCCTGGAAAACACTTGAAAACAGCCATATTTATGAAAAGGTACTTGAAAAAGTGCATATTAAAACACCATTTATAATTTAATTGATAAAACAATCTTTTCACACAGTTTCTGCTGCATCCCGTCTGATATAGAGCCATTTCGCAAGGCTAGGAGCGTGATATTGACATGAATACATAAATAACATACTTAATATGTATATAATAAGTATGTGATACAGCTTCCATTCTTAATGTCAATCATATATTCATGAGAAAAAAAATCAGTTTGAATAAGGAATATCTTTGTCATAGTGTCCTTTCAATGGTTAAAGTTACCAGTCATTGCATCTGCTGCCCTTTATGTGTACCATTTTGTTTTATCAGTTTATTTATCTATTTACCTTTTTTAGACTTTGAAAGATAATAAAGATATAGTTTGATAAGCGAGATCTCTGATTGTAGTCCTTGAAAACCAAAAAAGTAGTGCTTGAAAAGTCCTGGAATTTCAGTTTACAGTATCTGTACGAACCCTGATTCTGTGCATATATACACACACACACACACACACACACACACACACACACACACACACACACACACACACACACACACACACACACACACACGTGTGTATAGGATATGAATGAATGCAGAGTACCAGATCCGGTCTGTCGGCGGCGGCGGGATGTTGACAGCGAGTGTTCCCTGGCACTCCTGAACCTCCACCGTCAGCACCAGCGGGGTGTTGGACACCTCCTCCATCTTCTTCTTGATGAACTCCGTCTCCGTGGCTTTCTGGAAATACTTGGACTTGGCGATCTTGTCCACAAAGCGCATGATTTTGCTGGATCGGTGTCCGCCAACATAACTGTGAAGAAAAGAGTTATTTCTACAGGTGTGTGTATGGCCATCTTTGATGGGCTGGTGTCAGTGTCCCTTGGGTATTTTCATGGTAACAAGTTGAAATACTATAAAAGAGCAATTTAAAAACCTATACAAGGATTAAAAAAATTGCTTTAGATAAAAACTGGATTCAGGGTTGACTCTTGAACATTCGCCCATCTTTGGCTAAAACGTAGCCATTTTGGCCCACAGGCCGAACTGTTAATAAACACATCCTGAATTAAACACAGAAAGAAGTTTCTCAATCTCACCCTTCCACTCCTGTGATCTCAGGCACTTCGGCAGTGTCTTCCTCATCAGAGGATCCCGCACTCGATGACTCTTCATCGCTGTCGGCCAAGAAGTAAGCGCGTGGTCTGGGTCTAGTGCATCACACAAACAGACAAGAGCTTAAGCGCCATATGTCCATGATAACTGGCTTTCTGAGAGCAAGGGAATGAGCGAAGCTCTTGCAACACACCTAAAATACACAGTAACAAAAATAAAACAAAAATAATAATAATTCTCCATAAAAATGAAAGGTCTGTTCCGAACCCTAGGGAGCTGTAACACTTTTAGGCATCATTTGAGTGTTTCAGACATTAAAGGCCTAATCAAGGGTTTGGAAAAGAGCTTCTGTGAGCACATGCAGAACACAGCGGATGTGGAGGAAAGCAGGGAGAAACATGTACAACATAATGAGAGACTTCGGAAAAGCCCTGATTCAACTCACCATTAAGAGATCACATCCACAAAGAAATGAGTCCAGCGGAAACAGCAAAAAGAGGAAATGATAAATACATCCAACAGAAAAAATAACCCATCAAAAGAACACAGAAAAAAATAAATAAAAGAAGAAGCCTAGATATTTTGGAACAAGTGACGAGGAAACGTTGGTCTTCTGAAACTCTCTCTTACCCTTCTTTCCCCTGTTCTCCTAAGCTTTCTCCCTCCTTTCCCAGTCGGGTCAGGTTCATCTTGGTTTCGAGAGTCATAAGAAAGGAACCGTTGTACGAGATCTCCAGGTCAAACCAAAGGCCTGCGAAAGAGACACTTTAAAAATGAATGTCACTGCATTAAAATAATAACAGAGTCATCTGCAATATAACTTCTCATGAAACAAAAGGCAAAACTCTCCACAGAGAACAATCCCTTATTCTGCCCTGTCTTCTGGATTGTGATTATACGTTTGCAATCAGTATACTCAAAATAATTGTACATTTTATAACGTTTGGAATCAATATGCTCTAAATATTACTGTATTTGTATCCATGTATGTTATTATTTAACTTTTTCATTATCATTTGATCATTAAAGGTAGGGTAGGCAGCTCGCTTTATAAACACTTTTTGTTGTACTGGGTGAAAGTCTCTTCACGTCCGGATAGTCATTGAACGGCGATAAAAAACTATTGCGAAATTACGGCGTTTCCATTAACCGATGTTATGTGACTAAAGCGGCATTCTTTCCTCTCGCGATAAGCATTCCAGAAATCATGGTGACGGATGTTGGATGGTTTAAGTATATCTCAGTATATCTCGATTATTGTTAATGGAGGAGACGTGTTATTCAAGCATTAATGACAAGGAAAGACCCTTAAACTTGTGAGAGGCTCATTTGAGGAGTTTCTGGTGACTGTAAATGCAGGAAAAACTAAATATTCCTGTTTCGAATTGCCTGAAAAACCCCCTCATGCGAAAAAAACATTTTTTGCGAAATATGGGAGTTTTTGCAAAATTGACGTGCTTCCATTTGGCATATTTTCAATTCGCTATTTCAATTTGCGCAATTTGAAGGATAATGGAGACACGGCTAATGAACGCCGCAAACAAACAGCAGCATTTTACAGCATCTCCTGAACCAAAACATCAAGCTTATGCTGCGTTCACCCCATGTCGTAACCGTAATTACCTGTGACGTTCAACCCAGAGCTGCACACGTCCTCAGATTTATGCGTTTCTATATCAACACCTGACCACCACAACGCTGAAATGAATCTGCAGCAGTCAGGTGGTGCAACTCGAGCTCTACAAGTGGTTTCCGTTCATTATTATTGTAATGGTATGTGCTTTGAGACACGAGGTATGGTTAAACGCAGTTTCTCATGACGCTTTGCATGTGTTTTTTGGAGACACTGTGAGATCTCATGCTTCCAAAGCTAACTTGTTATCGCTAGCCTCTCCACAAGTTCAACTAGCCCACAAAGCACGATTACTTTGATTCTGAACTAATCTGACACAACGGGCCACCATTTGCATGTATAAATTCGCATTTTGTCCCCTGAAAAACACGCACAGCATTACTTTCCCTGACATTTCCCCGATTCAAACATCATCCCCCAAATGAATCTGGCTGAACTCCACACCCAGCATGAGCACACACTGATTAAACCGATGCAGGAGTCGCTGGTGAACCCCTGGATCTCCTCCTGAGCAAGTGAAAGGTCAGCGCTGGAGTTTGCTCCTCTCTTGATTGGCTCAGACACACACTGATCCCCCTAAACCCAGCGGGTCGCTTCCTAAGATGACGAACGAGAAGTTTAACAAGCTGGCAGGGGTCTGGTCTTTCACCAAATCACACACACATCCACCGCTGCAGTAACTGTAGGGGTGCCGCTCCATCCGCACAGTGCGTTATGGGCAGAGACACACAAAAAAATTCTGTATTATGAATTTTTAAGGCCAGACCAGTAATTTGGTGAGGTCAATTTGTAAAGAAAGTCTATACGCCTGCACACACACATATACATATATATACACATATATATATATATATATATATATTCAAACGCACATATCTATAGACTGAACACGTAATACGCATGTCAGCGTTATCACAGGTTCACATTTTTGAAGTTTACGCGGAGATAACGTTTTTCAAAATGTGCATTGGACCCTGTTTCAAGGTTTGCGTTCCTGAGCCTCAAACACTGTTGTTGTGTAAATGAACGGCCAGAACACATTAAAAGTTTTCTGTTTTCTGTTAGAACGGTGTCGTGTTAGCGGCCCCTAAGTTAATAACAAATGATCGGAAGTGAATCAATCAAACTAACTTTAGCTGGACAATAACTTTATTCTAGATCTGCTGTAAAGCCAAAACAATCTCTGTTACTGTAATCTCCTATTATCTCTGTAAAGCTGCTTTGAAACAATCTATATTGGTAAAAGCGCTATATAAATGAAGGTGACTTGACAGAGATATAGCTTGACTGTGTCAGTGAGGCACATCTAATGTTGTCGGTAAAATATTTGAGTATGTATGGACATTTCTTTTTTTATTAAGAGATGAAAAATATCACAGGACACTGCTGAAATAAAATGTATGAAAATGTAACCAATGGCTTTGCCATGGGCCCAGGTAAGTTGCTCTGGTTCAATACTTAATCATTTCTAGAGCACGAACAAAAGTTGATCAAAGTGCTTTACAAAGAATAAAAAGAAATAATATACATATATACACCAAACAAGCCAAAATAAGTATTAAGCAATCAATAGAATAAAAGAGAAACCCAGGATGACAAACTATGGAGTATTAAAGGCATAAGATAAGATTTAAAAATATAAACATACTAATATTACCCCAACATATCCCCTAATAAATAAAGGTTGTTTAAAACGCTTTCCTCAGCTGTTTTAGCACTATAGCCCTCCTGTAGCTCAAAGAGGTCATGGGCTTGAGGCTCCAGGGAATGCATGAACTGATGAAATGTAAAACCTTACGTGAAATTCAAGTCGCTTTGGATAAAAGCGTCTCCCCAAATGCATAAATGTGAATGAGAGTGTTCTGGTTATAAATCATGGACAAAAAGAGCAGTGCATGCTGATTACTGCTACGTGCTTTTAAAAGCGTTGGATCAGTATATTATAAAAGTGTCTACAGTGTTCACAGTTTTGACATCGATACCATAGGGCAAAAACTGCCATTTTTAATATCATCTCATAATTTGGCGGCCGGTTTATTAGGCTGCTGTCCCTTTAAGACCCGACGCACAGATCTATTATTCTGTTTTATATTGCCAATATACTTGTCTTTATGTGCCGCACTTTGGGTGTGTGAGCACAAAATCTGCAGGATGAGTAAAATTATGCTCAATATGCGGATTCCAGCCCTGTAACAGCAGCAATATTCATCAATTTTCTATTTGGCGGGTGTAAATGTCAAGCCCTGATGTAATCTAATCTAATATAAACTCAGGAGTCCAGACCAGGCCTTACCTCTGTGATCTACAGATGGTTTGGAGGAGCTGAGGATCTTGGGAATGGATATCCCCATGTCCAGCTCAGTGAGGGTCAGCTCATTCATGAAGTACGGGAGCTGTAATACACATTACACTGAGTTACTGTTCGAAACACGCAGTCAGACGGTCTGGGCTGAGATGCACCTCTGTCAGGACTCACCCTGATCTTACTCAGCTTCTTCTGGATCTTCTTGGACACCACGTCTGCCCAGTACTTCTCTCCAAGAAAGTCCCAGAAAATGCGACCCAGAAGAGCATTGACCCAGGCCTCGGACTCGGCCTCCTGCTCACGACTCTCTGGAAACTACGAGACAAACACAACAGGACATGCTTCACTGGAAGACACTAAAGTAGCATCACAGACTACAGATAGCACTACTAGCTTCACTGTTTTCTGGCAGTGAGGAAGCTCTGCACTCTAAGTGTGTGTGAGATCCCCAAGTGGTTCACCAAAATACGCCACAAGAGGCTAGGTGTTAGCATGGCTAAGCACAATGCGCTGTTTCCAGTTTCCAGTAAATGTAACAAACAACAAGCTATGTTACATACAATACGGTTTGGAAATATGGAATTCAATTTGTTTGATTACAGGTTATAGAAACGTCCAATGTCTTATCCAATGGTACACCATTACAACTAAGGGTGCATTTACATGACAACGATATGCTAGAAATGGAGAAGTTGTAATTGAAAACGGTGTCGTGTAAACAGCCCCTAAACAGACTCAGTTGGTTTATTTGATGTTTGGTTTTTAAATGTAAGATGCTATCTGATTAGTGGACCTTTTTAGCGGTTGCAGGGCTGTTCCCAGCGCTCTGCACAGGGCTTGCGGCCGGGCTGCCGGTGGACTGGCTCACGTATTTGGCCATGTAGACGTTGTACTCCAGAACCTTCTGTTTGACACTGGCACCGAGGTCTTTTTGCCTGGGAAGAGACTGGAGCACTTCATCCAGACTGCCACGACTGCTGCTGCGACTCTGAGACAGACCACCTGCCGAGAGAGAGGGGGGGGGGGGGGTGGGGAAAGGGAGAGAGAGAGAGAGAGGGAGGGAGAGGGAGAGGGAGAGGGAGAGGGAGAGGGAGACAGAGAGAGAGGGAGAGAGGGAGAGAGAGAGGAGAGAGAGAGAGAGAAGGAGAGAGAGAGAGAGAGAGAAGGAGAGAGAGAGAGAGAGAAGGAGAGAGAGAGAGAGAAGGAGAGAGAGAGAGAGAGAGAGAGAGAGAGAGAGAGAGAGAGAGAGAGAGAGAGAGAGAGAGAGAGAGAGAGAGAGAGAGAGAGAGAGAGAGAGAGAGAGAGAGAGAGAGAGAGAGAGAGAGAGAGAGAGAGAGAGAGAGAGAGAGAGAGATATCGATCATCGACATAATGCTACACACTCTTTACACACACAAACAGGGTTTGAAATTAACTTTTTCACTCACCGGCCAGTTTGGCTACTAAATTTTGAATGTACCGGCCATTCAGAACTTCAACTAGCCAAAAAAAAAAAAAAAGGGGGGGCGGGGGTATTATGTCTTATATATACACACACACACACACAATTAGGATTTCATAGCCTACATTAATTTCTTATTCAAAATAAATCCTGTCATCCAGCAATCTCCTCTTTCATCATTTTCACCATAAATGTGTTTTAGGAGGACGGATCAATACAGTACAAAGTGAACATAAAAACAAATGTAGGATGTTGGAAAATAACAATGTCTTTTCTGTTCACCAAATGCTTTTTAATCTTTGCTATTGCTTCAATGCAAATGAACAAGCGTGCCGTTATCTGTTGCGTAGTGACGTGTGTGTTCAAGTGAGCCAGATATGAGCAGATTCTGCGCAATACGCTGTATTTAATATATCATGAGGACTCACGAGAAACAGCACAAGACAAAGAGAAACTCACTTTTGTAGCTTTATTTATTTCTTTGATTAACATTGGGGACACAGAAAGCTGCGGGTTTATTAGGCTGCTGTCACTTTAAGACGAATGCATGTTACGCATGCGTTTTCTTGTTTACAACACATAACCGACTGTGTTCACGAGGATACTCGCTGAGACAGGCATTCTGACTTGATTTTGCGCGCACGTGTCCGTTCAAGCTCAAAAGCAGAGAAATAACATGTATTGCGGATGCGCACAACGCAATATCAATGCTAAAACGATACATCGTGCAGCCCTAAATTCAGGATAATACCGGAAGAGCCATTCTGTCAATGTGTCATGCAAAGAAAAGGGATTAATTCAAACTATAGTCTCACATTGCCAGATCTATATAGTCTATAGTTTCATATTTAAAAGAATTTAAAATTCTTCATGCCTTAAAATAGCTTGAATGTAACTCGACACCCTTGCCTCATTTAGTATGCGCGGTTCTATGAATATGCAAATGAGCCCCGCCTCCACTCACTCACTCAGCTCAGAGATCCACTGGTTGACGATCACACGTTGATCTGATTGGTTACAAGGTAGTTTGTGACGTCAGAAACACCAGCAATTTCAAAGCGTGTTTTTGAGACTGTCTTTGGTTCACTGCAGTTTTAAGGAGAAAACACTCAGCAATGCTGTCGACTTGTGAATTTACACATGGTTTGTCTTAAAGCACATAACACTTAACTTTTACTTCTAAGCAAAGAACGAGAGAACTCCGCCGTGAGTATATCAGGGCGCTGAATCACGGTCCATCTCGTGCGTTGCGTGTGCATTTACGAGTGTGAGTCTCAGCTGCAGTTCACTTAACGGCCACCGGTGTCGCTAATAACAAGCTTCTGAAACTACACACGGCCCCTTTAATGAAAGAACTCCTGATCTGAGTCAAGCAGCATTGTAAACATGAACTTCATCTTACTTGTAGGCAGGCCTGAGGGCTTCTTGGCTTCGTATTTCAGTTTGGAAGCAAACAGCATCCTTCTGAACCATTCCTCCTTGTCTCTTCCGGTCCTCCCGAACAGGTACAGCACAGGTTGTGTGTGCGCTCTCCTAGGCTCCTCGGTAACGCTCTCGGGCTTCTCTCCGAGGACAGGGGTCTTCTCCTCCAACACCTCGCTCTTCTCTCCCTGAGCTTTGGCCATGAAGTCGTCCTGCTTGGCCAGCTCAATGCAGATGGGGTACTTCTTATTCCACACCCTTTTCCTGGCCAGGCTCTGGGGCACCAGGTAGATCTGCAACACCACAACTCAGACTGAACCTTCATTTGTTATATGGTATGGAAATATCACATTCATCGTATGTATTTAAAGGGTTTAAGGAGTTTTGTTTTGGCAAAAGAACAATGTTTTTAGTGAAATGCTATGGAAGCTTGTTTCCGCCACAGAATAAAACATTTTAAAAGATAATTGTGACTTTATATCACGCAATTCTGACTTTATAACACGCAATTGACCATAACACGCAATTGCAACTTTATAACACACAATTCTGACTTTATAACACACAATTGCGACTTTATATCACACAATTGCGACTTTATATCACACAATTGCGACTTTATATCATGTAATTCTGACTTTATAACACGCAATTCTGACTTTATAACACACAATTCTGACTTTATAACACACAATTGCAACTTCATATCATGTAATTCTGACTTTATAACACGCAATTCTGACTTTATAACACACAATTCTGACTTTATAACACACAATTGCGACTTTATATCATGTAATTCTGACTTTATAACACGCAATTCTGACTTTATAACACACAATTCTGACTTTATAACACACAATTGCGACTTCATATCATGTAATTCTGACTTTATAACATGCAATTGCGACTTTATAACACACAATTCTGACTTTATAACAATTCTGACTTTATAACACGTAATTGCGACTAACTCACAATTGCGACTTTATAACACAATTCTGACTTTATAACACACAATTGCGACTTTATATCATGCAATTCTGACTTTATAACACACAATTGCGACTTTATAACACAATTCTGACTTTATAACACACAATTGCGACATTATATATCATGCAATTCTGACTTTATAACATGCAACTGCAACTATATATCACACAATTCTGACTTTATAACACGTAATTGCGACTAACACACAATTGCGACTTTATAACACAATTCTGACTTTATAACACACAATTGCGACTTTATATCATGCAATTCTGACTTTATAACACACAATTGCGACTTTATATCATGCAATTCTGACTTTATAACAATTCTGACTTTATAACACACAATTGCGACTATATCACGAAATTCTGACTTTACAACTCGCAATTGCGACTTTATATCATGCAATTCTGACTTCATAACAATTCTGACTTTATAACACGTAATTGCGACTAACACACAATTGCGACTATATAACAATTCTGACTTTATAACACACAATTGCGACTATATCACGAAATTCTGACTTTATAACACGCAATTGCGACTTTATAACAATTCTGACTTCATAACAATTCTGACTTTATAACACGTAATTGCGAGTAACACACAATTGCGACTATATAACACAATTCTGACTTTATAACACACAATTGCGACTTTATATCATGCAATTCTGACTTTATAACATGCAATTGCCACTATATATCACACAATTCTGACTTTATAACACACAATTGCGACTTTATATCACACAATTGCGACTTTATATCATGCAATTCTGACTTTATAACATGCAATTGCAACTATATATCACACAATTCTGACTTAATACGTAATTGCGACTTTATATCACAATTGCGACTATATAACAATTCTGACTTTATAACACACAATTGCGACTATCACACAATTGTGACTATATATCATGTAATTCTGAGTTTATAACATGCAATTGCGACTTTATATCACGAAATTCTGACTATCACAATTGCGACTTTATATCACACAATTCTGACTTTATAACACGTAATTGGGACTTTATATCACACAATTGCGACTATATAACAATTCTGACTTTATAACATGCAATTGCAACTATATATCACACAATTCTGACTTTAACACGTAATTGCGACTTTATATCACACAATTCTGACTTTATAACATGTAATTCTGACTTTATATCACACAATTGCGACTATCGTGCAATTCTGACTTTATATCATGCAATTCTGACTTTAACACAATTCTGACTTTAAAGGGATAGTTCACTTTGAAATTAAATTTTGGTGTGTTTTAGCTTACCTCAAGGGCATCCAAGATGTAGGTGTCTTTTTTTCCGCAGTAGTTTCAATTTTGATATTTTTAGGTCAAACCGTTCTTGTCTGTCAGTCATTTAATGCAGGTCTGTGGTCACTGTCTCAAAGAGCATGCACAAAGTCCAAATTAAAACAATTCCCCGTCGTCCAAATTAAACAATTCCCCATCGTAAGTACACATTGATGGCCTAAGACACGAAACGAGCGGTTTGTGTGAGAAAACGAACAGTATTTATATCGTTGTTATCTCTTATACACAGCCACGTCCAAGTGATCTGAGGGCGCGGGCGCATCCTGGTGTGTGTCGTGTGCGCAGACTGGTGCATAGATATATATACTAGATGTCACCTTGGCTTCGGCAGTTCATTGGAACGAATGTCTTTAAGGTGACATCTAGTGTATATATGTCTATGCACCAGTCTGCGCACACGTCACACACCAGGAAGCGCCGCGCCCTCAGATCACTTGGACGTGGTTGTGTTATAAGAGGTAAAAACGATATAAATACTGTTCGTTTTCTCACACAAACCGCTCGTTTCGTGTCTTAGGCCATCAATGTGTACTTACGATGGGGAATTGTTTAATTTGGACGATGGGGAATTGTTTTAATTTGGACTCTGTGCATGCTCTTTGAGACAGTGACCATAGACCTGCATTAAATGACTGACAGACAAGAACGGTTTGACCTAAAAATATCAAAATTGAAACTACTGCGGAAAAAAAGACACCTACATCTTGGATGCCCTTGAGGTAAGCTAAAACATACCAAAATTTAATTTCAAAGTGAACTATCCCTTTAACACACAATTGTGACTAACACACAATTGCGACTTTATAACACACAATTCTGACTTTATAACACACAATTGTGACTTAATATCATGCAATTCTGACTTTATAACAATTGCGAATCACAATTCAGAATTGCGAGATGTAAACTCGCAAATTGTGAGAGAAAAAAAGTCAGAATTGTGAGATAAAAAGTCGCAATTACCTTTTTTCTTTCTCTTTCTGAGGCGGAAACAAGCTTCCACGGAAATGCTGCATCAGAGCCGCTTAGATGCAAGGGAAAACACATTCCATTAATGAAACTTAAACTTTGGCCTGAAAAACATTATAAGCTCTGGGCTGAATTCACTGCAGACATTTAACACTCAGGTCTAAGAGGTTCACATCCACACAGGCGGTGCGCAGAGGGACCCACCTTACTGTTGGTGAGGTCGTAGATCTTCTGGCTGACGTAGGAGACGTCGGGCTTGAGCTCGCTGAAGGTGGCCCGGCGCGGGACGTTGCGGTTGGGTTTGGACAGGCGCAGGACTGAGCCCTCCAGACGCACATACACCGAGTGTGTGAGCGTGGCGTGATACGTCTCCGGGTCGTAGCTGTAGATCTCGTTCATCCAACCCTGAGGACAAACACACAGAACTAAACAAACGGCCAACTCACGCAATAATGGTCTTACCATTCTCTAAACTGTAAGCTCAAGTGTCTCAACGGTTTGCTGGAACATCACAACTATGACCCTTCCTGTGTGTAACTCATTACAAGTAACTTGAGGTATGTAATCAGATTACTTTTTCAAAAAAGTAACGCAAGTTACTTAGTTTTCCCATTTATTGACTGACAGCTCTCGTCCCCATGTTGAGACAAATCGATGTGCAGAGGCGTTGTGTGTGTGTGTGTGAACATGATGGTTATTGTCGTTCTAGACTAAATGTGAGCCTTTACTCATCTCACTTGCACACACAAAAAAAAAAATTCAGTATTCCTCAAAATGAATAAAAACAGTGAAATGCAGAATCTGAATACTATGCAAACCTCCAAATAACTAAACATGTTCAATAAAACATATGCATTTAATCTCACTTTATTGACCAATGTACTTGCTATTGACCTTCGATGATTCAGTTAAACCATAAGCAAAAATGACAACAGATTTTTTTGTTTTTATTGGTAAAGTAAGTGTTAAACTTTTTTCTTCTGCTTATTATTTCACTTTTGGTGTGAAAGGGTCTTTACATTTGCCCAAAAATATAACTTTTTTTGTTATTAAAAAAACAAGCCCAGGTGAAAAAAGCAATGCAAAAGTAACGTAATGCATTACTTTTCTAAAAAAAAGTAACTAAGTTACTTTTTAAGGGAGTAACGCAATATTGTAATGCATTACTTTTCAAAGTAACTTTCCCCAACACTGTCTATGACCCAAAAACATTTAATTCATGCTTTAAACCCTAGTTATCGTGTCAGTAAACTGGCTAACGCCACCAAAATAAAATGTTGTTGTCATCGTGAGCCACACTGGTCTAAACGTTTAGATGCTTTTCACCATGGAAATACTTGTTTTACACAAATTTTGTGTTTTTTCTACATTTTTTGTTGACAATTTGACGACATTACAAGCATTCCATGTCAGATATGGAATATAAATGCATGTCTGACAGATTTTGATCACTAAATGCATCATTTTGCATGCGATGAAAGAATGTTTAGAAGTTGTGAAGAGTTTGACAGTTTCACTGAGAATCAACTCATCAGTTTTGATCAACAAGCCATGTGTGTTTAGTCATTGTGCAAATTGTAAATAATTGTACTTACTATTCTGTACACTCTTTTGCATGTGTGCAAAAGAGTAAGTACAATTATTTAAGAAAATCAAATCTGATGCGAACAGGAAACTAATTGTTCAGAGATCAGAATTTTTTTTTTTTTTGAGAAAATAAATAAATAAATAAATAAATTCGAGAATTGAGCCAAAGCGATGGAGAACACCTGTAATTACGGGACCAAGAACAGCTTCCACCTTCTGAGACATTAAACATAGCAAGTGGACAATCAACACACAAAAACATTGTGGAAAAAAAATGCAAGGAGTGGTTTTGAATCCAAAAAATAAAATAAAAAATACATTTGAAATCCATTTTTGCCAAATATAAATTATAAGCGATTCATTTTTCTCAGAGAAAATTATATGGTTGTGTTCAGTTTTGGACATATTTTTGTATTAAACACTTTAACTGAAATTGTGAAAAATCTAAATAAAGGATTATTTGATCGTATGAAAACCACCTGACCATAATATGGTGAAACTAAAAAAAAAAAAAACTCCAAGGAACCTAGGAAGCAAAATGGAGAAAAAACCCACAGAAAAGCATCGCTTGACCTAAATTAATCTCAGCTCTGTTAAATAAATAAATATGAGCTAGAGCTGTGCTGGCTTTGTTAACTGAAGGATAGGCAGGCAGACAGTAGTGTTAATATTACCCAGCACACATCACTCTCTTCAGCTCAGCCAGTTTAAGTGGAGACAAGACTCAAATCATTAGCGCTTCAACTGAAAAAAACAACAACAACAACCACCGAACTTTGTGATTAAAGTTTAAGGCCCATTCACACTGAGAACGACATACTAACAATACTTACACAACTACTATGTTACTACTAACTATTATCCCAGCAGGAGATAATGTTCTGTTTACTCTGTGTTCTGTCAATATAAGTTGGATGGACTTTGATCGTTTTTATCATAAACACATTCACATTCTGTCTAGAGCGAACGTTAATCGTCTGGCGTATAATAAACCCAACCAACGAATATGACAATAAGACTATCAGGTTAAGTAAATATGATGAATAGGCTAATATAGTGCATATGTGAAACGCTTCTAGAGTTAATTTCTCTGGCGAACGACACTAAACGCCTGAGGCACATGTAATGCTACGTGAGATATTCATAACGGTTTTATTGATATCTTTCCACAGTTGAAACAGTGGTTGAGAGATGTAGACATAGACATATTCTTCTGCGCGTTTAACTGTTAGCAATCAGCATTACATTACCGTGCGCCTCCTTCTGGATTGGAGTGTGGATCGCTTGTGACTGACTGTATTCGTCATATATACACTGAAGAATAAAAGCTGTATCATACACTTGGGTATTTATGAGCAATATTACACTCATAGCCATGCGGAACGGCTCTATATCAGACTATTTTGTGTGAAAATATTGTTTTATCGATAAAATTAAACACTAGTTTCGCATATGTCTTTCAATAATTCAAGCACTTTTCAAGTACTTTTTCATAAAAGTTTAAGGGTTTTCCAGGACTTAAATTTCAAAACGTCAAATTCAAGCACTTTAATCACCTTGTACGAACCTTGGTAACTTCGACAAGCAGAAGGTAAATGTGCAGGATAAGTTAATTGAGCCAAAATCGTCAACTGTAAATGAAATATATATATAGTATATATGAAATACACAAACGAAATATGTAAATGAGATATATCTATATCAGACACCCTAGTTAATATTGTTAATCGTTCATAAACACACTTTTTCAGGGATTGTCCTGCACTGAAACATCAGCAACATCCAACATGACCTGATGCAACTGTCAAACCCCAAGGGCTGCTATTTAATCACATGAATTGAATAAAAAAAGACATGTGATGCTCGTCTAGCAGGTGTAGTACAACATGTTGAGAGCGCTTTATCATCATGAAAAGGTGCATTAATAAACTACAGCCAGATTAGTGCCTATCCTACACTATTATCATTGGAAGCAAACAAGTAGACTACATTTTAAATGAGTTTCCATGTAAATCATTCGCTTAACTGAGAAGAACGCTATAATAGGGCTTTTGGAGGGGGGTTTAAGGGCAACTTTTGTATGATTACAATGTCGGGATGAGTAAACTAACAATGTGTCCTCTTTCCCCCATGATACGTCAATAATATTCAACACTATTATTGATCTGTCTGCATTGACACCATTATATGAGAACTGACGGCTATATATAAATGAACTAAATTAATAACTTTTTTACAACAGAAATGAACCATCACTGAACACTGTGACACTATTTCTTTCTAGACACAAACTTTGTTGCATTATTTTCCTGTTATCTCTGTAAAGCTGCTTAAATAAAGGTGACTCGACTTCCATCCAGGAATCCCCAGTCTATTTATGCAAAACTCGTCTAAAGTCCACTGGATGACGCAACATACAAAACTTTTTATAGCCGTCTAAAGTCCACTGGATGAGGCATTTAGCTTATAATACAGACATCGCAACAATACAATGCTGGTTGAAATCTGCAAAAGTGTCCTTTAAATGTCAATATATAAGCACTGTAAATGTCAATATTTGCCCATACACAAAAGAAATATATTTGAAATATATTTCAGAGTATATTTTGGAATATATGCAAATATTTGAAATTGGCCCAATAAATATATTTCACACTTAACATCATATATTTTTGTTATATTTCAGAATATATTTCAATGTATTTGGAATATATGCCACATATATTTTTGACACTTTTGGGGACCCATACATAAAAAAATACATTGAAATATATTCTGAAATATAACAAAAATATATGATGTTAAGTGTGAAATATATTTATTGGGCCAATTTCAAATATTTGCATATATTCCAAAATATACTCTGAAAATATATTTCAAATATATTTCTTTTGTGTATGGGTGAGTTAATGCCTTTTCAAGATATAAATACTGTCGTTTCAATAAATGCTGTTATTGTAAACATTGGTAGTTATTTTTTAATGACACTATTTTAATGAACTGAAGTCAGTTGTTATGTAGATATGTTAGATAGTTATTCAGCAAACTCATTGGATTTTTTTAGCACTTCTACGAGCAGTAATACTTTAACTTAGATAAAAAAAAGAAAAGAAAGTCAGTGCTCTATCCACCTCTGCCTGAAAGTGATCCCATGACATCCTTCCTCGGTGCCATTATCCTTATACCCCTTATAACATTACCCGTTGTCGTTATTCTCGAGTCTTAGAGTTAAAACTTTATGGTTATGCTTATCATTCTTGTTGTGAAAGGAATATTAGGCTCTCAAATCCACCCAATATTTTGATATTTCATTTGTTCAGGGAATAACTTCTGTCCACATTCTGAACATAAAAGGGAAACCATGCCACAAGTATGCTATTGTTTTTATATTAGCAAAAAAGCGACAATCATAAATAAATTATGAGGCAGAATGTATGCCGTTTTGAGTAATCTGATAACTAGGGATGCACCGATATGAACATTTTGGACGATACCGATAACTCTTTATATTTGAAAGCCGATAACCGATATATTGGCCGATAAATCTAAATCCACATTTTTATATAATTTTTGAGAGCCTCATTACAAAAACAAAAGCCTCACCATTAAAATCCATGTCCCAAACTCACAATTATAATGATGTTCTCATTATAATTTTATGTAGCCGATATGACAGACTGTTGCACTTTACTGTGTTTTCCTTTTCAAAGTGATTTCAATCATATTTCAAGCAATTCAAATCCATCATGTTGAACAGTGCGCATCTGAAGTGTCTCAGCTGAAGGAAATAACACGGCTTTAATATATCGGACAAATGTTCTTATCAGGCCGATAACGATAACATAAAAAATTAACCAATATCTGCCGATACCGATATGTTGGCCGATATATCGTGCATCCCTACAGATAACACTGCACTATATCGGTCTTTACGTTCAAATATATAAAATCATGCGCCGAGAGAGAGACCCAGCGTGCGAGAGAGCGAGTGAATCAAGTTTCAAATATTCTTTTTATTGCTATTATTCTGCTTTTTTTTTTTTTGGTTATATTGTAGAGGCACTTATATAATTGGTATGAACAAATACCTCAATAAGAACACGTGAAATGCATAGAGAATTATTTAGTTTTAGAATTAGTTTTCGAAAGAAGTCTCTTCTGCTCACCAAGGCTGCATTTATTTGATTAAAAAATACAAGAAAAAAAGAAACAAACAAAAAAAAAACAGTAATTGTGCAATATTATTAAAATGTAAAATAACTGTTTTCTATTTGAATATATTTTTAAATTGTAATATATTCCTGTGATCAAAGCTGAATTTTCAGCATCATTACTCCAGTCTTCAGTGTCACATGATCCTTCAGAAATCACTCTAATATATTGATTTAATGATCAAGAAACATTTATGATTATCAATGTTGAAAACATTTTTTTTTTTGATTCTTTGATGAATATAAAGTTCAAAAGAACAGCATTTATCTGAAATATGAAGCTTTTGCCACATTAAACACTACCGTTCAAAAGTTAACAGTAAAGACATGTACAGTATAACGTTGCAAAATATTATATTTCAGATAAATGCTGCTCTTTTAAGCTTTCTACTCAAAGAATCCTGAAAAATAATAATAATCCAACCGTTTTCAACATTGATAATAATCATAAATGTTTCTTGAGCATCAAATCATCATATTATACTGATCACTGAAGACTGGAGTAATGATGCTGAAAATTCAGCTTTGGTCACAGGAATAAATTACATTTTAATAATATTTCACAATGTTTTTTTCTTGTATTTTTGAATCAAATAAAAGCAGCCTTGGTGAGCATAAGAGACTTCTTCTAAAAAAAGGATCTTTAATGGGCCTCACCTTGTGTATGGCAGGTTCTGTGATATCCAGAGGAACCCGGTTCCAGTTCTCTCTTCTGTTCCAGTTGCTGTTACGACCCCACGAAGGCCTCCGCCTGGCCGACAACCACACCATCAGGATCGCCAGCATGAACCCCGCCACCACTCCCGTCAACACCCAACACACATAGTCCGGCAGCGGCAGCACAAAGTAACCGTAAACCATGGCTATCAGAAGAATCAATCTGTTGTGGGGGACTCCTGGAGGCTCGTCTTCCTCCTCGTCCTCCTCGCCTCCTTCAGTCGGTTCCTCGCTACTCCCTCGTCGGGCTTGAGATGAGTGAGGTTCCTCCCCATCTAACTCATTACAAAGCTCGAAGTCTTCAGGGTAGAGCTCACAGAACTCTTCATCTTCCTGTCGAGCCAGAGTCGACATGACACATCGGTTTAATCCGAGAGATGGCGACCTGTGAAGAGGCAAGTCAACGCTCGCCCCCTCGAGAGGACTTTCCCCGTCCACGTCTTCCTCCTCTTTAATGCAGTAGTTATTGTTGCTTTCCGAGTGGCCGTTGAGAGCGGACAAGTTTGAGAGTTCAGATGCGCTGGACGAAAGGTTTCTGGATCGATAAGAGACTCCCGCGGTCGTGCTACTGGTTTCCTCGCCGATTATCTTGCTGAGAAGCTGGAGAGGCTCGTACATGACCTCGGATAGACGCCGCTTCGTGTCTTCGATTCGTGCCTCAACCTCTTGAACTTTAAAGAAGGAGCGGCTATCGGGAGAGGTTAACGGGGATGAGGGAGCGGTTTTGGAGTCGCCGGTGACCGCGGGAACACGAGTTTGGGTGAACGGCTTGAAGAGGTGCAGATTGAGGCGTGAATCCTGCGAGCGATGAGTCGAGGGAGACTCATGTTCGGGTCGAGCAGTGTCCGTGGATAAAGACTTAACTAGGGTTTTCATTAAATGTCTGTGTCTTATCGATTGGGGGGGGGCAGTGGGTGCCTCCACATCAGTGGAAAGAGACTTGACTAGGCTTAGGAACGGCTTCGAAGGTAAAGCAGAAGCTTTAGCTGGGGATGAAGTGGATGAAACCGAATGCGTGGAAGGTGCCGGTGCACTCGACCTTTGTTCAGAAGGCCATGAGAAGCTAATAAGACTAGAAGTGGACGAGGAACCCAAGCTAACGGAGGGGTGTGTGATCGCCAACGCTGAACTGTGCGTTTGCGAAGCCAGTCCTGTGGCCACGTCCACTTCCAATCCTTCAGAGAGAAGCTCCTCGCTGGCCTCCTGAGCCGTGACTACGCCCTGATCTTCGGTTTCAAGGCCTGACGGGGAAGCCGCGAGCCTGTAAAGGTCCTCTTCCTCCTCTTCTTCCTCATGTCCTTTGGCAGAGAAGTGTATGGTGATGGTGTCCCGGGAGAGCGAGCGCTGGACCTGCAGCTTACGGGCTGCTGAGGGCCGAGAAGAAGATGATGATGTTTGGGGGTTTAGTCTGTCTTCATGGTCATCACCCTGACTGGTCATGGCACCACTCAAAAGAGCTCACAGCCTGTGGACACAGAGAAGAGAACGCTTCAATGTAACACACTCTTCATATCGTCGTCTTATTCATACTGAAAACAAACATACAGTTCAGCTCAGTGCTTCCCATTCATTTCCCGGAACATTTTTACACTCATAAGCCCTATTCGGACGGTAATTGTTTCTCATGTGGATGTCTGTATAAATAAACTTGATGATTGAGCATTATTGATGAACACCTGCTGTTAACAAGCAAAATCACTGAAGGAAAGAGAAAAACGAAATAAAACTGGTAATTAATCGGAAAATAATGTTCTATTTATTATTTAATTCTCATTTTTAAAAATAGGACGTATATTCAAAATGGTTCTTATATTCTTGCACTTTATCTTAAAAGGACGTCATTTTAAAAATATGGAAATT
Source organism: Squalius cephalus (assembly GCF_949319135.1). NCBI lineage: Eukaryota > Metazoa > Chordata > Actinopteri > Cypriniformes > Leuciscidae > Squalius > Squalius cephalus. The sequence goes on along the minus strand of NC_137122.1, from coordinate 63,607,277 downwards.
ATGGGAAACAAGTTAATGCAGCCTCTTATTTACATGAGGTGAACACAAAGATGCTTGGTTTATATTTTTAATGTTGTGCATAATAGCCTACATATTTTAATATCATATATCATATATATTGCGGTCACAATAATGGCGCATTTCAAAAGTTTACGTGCTTTTTTTTCTCTTTCTCCTTTTTGTTCGGTGAGGTGGAGCGGTGATGAAATATTGTTTGTGTAAATATTCTCCAGCATTTCAATAATAAAAGTGTACATCCAAATAATTGAACATATGTTATCTATTTTTATTTATTTATTTAATTTAGTTGTTATTTATTAATTCAAATTTTACGTTTTTGTATATGTTGGGATGGGAAAACGTTTTGTATCTCTATTGTTCTTGTGTTTTTTTGGACAATTAATAAAAACAGAGTTGAAAAAAATAAATAAAAGTGTACATCTTTAAAAAGCATGCAAATTACGTGAAGCTCATCAGTTATCATACGTTCGGTGCTCGGCAGTGATCAAAAAGGATTTAAACAGTGAATTTTGAAGTGATCTCCTCTTGTAAACTCAGAGATCCTTATAGTTGTCGTTATTCTCGAGTCTTAGAGTTAAAACTTTATGGTTATGGTTATCATTCTTGGTGTGAAAGGACCATTAGGCTCTCTCAAATCCACCCAACATTTTGATATTTCATTTGTTCAGGGAATAACTTCTGTCCACATTCTGAACATAAAAGGGAAACCATGCCACAAGTATGCTTTTGTTTTTATATTAGCAAAAAAGCAACAATCATAAATAAATTATGAGGCAGAATGTATGCTGTCTTGAGTAATCTGATAACTAGGGATGCACCGATATGAACATTTTGGACGATACCGATAACTCTTTATATTTGAAAGCCGATAACCGATATATCAGCCCATAAATCTAAATCATAAATAAATAAATAAATCTAAATTGAGAGCCTGATTACAAAAACAAAAGTCTCACTATTAAATCCATAAGTGACTTTACTTAAGTAATATTATTTTGACTGCGGTCACTAAACAAAACTTAAACTGACTGAGTTGAGCTAGATAATGAGACGTGTCTTCTGTAGAGTTGCTAAATGCTGAATCGTCATAATTGATGAACTTCGCAACATCGACACTTATTGAACTGAACTAAAACCACACCGAAGTGACTTGAGCTGAATAATGAGACTCTTTTATTCTGTAGAGCTACTTTATGGTTAAATTGAGTTTGTTTCATAACTGAGTTTTGATATTGTTAAAGGGTTAGTTCACCCAAAAATGAAAATTCTGTCAGTAATTAATAAGTAAATGTTCATCTTCAGAACACAAATTAAGATATTTTTGATTAAATCTGAGAGCTGGATCACTCCTCCATAGGCTTCTAAAGCATTATAACTTGCTGGCCCAGAAAATGTATTAAAGACATCGTTAATATAGTGCAAGTGACTACAGTGGCTCAATCTTAAGTTTATAAAGCGACGAGAATACTTTTTGTGCGCAAAAAAAAAAGACTAAAATAACGACTTAATAATAACGATCTCTGGGCCTCGAGTCTTTTCACGTAGTATAACTGCGCTGACGTATAACTGACGTACAACACAAAAGAGCTGCGCAGTTTTACTACGTGAAAAAACTCGAGGCCCAGAGAGAAGGAAATGAATAGTGGAATAAAGTCGTTATTTTTGTCTTTTTTTGCGCACAAAAAGTATTCGCGTCGCTTTATAAACTTAAGATTGAGCCACTGTAGTCACTTTAACAATGTCTTTAATGCATTTTCTGGGCCAGCAAGTTATAATGTCTTAGAAGCCTATGGAGGAGTGATCAGCTCTCAGATTTAATCAAAAATATCTTAATTTGTGTTCCGAAGATGAACGAAGGTCTTATGGGGTTGGAACAACATGAGGGAGAGTAATTACTGACAGAATTTTCATTTTTGGGTGAACTAACCCTTTAATGAAATTAACTGAACCAAATTGAGCTGAATGATAACATTAATTGTGTTCTGTAGATCTGCTTTACAGCTGAAATTGAATTTGTTTCATAATTGATACATTTTGCTGCATAAACACTCATTAAAAAGAGGTTTGAGTCCACTAAATGCAATTTATTTTTATTTTACTCAACTCAATTCGGACACTAAAGAGGTTGAAGCTCTCCAAATACTCTCCAGATTGAGAGCATTTAATTTTAAAATGTACAAATTGTTTCCCCTTGGAGGGTCTGAGGTCCACCAATCATAATCTCATCAATCTCGTGGTAAACTACAGACAACAAACTTAAAGTGACGTGAAATTCTAGTTTCGCGGAAGAAAAGACATCTATTAATCCAATGGGGTCATATAGATGACAACACAAAGGATGTGTGTGCTTTTGGATTGAACTCCTTCGCTCATGGACTTACAGAGACATAATACACTCATTAAATATGTTCATCACCCATAGTGAAAAACAAAACAAAAACACCCTTAACCAGTCAAGCCAGTTCAGCTCAGTGTTTCTCATTAAATTCCTAGTTTGTGGAAGAATATTTTACTCATTATAACATAAAAGATCTCTAACATTGTGTTCGGCGCACTTACTTTTACCAATTAAATCGAAATATAATCAAAGTTTGAAAAAAAAAAAAAAAAAAAAAAAAAAAAAAATCAAAGTTTCGCAGAGATTTATTGTTTTTTTGCATGTGTTCATCTGAAGAAAGCCAATGTCAATGAGAGAATTTTCACTTTTGGGTGAACTATCCCAATAGATGACCAATTATTATGACTGGTTGTCAGTACAATGTAAGGGTTTGACACACATTCATGCTGGTCACCCATCAGGCCTTACAGGTCATACTAGTTTACAACACCAGCTTAACCAGTTTCAGCCAGGAACAATATCACTTTCAGGTGAGTTAGAGTTGAGAACTCAACTTTTATTATTATTATTATTAGCATTATTATTTTGTAAATAAATCACCAGACCAAATCATAGACTTCACATATATATGAAACTTTGACGAATCCTAAAACAAAGAGACTCACCAAAGAAGAGGGTTAAATAAACCCAAAGCAACACACCAGTCAAAGCACACATGAGGGCTGTGAATGCGCAACCAGAACTAATGATGCAAACGAGGAACACCTGAACACAATCAGGACAGGAATGGGGAAGATGAGGGACAGGAAACTATGAACAACACTGATCTATCACTTCAAACTAAAAGACATGGCATAATAAAAGACACAAATCAAACGTGACGACACACTTATATGTGAAAAGTTATGAGATCATTAAGTTCATTTAAGTTTTTTACATTGCTTTAACTCATCAAAATAAGTTAAGCAACTTTCAACTCATTTTTTAAGTCAGTTTAGTGTAATTTAAGTTGAAATAACTTAAATATCCAATAACATCTGTAACACAAGATATATCACGGAAATGTGTGTTTTGGTGTCACGAACACGACTAGATAGACGCCACGTGTCGAGGACGGCAATAGCTAGTAAAACTGTTGACCTGCCATTTATAAACATTACACACCTACAATAGAATAAATAAACACATGTATCTTCTTCCAGAGAACAGAAACTAAGAGTTTGTCCGAGACTTTATGCCACAAATTAGATTTAAATAATTTATTTCCATCAGTTTCTACACTGTAAAAAATTATATGATCAGTAAGTTGTGACAACATAAGTTTTTACATTGCTTTAACTCATCAAAATAAGTTAAGCAATTGTATACAAGATTCAACTCATTTTTTAAGTCAGTTTAATGTAATTTAAGTTGAAATAACTTAAATATCCAATAACACTTTTCACATATAAGAGGACATTAATCTATACAAGCATACTGAAAGTTTCAGATCTCTAAACTTCCTTGCTAAACACAACAACACAAGTTATACAAATGTTGTGCAGTTAGCAGTGAACGAGCATAATCTGTGCATACTGTCATAACCGTAGTCAGCGTTTCATCTCAAAATTGTGTATTTCTACACTAGCATTAGCATAATCAAGCAATCGACTTCACATGCACATGGTTTCATTCAGTAGCATGAAAAACACTAATATAACACAGAAAGCGATCAAAGAGACTAGTATTAATTCTTAGTATTTATTTCTTTTTATTGGATTTATTTATTCTATAATTGTAGGTGTGTAATGTTTATAAATGGCAGGTCAACAGTTTTACAATAGATATTGCCGTCCTCGACACGAGGCGTCTATCTAGTCGTGTTCGTGACACCAAAACACACATTTCCGTGATATATATTGAGTTACAGATGTTATTGGATATTTAAGTTATTTCAACTTAAATTACTTTAAACTGACTTAAAAAATGAGTTGAAAATTGCTTAACTTATTTTGATGAGTTAAAGCAATGTAAAACCTTATGTTGTCGCAACTTAATGATCATATACATTTTTTTTACAGTGTAGACAGCCTGTCAGTCTGGCTGCGTTCAAAATCACATATTTCCCTACTATATAGTAGGCGAAAAACAGTACGTGACAAAAGAAGTATATGTCCGAATTCACAGTACTCATAAAAGAGTCGTAAAAAAAAAACGTTCCCGGATTACTGACACTGGTTGATCACATGATGATATTGTGACAAAAGATATAAAAAGAGTCTCTGTTTGGATTTTAATAGACAAATGCTTAAGAGTCTGTGAAATAATAATAATAATAATAATTTCTGTCATTGGATCATTATTGCAGTGATTGTTATATTATAACATACTCTGGAAAACAAACCCAGGCTAAAATCCACAGATAAAAATAACATGTTTCTTGAACTGTGAACATATGTTAGGAGCATTTTCTTCCCTTGTAACATTATTTTCATGACAACTAACCACATTTGTCCTAAAACATATTTTATTATCACTACAAGCAAATATTGTGTGGAAAGCTCAGGTTCCTGCATGGTCCAGACATTTGAAATAAATGATTTAAATCCAATTTGTGGCATAAAGTCTCGGACAAACTCTAGGTTTCTATTCTCTGGAAGAAGACACATGTGTTTGTTAAGTCAACGGACAGTTTTCCCAGAGGACTGCAGCTCGAGAATGTGGGAATATTAAGTAAGGGATAATGTAGAGCGAGGCGGTTGTTATAGCGAATACAACACGACAGGCTTCGTGTCGGGGTCTTGAATCAGCCTGAAGAGGTTTGTATTCGCTATAACAACCGCCTCGCTCTACATTATCCTGCTTATTACATGGCTACCCACCAAATAAATCAATAATTTGACACAAAATATTGATTTAAAAAGGAGTTTTAAAAACGATTGTATTGCTTCCGCTAAAGAAAATTGTCCGCTCCGTCTCTATGGTTAGAATCATCCTGTGTCCATAGCAACGCTCTGTTTTTCATGGCAACGGTGTGTTATACTTCGCAGCGTCTGTTATCAAGAAATAACACACCGCATTCTACATTGGAATTCAACCAAGCCATGTAATAATATTAAAGAACGCTTCTAAAACAAAACACACTAATATTAAATCACATCTCAGTGTCACGCTCGGCCACACATTAGAAACGCTTCAGGATTATCGAGTCAACATCTAACGACCACTGTAATTAATCATCACGTTTCCACTAATTACGCCACATATATACAGTATGAATGATCTCTGAGCTGACTGAAACTCATACGACTGGATGATAAAGGCCGTCTTTGAAGGGAGCGAGTCGTTTGAAGATTCCTGACAGCGAGGGAAAGAAGGAGATGCTGAATTTAAAGCTGATCAAAGCCGTGAAGCACCGAAACCAGGACAGTAAAGAGACGAGACGTCACATCAAATGTGTTTCAACTGCATTTTCAGCATTTCAGATTAACTCTTTTATGGGTCATCCCTACAATCTATGCCTTTTGGGCTTTGAAAACTACTTTTATGTTATTTTATAAGCATCTCTATGAAAGCAACATGTTTTTTTTAAACTCAATGACACTAGTTGTATTATTCACAGAAACGTTTTACATGATTGACTAGGGCTGTCACAATATATCGCAACACTAAAATGCAACAATATGTGTTGTGGATAGTTCACCCAAAATGAAAATTACTGTGTTTAAATGTAAGTTTAATGTGTTTGAGATGTAGGCCCTAGTGCTTTTCTGTGGCATTTCACAGGTATATTCTCTAAATATTAGAAGCTCATGCAAATATTGCCATTTTGCTGTGAATCTACGCTAAAGAAACGAACACAATAAAATATTAATAAAATTAAAATATACATATTGATAAAATATTAGTTGTATGTAGAATTTTAAACCTACAAGTAAGCGTATTTTTATGATAGCAGTAACTCTAAGGTGACTATTGTAATAGGGTAATTAACCATGCTTTTTTTTTTTCTTCAAAATAAAATCCTTATTTATGTTTTTAGATTGTAATGTTACAATGTTAAAATGTAAAGTGATTTTAACACTTTTTTTTGCACATAATATACCAGACCCTACATGGTTACATTCACTATATATGTTTTCATAGCCTTCAATATGAACATTGTTTGTAAGGCAACATTGGACAGGATGTGAAATAAATACATATATTTTTAAATAAATACAGATTTATTTATTTTTTTAAATCCAAGAAGAATTATAATTCTTTTAAATACCGAGATATATACAATATTCAACCAAAAAATATTTGTCAGATGATTTTTTGGCCATATCGCCCAGCCCTAATGCCAATTGTTGATATAAAATTAGACATACCTCAGTTGATAAGAGTACAGGGTTTGAGTTGAGTTGTGGTTAAGACTTGTTTTGCTTACCAATACCTATGTATATTTCCACAGCAAACTTAAATCTCATTTTTCAGGGAGTGTGCTTTTCTCCATTGCTTTTTTATATTTCTTTCATAGACATTTCTTAAGTCACTGACTGCAAATCTCCCTGGTATCCTTAATTCACTGTGCCAATCAGCTGGCAATATAATGAAGTATACAAGTACACTGTGCGCAACAGAAAAACTGATTTTTCTAACCAACTTATTGAAATTATATAATATTATAACATAAATCATATACTTGAGCACTGAAATGTGTGTATATAGAGAGTGCACAGAGCAAAAACATCTTAATCAGTATTAAAACTAATTAAAAACATGCCACTTGTGGCGTAAGATGTGAGATTTCTAATTAATTGCCATTATTGTTCAACTTTTTGCATAATGCCACTTCAATAAAAGAGAGACTGTTCACTCTGAGCTGATTTATGTAACCGGGAAGAAAGACATATGCATATTATTCAATATTATTATTCCCTGGCTTTAAATACTTCAATCTAACAACATTAGCCACTGGAGTAATGGTGCGTTCAAGACATCCTGGGAAGTTCGTATTTACGAGTTGAATTTAAGTCATTGGAGCGTGATTGTAGTGTAACTTCTCTAAATTAACTACACAAATATACTGCAAGTTTTTTTTTTTTAACTCTACTTCTAGAAAATTATGAACAAATAATGTGTTAAGACAGAGAGAGAGAGAGGAGAGAGAGAGAGAGTGAGAGAGAGAGAGAGGGGGGGGGGGAGAGGGGGGGAGAGGGAGAGAGAGAGAGGGAGAGAGGAGTGAGGGAGAGAGAGAGGGGGGGGGGGGTGAGGGGGGGGGGGGGGGGGGGGGAGGGAGAGAGAGAGAGGGGGGAGAGACACAGAGAGTGTCAGTGTGTGTGTGTGTTGTGTGTGTGTGTGTGTACTTGTACTACTATCTTTGTGAGGACCAGTTTGAGTTTTAGGACCGTTGGAGAGTAAAGTGAGGATATTTTGGCCGGTCCAAACTTTCCTTTAAAGGCCTGTTTGAGGGTCAAGACTTGGTTTTAGGGATAAGGTTATAATGAGGTTAAGGGTCGGGTTAGGCACTTAGTTGTGATGGGGAAGGTAAGGGTAAGTGGTTAGACATTGCATGGTGTCAATGAATGTAGGGGTGTGCGAAAGTTTGCGACGTTCGTCTGTATAGGACAACTTAGTTTGAATAAAGGAGCAGACACTTGATCGCCTAAATTAAACAATAATAATAATCATTGTTATCGATAAAAATACGCGGATGGGATATTATTTCATCCGCAACCGCACTCATCATCCCGCACCGTTTTTTTTTTACCAAATTTCAAAGCTGCACCCGCCCGTTTGATTGTTTTGCGGTCTATGGACCATGCAATGCTCTGCTGATGCGAGCCGCGAGAAAGCCCATGTCTGTTCTAGAAAGGATGCAGCAAAGATATTTAATGCTAATGTACGAGGCATAGGCCTACGCTGAGTTTCATTCATTACAATGAGATGCGCTCTAGTTCACAATGCAATGCAAGTGAACGCGGCACACCAGCGCCGGTTATTATATTGTCTGCTATATCTGCTTTTTATTTATTAAATACATGCAATTGGTTGATGAAACATTTATTAAAATTAAGATACAATTTGTACAAAACGAAATTCGTTTTAAAGAAAGGCTTTTAACAATAAAATGCAAGTGAACGCGGCGCGTTGGCGCCTCAATGTCACGGTTATTATATTGTCTGCTATATCTGCTTTTTATTTATTAAATATTTATTGGTTGATGAAACATTTATTAAAATTAAGATACAATTTGTACAAAACGAAATTCCACTTTAAAGAAAGGCTTTCTGCAAAGAAAAACTTAATGAAGTGGTAAAAATCATGTCTGACGATTTACAAAACAAAACTTGCATTGGTAGGCTACTTGGCAAAGAATCGAATACAGTTGGAAACGACGTAGACCATTAATGACACAGACTGTTAACAATTGTTTTTAATTAGGCCTAGTGTTTAAACATTCTCTATGATACAATTTTTTTGTAAAAAATATTTTAATAACACGGTTTTGGCGGTCACACCCCTAAATGAATGTCCTCAAAAAGATAGATGTACAAGAATGTGTGTGTGTGTGTGTGTGTGTTAGAGTGAGGTCTACCTCAGCATTACAGTGCTGATTTGCAGTACTGGCAGAGGTTCAGCACTCGCATTCAATTACTGTGAGCGTCCCGACTCCTGTGCCGATCTGTTATAGACACTGACATGATGAGAACAACGTCTCTCACTGAGCCATTATTGTGTTCATTTCACTTAAAAAATGATGGGTTTTGATGTATTTGTTGTGTCTCGTGTGTTTGTGCATTCACCAGAGCACAGGAACACACAGATTTTAAGACTTTGGGGCTGTTTACACGACACCGTTTTCAACTAGAAACGTAAAACTTTTTATGTGTTTTGGCCTTTTGTTTACACGACAACGGCGTTTTGGGGCCTGAAACACACTTTTGAAAACGGGTTTCAAAGTGCAAACTTTTGAAAACGGTCTCTGTGTAAACAACAAAATCGTGAATCTCTGAAGACGATGACGTCATGCACATGTGTATTACGTGTTCAGTCTATAGTGTTTCATCGCCATCTACTGGCCTGACAGCAGAATACAGCATTTTTAGCCCTTTTCGCGGATGGGATCGTTTTGACAATGGTGTCGTCTGTACGCGGAAAACTCAAAGGAAAAACTTCTCCGTTTTAAGCATATCGTTGTCGTGTAAACATACCCTGAGTTTAAGGCTTAAGATTAAGATTGTGACTGGCTCAGATGAAAACACACTCAATCTCTAATGGAAGTGCTGCATCCCAACTCACTCATAACATAGATGATAAGGAGGTCAAACTTGAATTTGGTTCATTCTGTAAAACACCTTCTTCTCTGTAAATATCTAAAGTGCATTAAGCGACCGAAACAACATTTATCTAAACATCAAGCTGAGCGTGGATTGCTGTGTTATCCTCACGTTCATGATCTAAAAAGTGCAGGAGATATTTTAAATGCAATCTTCTAATTGATGGTCATCTTACACATAAGCCACCATGATGATATACATCCATTGCTGGATAATCAGAGACACACACATGGCCCAGTAATTAGATTTTTCATAAAGAGACTGTTATCATTACCAAAACAAGCACATGAATAATGAAGTCAATTAAATAACAAACATAGATGGTGAGCAGATCTTGCATAACTGATATGAATGGATTCTTACACACTACAGGCACAATATCAGACGAGCGGTGTGAGATAACTTAATTATTTATCATCGCTTAAATGACATTTAACAGTGCGGAAGCCAAAAAAGTAAAAGGACAGAAGAAAGATCGAATGCGCTGACACGGGCGCACAAAATATTCACAAATTTCTTTTTACATCATAGCCTATATGACAGACTTAACTTAATTTTCCCTTTCGAAGTGATTCCAATCATATTTCAAGCAATTCAAAACCATCATGTTTAACAGTGCACATCTGAAGTGTCTCAGCTGAAGGAACTAATACATTATTTATCGGCCAATAATAAACATTAAAAATTGGCATAAATCGGCCGATGCTGATATATATCGCGCATCCCTAAATGAAAGATGAGAGAAATTTCTATTCCAAAAGAAAAGAGAATGGCTCTTAATTGGATCTCGTCTCTAAACCTCAGCACTGAAAAAATTAAATAAATAATAAATCCTTCAGCCAAGACTTTCTGCCCACAAACCCATCACACTGATTTATGCTCTTAAAGTCAACATGATACAGCATTCTCAATCCATTTCACCTCTGTGATATATCCACGATGCATTTCTAAGTGAAACAAGATCTTCAGCAAGGAAATAATGTAGGGCTGAACTTGATTTTATTTATCATGATTTAATTGGATGTTGATTATTCAACCCACATTGCAAATCAGGTTAATTGGCAAAATTTACAGACTTTTGGCTGTTTGTAATTAACAAATCAAACAAAAGTAATTGAAATAGCTCAAAACAACAAATGTTTCCAGTGGTTTCCCCAAATTCAACTGAAAATACAACTTTTAATGACTTACGGAGTCTCAAAATTATCCAATAGAATCCCTCACAACAGCGCAAATCTGCTAAACGGGTGTTGTCTCATTAATCAAGGGCTTCATTAGTTGCACCAGGTGTGCTTAAGCTAGAACACATGAAACTGACTAGGTTTGCTGAGTGACACGTTTGACTGCATGTTAGAAATATGGCTAAGTCAAAAGAAGGGTCCAAAAAGTTAAGAGAAGATATCATCGCACTTCACAAACAAGGAACAGGATATAAAAAGATGGAGAAGACACTAAATGTTCCTAGAGTTCAAAGTTAAAGGAACGGCTTTAACGGCTGCAACCAGATTTCTGAGAAGGCAGGTTCAGAAAAACCCTCGAGCGACTGCAGAAGACCTGCAGCAACACTTGGTGGCCACAGGCACTGAGGTTTCAGCTTTCATATAGGCGATTAACTAAACGCATGCCAGAACTCCAAGACTACATGAATGAATAATATATAATGAATGAATATACATAATGAATGAATATACATGACGATGAACAAGAATGAAGCATATGCTGAAAACAACACTGTCTACAGTTCATCATGGTGGAGCTCGATGATGCTCTGCGGCTGATTTATATCCTCTGGCACTGGAAACCTGCAGCGTGTGGAAGGAGAGATGAAGTTTAGGGAATCCTAGGAGAAAACGTCATGTCATCAGTGAGGAAGCTGAAGCTTGGACCTTCCAACAGGACAATGATCCCAAGCATACCTCAAATTCCACCTAGGCTTGGTTGCAGAAGGAGTCCTGGAAGATACAGTGGCATCACAGTCACCTGACTTAAACCCCATAGAACATCTCTGGTGGGATTTTAAGAAGGTGGTTACATCAGCAAACCTAAAAACACTGAACTGGAGGCCATTGCTCATGAGGATTGGGCTGAGATTCCTCAGAAATGCTGCCAGAAGCTGCTGTCTGGATATACATCTCGTTTGCAGCAGCTCATAACAGCAAAAGGGTCTTCAACTAAGTACTAAAGATGCTTGACATGAAGGAGTTGATTACTTTTGAGACTGGAGAAGTTGCATTTGGGGAAACCACTTGAATCATTTGTTGTGTTGAGCTACTTCAATTACTTTTGTTTGACTTGTTCATTGCAAACAGCTGAAAGTCTGTACATGTTGCCAATAAACCCGATTTGCAATGGGGGTTGAATAATTTCGATTACAACTGTATCAGAACGGAGAGTCAAAGCTGAACGTGAGTTTCTGGACCACTACGGCCCTCCTGAAACACTGCCAGCAACCACTTGTGTGAGGATTTCTGACCGGAACTTGGAGACCGAAGGTCAAGTTTACTCCAGAGCTTCCCCGAGCATCCCAATGATAACATTTCACTTTATCTATCAATATTTGCTGTTATTCCCGGAATCTTTATGAATTTTTTTTTTTTTTGCCATTAAATTTAAGATACTGGACAAGGACAAGATGTCGTAATAGATGCAATAACTGGGGCATGCAGTTCATGAGGGGTCTCATGGGAGAGCTTCCCACGGCTGCGGTGTGTGTGTGTGTGTGTGTGTGTGTGTGTGAGACTGTCTAATGGAGCTGTCGGGAAGCACTAATGTAGTGAAGAACAGGTTGTAGGACAGTGGGAGATGGCCTTATTCGACCCACGGGCCACAGGGTGTGTTTGTGAAAAGACAACAGAGTAGATCAAAAATAGATATTGATACAAGGGATACAGAACACATGCTGTTCTTTCAAGATGTGAATATAACACACAACAGGCAAGATGCCACAAAACAGAAGAGAAGTGAAGCTCTAGATATAAGAGAGAAGCATTTCTTAGTTTAGATATGACAGAGAAAGAAAGAAAGAAAGAAAGAAAGAAAGAAAGAAAGAAAGAAAGAAAGAAAGAAAGAAAGAAAGAAAGAAAGAAAGAAAGAAAGAAAGAAAGAAAAGAGTATGTGCACTTACTAACTTAAAGGGATAGTTCACCCAAAAATGAAAATTATCCCATAATATTTACCGTCAAGCCATCCTAGGTGTGTATGACTTTCTTCTTTCAGCCGGACACAATCAGAGTTATATTAAATAATGTCCTGGCTCTTCCCAGATTCACTTCAGGAAGGCCTTTATTAACCCGCTGGAGTCGTATGGATTACTTTTATGATGGATGGATGCACTTTTTGGAGCTTCAGAAACTCCAGCACTATTTACTGCCCTTATAAAGCTGGGAAGAGCCAGGACATTATTATTTATTATTATTTATTATCACTATCGATCGAAGTGGGTAATAATGATACTTATTAATTCACAATAAAATTCAATATGCAACACTGAAATAGCACAGTAAATTGGTAAATACAATGACAATAAATAATAACAAACTACTGAAATAAGCTCATCCGGCTGTCATCCCTCACAGGTGCTTCACCGATACTGATTTCAATATTCCCTGCTTATCACTCAACTCATTACCCTTGAAATTGTTTTGTTGAGTTTGAGCCCACGCAAAGCACACCTGCTCAACACGACAACTACGCTTCCTCTATCAGACGAGACACAGACGGAGCGATCACAGGTAATAAAGAGCGCACCGTTTCTCCAGAACCAAAGGATTCGGCTGCCGACACGCATTCGCCATCCCATCGGATGTCATGCCAACATACGCCAACGCTGACAGGAGGAAAGGGAATGAAACGATGTGTGGCAAACTGAGAGTGAAGAGGGGTAAAAACTAGGATTATAACAATATATCACAAAAATGTGCAAAATTATGTATTGTGGATAGTTCACCCGAAATAACAATTACTGTGTGAGGAACAAATTCCAGTTTTCAGAGTTTTAGTGTCAGTATTACATTAAACTACTATATAATGTTGAATATAAAGTATAATGCAATATTTGTGGGTCCTGATAATGCCAAATGTTACCAGTAAGAAGTGTCCTACATTATTTTAAATAGGCCTATATCTAGTCAGTGAAAGAGTTCAAGCATATTCATCTAAAATAATTCTGTATTTTCAGCTTCAGAATCATGAATATTGTTATCCTGGTGTCTCTATTTTCCTGTGCTTTGAGTTTCCAGCACCAAGTCCAAGCCTATTCATTTACACACACCATGTAATATCAAATTTAGCATTTTAATCAACAGTACATTTTTTGTTAACCTTTTACCAAATGTCTTGGAGAATTGCAATGATATGGTATCGTGAGTTCAGTATCGTGAGATGTATCGAATCGTGACATGAGGGTATCGTTACACCGATTGACAAAAACAAAATGTCGACAACATAATGGACGAATACATGAAACGTATAATCTTCTGTTTATTATAAACAGGCTGTGGTTTTGTCGTCTGCCACTTTAAATGCCCTAACTCTTTAAAGCAGGAGAGATTCTGATTAGGTCTCGATATTTATAAACTGGGGGAAAAAAATCGTTCTGAGAGTGATTTCAATGATATTGTTCCTCTGTACCGTTATATTTGTGGTGTGAACTCTGCTATTCTTTTACATTAAGAACGATTATTAGAACTGTATTTTTATTGTTAAAGTTATCGTTCTTAGTGTGAACAGGGATAGGCTCCAGGATCCCCACACAACCCTACATAGGACAAGCCCTTTGGAGAATACAAGGATGGATGGACTTAACCACCAAATCCCACTTAGTGCTATCCAACTAGAACAAAATGAAGAGTCGAGACGTGATCCTACAAGACTCAGACCAGAACGCATGTAATGTCTTATTTGTCAGACTGTGCTAACTGTTTCTGTGCTAATCAACCATCTTTTAACCATCAACTCCCAGACCTTTCTGTTGGTGTGTTCCAGGATGAAAGAGCGAGGGATTAGGAACGCAATCTTCATAATGGAGAAGACTAGAGCTCAAATCAATCAGCAAATCACACTCTTCTTAACTGTTGTTTTCTTCTTAAGTTGAAGTTAACAATACTCCCAAAAACATTTCTTGAGAATGTTTTAAAGATAAGACTTCTAGAAGAAAATCTTTTAATTCCTGAAAAGAATGTTCTTAAAAATAGGGATGCACGATATATCGGCCACCATTTCGGTATCTAATGATATATGTTCATTTTTAATGTTATCGTTATCGGCCTGATAAGAAAATTTGTCCGATATATTAAAGCCGATAAATAATGTGTTATTTCCTTCAGCTGAGACACTTCAGATGCGCACTGTTCAACATGATGGATTTGAATTGTTTGAAATATGATTGGAATCACTTCAAAAAAGGAAAATACAGTAAAGTACATGTGACATATCGACTACATAAAATTATCATGAGAACATCATTATAATTGTGTGTTTGGGACATGGCTTTTAATGGTGAGACTTGTTTTTGTAATCAGGCTCTCAAAAATTATATAAAATGTGGATTTAGATTTATCGGCCAATATATCGGTTATCGGCTTTCAAATATAAAGAATTATCGGTTATCGGTATCGGCCAAATTTTTTTATATCGGTGCATTCATAATTATGACATCTTTTTTGGCAGCATTCAGCACATATGAGTGCACGTATACACAGTTCAGCAGTGCGAACACACACACTCTTGAGAAAGGTGTGTCGTGACGAACAATTATTAAGGCAATGCAGGCATTGCAAAATGACAGTCATGTGCTTTTCATTCAGTTGATCAGCGAGTCTTTGCCAAGAGCCACCAAACAATCAGCTGTTCTTCAGCTGAACATCCTAAGAATGTGTTGAACATTCATACAGACTTCTGAGAGCATATCTCAAACTGTTGTGAATCTGGCCCTAAATAACAGAAGAGATACTGAAAGCTGAACGAAAGCAAGTGCTAAAAACGTGCTTTAACGTGGGCTATAAACCAACTGTTGATAATATAGCATAGAACTTGAAACACTTAGCTATTTTAGAAAACTTTTTCAAGAACACGTGGAAATACAGAAAAAATGCAGTCGTTTTATAATCAAGATGGCTAAACAATTATTTAAAATTACAAATGACAAAAATTGTCAATGTAGACCAAAACGTGAATCTTATCATGGCTAAAGAAACACATGAGCATGTTATGTTCAGTACTCACAATCCAGATCCGAGACTGGGTTCAGTAAGAGAAGGAGAACAGCAGAAAGTGCTCATCTTCCATTAATCTCCTGTGATGCTCAGAGTACAGGAGACGCTGATGTATCATGCAACAGCGAGACTCAGATTAGCGTGGAGATGCTAACGACCCACAGCCTAGCAACCGCAGGACGAGCCCAAGTAAATATCATCCAGCCAGACACACACACACACACGACGGTCAGTGGTAAATCTGAGGAAAGTCCTCGGAAGAGTCACATGCACTTCCTGGTTGTTGCTAAGATATTCTTGTAAACACAAATTTGTCAACAAACAAACAGCACAACACAAGCATTTTTTTCAACGCATTCTTACTCCCAGATCATTGTGATTATTATTATATCTCTCATTTAAGACACTAATAGGAACTCCATTGCTTTCAATTGCTTGCCATAAGTGTCAATACTTTGTATGCATTTGTAAAAGTAGAAATTATATATATATACACATACATTATATATATATATATATATATATATATATATATATATATATATATATATATATATTTGGTAACAATTTACAATAAGGTTTCATTTGTTAGCATTAGTTAACTACCTTAGTTAGCATGAACTAATAATGAACTGCACTTATTTATTAGCATTTATTAATCTTTGTTAATGTTAATTTCAATTTGCTAATACTTCATTAAAATCTTGTTAGCATTAGTTAATGCACTGTGAACTAACAATGAACAGCTGGATTTTCATTAACTAAGGTTAACAAAGATTAACAAATACAGTAATAAATGTATTGCTCATTGTAAGTTCATGTTAGTTAATACATTAATGAACCTTATTGTAAAGTGTTACCATATTTTTTACTTTCAAAGACACTTTTGAGCACCTAACCACTAAACCTAAACCCAACCACTTCTCAAAAGTATAAAACATGTAGTCAAAGGTATTCATTGCAAAAAGTGACCAATAAAAACAGTAAAAACGTATTACAAACTCATGTTGCTTTGATTCCGAGTCATCTGAAGCCGAACGCTACCATAACGTGAGGAACGATGATGCAATCGGTCACAAGACACACGAGAGCCAATGACATTTCACAATCAAAGATGACATATCGTCCCTCATTGTGTTATCTTGATCATGACTCTTGTCATTTGCGAAATCTCATCAGAATTACTTTCACCTATAAGCGCAATCAAGACTCGTTGATTTATCATGGTTTATCATTTACTTATCTACTCATCTAGTGTCTTATCACATACATTCTCTATATTTGTAGAGATACAAATAGACACAGGTTCTATATTATGAAAACAGCTCAAAAATAGTAATATTTCCAATAGTTCCAAATTATATTTTTTTCTTTTAAATGCATTAAGCTGGTTTGATATTATATTATCATATTAATAAAAGCTGGATTACTTGTGTGTTTGCTAAATGGCATGCAATTAATTAAAAAATATATTGAATGGCAAATAAAATGCTGCATTATTGTCTGTTGCAACAAACAAAGCTTGTGATTATGATGGTTGGCCACTTGATAAAAATAGTGTTGTCTCTGAGGATATGTTACGACACTGGTTTAAGTAGATGATTTCTCTGGATTTAAACATTGTTGGAAACATTTGGGATAATACAAGTACACAAGTCAACATAATCTATAACATTGATCTTGTGCACTGTAAAACCTAATGCTCAAAATAATGAATTGGTTTGAGTAGAGCCAACTTAAATAAAACAAATCAGTTCAATCAGATTGACTTTTATGAGTATTTAGAACTTTCTTTTTCTTTTGAGTTCACAAAACTGACACATTTTAAGTCATCTTAATTGTATTATTGTTTTGAGCTTTATTCCTAGTTCATATAGCGATGTGAGTGAGAATGGGTTGCATTTTTGCATTTGGTAATGTTTAATTTTGTTTAGCTTCTACCTTTCATTTCATATTTATTCTGTCTTCAATATGCTGCTATGAAATATATATATACATATTCAAAATATGACTAAACCCACGATGACAACACAGGGATCTAAGAGCCGTGAGAGGATTTGAAGTGTGAACATATTAGTCATATGAATATGAGCAGAACAGGAACTGAGCGAGAGACCAGGTGCAATCAGTGCTTAGTTTCTGACATCTGACTGTTTTTATTACGTAATAAAGCACACCTGCTCTGCAGCACACTGCCAGAAATACACACACACATGCACTAAAACACACACACTCACGGCCACGTTACTAGATACACCTGTTCAACTGCTCGATAATGCAAATATTGATTCACATGGCAGCAGCTCCATGCATGTAGACATGATCAAGATGATCTGATGAAGAGCTCCAGAATGAGGAAGAAAGATGGTTTTAAGTGCGAGCTGGTCTGAGTATTTCAGAAACTGCAGTTTTTCAGTTGATCTACTGGGATTTTCACACACAAGCATCTCTGGAGTTTACAGAGAAGGGTCAGAAAAGGAGAAATATCCAGTGAGTGTGTGTAAAAGTGCCTTGTTTGATGTCAAGGGTCAGAGGAGAATGACCAGACTGGATGGAAAGGCAACAGTAACTCAAATAAGCACTCGATACTACCGAGGTCTGCAGAAGTGGAGCATCTCTGAACACACACAACACACCAAACCTTCAAGCAGAAGAGCATCTCTGAACACATATGTGAGCCTGGATCACAAAACCAGTCACATGTCGCACGGGTATATTTGTGGCAATAGCCAACAATACATTGTATGGGTCAAAATTGTCGATTTTTCGTAAAGGATATTAAGTTCCATTAAGATATTTAGTAAATTTCCTACCGTAAATATATAAAACATGTATTTTTGTGAGTGAATTCAGCACAATCGCCAACATAAATGAACAACTTTAAAGGAGATTTTCTCAATGTTTGGATTTTTTTGCACCCTCAGATTCCAGATTTTCATAATAGTCGTATCTCGTCCAAATATTGTCCTATACCATACATCAATGGAAAGCTTATTTATTCAGCTTTCAGATGATGTATACAGCTCAATTAAAAAAAATTGACCCATATGACTGGTTTTGTGGTCCAGGCTCACATATGAAGAATTAAAGCAGTTCTGAAGGCAAAAGAGGTCCAACCCGGGACTAGCAAGGTGTACCTAATAAAGTGGCCGGTCAGTGTATATTCAAATACAGTAATACACCCTTCATAAGTACCAAATAACCAAACCAAAACCATATGTTAGACCAAACCATCTGCATTTGCATGTCTGAGGAAACTAACGTGGCCTCACTACACAATATAGTCAAATCTGCAGACACTAATGTCTATGTACCTGTACAAAGGCAAATGAGTTCACAATCAATAAAACCGAACGCTCACAGCTTGTCCACCGCCAAGACAGGAGAGGTTATCGACTCGTTTCTGTTGTCTGGAAATTATATTTTAAATAATGACAATGAAGCGTATTTTAAGTCTCAGACATTATTTTTATTGAAAAATAAGTGATTATTATAATCTGACAAAACAATTATATGTTATTTAAACCATACATAATGTGTAGTATTTGTTGCACTGGCTTTAATAATGCTAATTTAAATAATTTTCACCAAAAAAATAATTGTAGTAAAGTAATTTATGTAAAGTAGTAAATGTCCAGACATAATGTACAGCTTCTTCCCTCAAGCTATAAGACCGTTAAACTAATACACCACAATACTCCCACAATGCACTGTAACTGTGCTTTTCTACGCAACACTGCCCTACTGTCAGTCAATCTCTTTGTGTAATGTTTGTTGTGATGCATATCACACATGTCGTCTACTCTTTTTACTGTTTGTGTATATTGTAAGGTTATTATTCACTCATATTAAGTCTCTGTTTGAATTTTAATATTCAAATGCTTAAGAGTCTATGATTGGATCATTATTGCAGTGATTGTGATTATATATGTATGCAATGTCTGGACTGGACCAGGAAACCTAAGCTTTCCACACAACATTTGCTAAATAAAATAAGTTTTAGGGGCAAATGTAGTTTAGTTAATAATGTTAACACGTTATTTGTATCTGTGGATTTTAGGGTGAAATGGCCTGGGTTTGTTTTCCAGAGTGTGTTATAATTCACTGCATTTGTCATGGAGTACAAAGGTCATGGGATGTTGTTTGGAAAGTACGTCTGACCTCATGAAAACACAGTGCCATTGTGCCGGTGCACAACAGCTCATAATACACTAACTGTGTCCCAAAAGTTGTGTCAGAGGTGGAGAATGTGGAGGTGGGAAAACTAGATTCTCTAGAACAATACGCACAATAAGAGCGGGAATGTTTATTCAGAAAGAAACTAGTGTCCATTTTAAATAATGTCATTAATCCAGTGTGACAACATGCTATTTTTATTAATAGATATGGTCAAAATACCAAATATTTTGGCTATATTCTACAATCATGTATAATAACATTGTTCAGCTTCATTCTTGTTAGATCTTAGGACTGCAAATATCCTGCAAAACTGAAAGAATGTGACCTGAATTACACATATATTAGTTAATTATGAATTGAGGATGGGAAAGAGCAGCAGTAACTATGGGTACGGAGAAGAGTGAGCTATATATAATGAGCTCACCGAGTGTAAATGTCTAGAGACCTGACGAACCTCATGAGTCCACGGGTCAAGAGGAATTAACCAAAGCTAACCTGCTGTGAAATGTGCTTAATCACTCCTTAACAGTTAGTTAAAACCAGCCTGTGGATTCATTTACGATGGTGATATGCACAGGGAAACATGTTTATGGTAAAAACACTTGGCAAATATACACTAGAGTATAACACTGTGTCAAAAGCACAACCATAATAACACTTAGGCCAGAACATTTCACGTTTTAACATGAGATTAATGTGGTAAAATCGCATACAGACCTTCTTTGTCTACAGTTATATCCCTGATTTCAACTTGTGCAATGAGAAGCTAAAACAGTAACGCTGGTTAGTTTTGCTGACTCATGCTCTGGTGTCCTGAGTTCAACCAGAAAGAAACATGACGCAACTACAGATCCATGAAACACTGTTTACATGAAACATACCGAAAAAGACTTCAACACTAGTTCTCCTAAAATCTATACGCTGAATTTGAAGCTCTTCTTTCTTTCTTTCTATTATGTATATTAAAGGGGTGGTATAATGCCCTTTTCACAGAATGTAAAATAAGTCTCTGATGTCCCCAGAGTGTGTGTGTGAAGTTTTAGCTCAAAATACCCCACAGATATTTTTATATAGCATGTTAAAATTGTCACTTTTTGAGGGTGAGCAAAAAACGCACCGTTTTTGTGTCTGTCCCTTTAAATGCAAATGAGCTGCTGCTCCCGGCACAGGGGGCCACGTATTTAATTTGTTATGTCGTTTGTGATGTTAAATAAAGCATTAAAAACCGAAGAAGAGTATTGCAACATGTCAGCGGGAAACTTACGGCTCTATATATATATTCTCCTCTCAAGCATATTATAGATGCCGCATTTAGACTGACCACTTCTTATAAGAAAGCACTTTTATCATTCTTTGGGTCAAGAAAGAGTTAATATATTTCCTCCGCCCTTACTGTAAAACACTCGCTCTGTCCGCATGTGCTTAAATTAACAGTAAGGATGTGTTCCTGTCACATATATCACACATGCACTGTTCAATAAGCCGACAGAAATCAGGTTAATGCCAGGCGAAACCTGCATATAATCTATATATAAGCATATGTATAAGCATATAATCGGGTTAAGAACGTTGTACATGTAAACTCACTCAATAAAAATAAAGTTTTTGTGAAAAATGCGGGAATTTTAATTATAAACAAGCCCGAAACACACCTTAGGACTCTTATTTTGAAATGTGTATGTGCTCCTACTGCCAGCTGCTCAGATGAGGGAGATAAAATACACACTCTTACAACCATCTACAATTTAAAATCTATCATAATTCATCAACAAGTAAATGCTCAGCCTGTGGAACGCACAATAGATCGGTTGTGCTCACGTTTATTTCATATAATCACAGCATTTTGGAGTTAAATAAACACATTAGACCATTGAGATACCTGTATTTCCTTCCTAAAATAAAGGGGTACTTCACCACTGGCATAATGGGCTTTCAATAAAGCAATTTTGTTTTTAAATAAGTAGAGAAAACAGAGAAAAATGCTCTTTAGCAAAATAGGTATGAAAACTTCAACACCCATAATGCACTGGGCATGTTGCCGTCCAAGGCCACTGCCACCAGTTTGCTATGGATACACTTACCAGAGTCTAATACCGCCTTGCTTTAGTAGGAAATACTTCTTAGCAAACTTTTGGTCATAATGGTGTTGATTATTGTCTTGTTCCCGGATGCAAGAATTCAAAGAGTAAACGTTTAGCGCCATTAGCGGGAGCAAAATACTTTTGGTTTCCAGTGAAGGATCCCAAAACCTGACAATCCTTTGTGTTTGTAGTCAACATTTCAAACTGGATGATCAGTATTTTAGTGCAAACAGAGGTGAAGAAACAGCTCTTCTGTCAGTTCAGCCTGAAGCAAAGAGCCACTGGGAACAGGTAAGAAAGCTGTGGACAAAGTACAAACCTGATAAACCAATAAAATATGGGCTTTCACATCGGATAGTTACAGAAACTCAGTTACAGGAGCTAGCCACCAGGGCGCTTCCATTTTTCTCACTGCCAGAAGGAAAATTAGTGTTAAAAATGGCGTGTGCTGGTGTTTCATATGGCATGTGTCCGGCCAGTCAACACACTTGCATCACCAGTAGTTCCTATTGTCCTGGGTAAGACCCGACTCTGAAGTAGGAGCTAATTTAGTCCCCCAAAAGTCGGTCCTACACTGTAAAACCTAACACTGAAAGTCACTAAACAAAATGAGTACATTTAACTTATTTAACAAAAAAAAAAAGTTAATGTAACAATAAAAAATGTGATATTAACTGCAAAAACTGCAACTGCAAAACTGCAGAACTTACACCGAATAAGTTATGAATAACCTATTTGTTATTTTAGCTCTAAATTAATGGAATGTACTTAAAATATTCAAGTTACATATACTCAAAATGATTGACTAAACCAACACTAAATTATGAGTGAATATGACTCAATATATATAAGTTCAAAATACTCATTTGTATTTGTTTTTAAACTTAAATGGTTTGAAGCAATCAGTTTCCTCAATCAGTTTGAGTTGAGTTAACTTATTGGGTTTTACAGTGTATAACTAAAATCGTTCCCAGTTCCTGCGGTGCGAACACGCCAAAAAGTGCCGGATACTTCCACCATTAGCGTTGGGAACTTGTGCTTTTATCTCCTCCAGAATGTCTCCCCACAGACTTCAAAGTAACCGCCATCGTGAGTGCATTACTTTCAACACTTTTTGATCATTGTTATAAACTGAGGAACAGAACGCCACATATCTCATACACCATGCAGCCTAGACGTTCAAGTTGAAAACCTGGAATATTCCTTTAACTGTAAGCACATTAACACACAGTAAATGCTGAGTCAGACACACACACACACACACATAGAGAATATTTAAGAGTTGATATGCATAATATTACAGAGCTCCGTCGTATATCAGATCACTAAAGGGTTTCTCCATTACATTTCTCCCTCCGTCACTCCAATGAGACGAAGACAAACTCAAATGAGCAGAAAGAGGAACACTACTGATGCATTTCATGAGCTTCTGTTTCAACATGCCGTGACCTCAAACATGTGCAACTCCGTTCTGTCATCGAAAGTTCAGGACACGCTTAACTGAATTTTCACATGACTCTTTTGCATACAATTAAAGTATACAGTAATTATGGATTGTTACAAAAAAATAAACAATATAGTTGCAAGCAGCAATCACTACTCAGTGGCTCTAGATGCATTCTGGGTAAATGCATTTATTAAGCCAGTAAATACTACTAAGTCTTTCTAAGACACTTTCTGCTGCCAGATGTTTGTGGCCTATAACTGTGACCCACAGGACCAATCAGATCTAAATCTGACAATGCTCAATATTGACACTCTTCCTGTAGCCTTTTTCCTACTTCTTCTTTTTTTTTTTAACCATAAATGTAATCCTTAGCCATGGCAACACCGTTCAAGAAATCAAAGATCTTCAATGTCTTGGCTTAATGTCACATGAATCCACTTTGGAGGACTATTTAAAAACTCAGATCCTACTTTTTTCACCAAAAATGACATTCAATCCAAAATGGCCGACTTGGGCTTTGCTAATGTCATTTTGACAGTTGTTTGGCTTGATAAAATCAATATATTGCTGCGTTCACACTATGTCGTGATTGCCGTAATTACGAGAAAGCAACCCTTGACATTCTCTACTCTGATTCGTTCACGTTCTCTGACTCGCAATTATGGGTTTCTATGGCAACACTATCAACGGCAATATGAATCTGCAGTGGTCAGGTGGTACAAGTCGAAGCTCTCGGATAATTACGGGTTTACAAGTTGTAATTATGAGATGTACAAGGACGTGAACCGTTTTTAAGTAGAAAACGTGTAATTATGGTATTTACGACATGGCGTGAACAAACCACAAAAAAACGACTTTTGGGACACTATCACATTAGTCAAAAGGTGAGTGATACAGAAGCTACAGTTTATTTTACTCTATCCTGGTGGAGACTTTCATGTTCACCAAACCCCTCACAGTTTGCATCAATAAAATTTGATCTGTTTACGTCATCAGCAAGTTGAGAGACCACATATCAGAGCAAATGATTTTCAGCTAGTTCACAATTTTCACAATGTGTGGCTGATCATTTAGAGCATTTCTAGAAGCTCCAGGTTTTTGTGCATCCATATTCCACCTCGAAGCATAATGTAAGGACGTGGCCCTCTCTGTCACTATCCCCTGTGCACTTGCGTCACATATGGTGTAAAACTGCATCAGAGCGAAGTGTCATGAATTTAAAGACCGGATCAATTCCCTAAAGGTGCCTGAAATCAATACAAGTTCACAATCACAATTTTAGCACTTATGTCGAGACCTCTGCCACATTCAGTCTCCAGTCTGAGTATGGTGTCATGGATCACACAACAAAAGCCAGAGGATGGCATAGACACACAACACTGCATTACCATTTCATATTACAGTGTATAATCATTATTATGGATGATGACAATTTCATGCATCACACCACACAAACACACTTCACAATTGCCAAAACATGGTAAATGCTTCTTGATACTCCATCATAAAATGCAGCAGCTGTATTTGATGATTATACAGAAAAATCACACACACGCACACAAAAAAGAATCACAAATGAAATCTCTTTAATCCCTATTATGCTTTTCTGGATGTTACCTTTCATGCAGTGTGTAATACAGCTGTTTTTAAATGTAAATATCAGAGTGCAGATAAAAGTTATTGTCTCCCAAAAGAAAGAACAGATTCTGAACTGCCTAAATGGGTCGTCAGCAATTCCACTCTCACTTCCAGTTACAAACCTATGTCACAATGTAACAAGTTTGCATAATGCAGAGTAGACCAATAACAACAGACTGGGCCATCTGACCAATCAGAGCAGAGTACACCGATCACAACAGACTGGGCCATCTGACCAATCAGAGCAGAGTACACCAATCACAACAGACTGGGTCATCTGACCAATCAGAGCAGAGTAGACCTTCACAACAGACTGGGCCATCTGACCAATCAGAGCAGAGTAGACCATTCACAACAGACTGGGTCATCTGACCAATCAGAGCAGAGTAGACCATTCACAACAGACTGAGCCATCTGACCAATCAGAGCAGAGTAGACCAATCACAAAAGACTGGGCCATCTGACCAATCAGAGCAGAGTAGACCAATCACAACAGACTGGGTCATTGACCAATCAGAGCAGAGTAGACCAATATCAACAGACTGGGTCATCTGACCAATCAGAGCAGAACAGACCAATAACAACAGACTGGGTAATTGACCAATCAGAGCAGAGTAGACCATTCACAACAGACTGGGTCATTGACCAATCAGAGCAGAGTAGACCAATCACAACAGACTGGGTCATTGACCAATCAGAGCAGAGTAGACCATTCACAACAGACTGGGTCTTCTGACCAATCAGAGCAGAGTAGACCAATCAAAACAGACTGGGCCGTCTGACCAATCACAACAGTGTAGACCAATCACAGCAGACTGGGTCATCTGACCAATTAGAGAAGAGTAGACCAATCACAACAGAGACTGGGTCATCTGACCAATCACAACCGTGTAGACAAATCACAGCAGACTGGGTCATCTGACCAATTAGAGCAGAGAAAGGGGGAATCTTTGAATGCACCAACGACACTGTGAGAAAAGAGCAGATGCTACAATGAATTCAATTATGAATTTTTTTTTTTTTTTTTACTTTGGATGCATGTAAACCTATTGTAGGATACTCCAAAACAAAATTAGAAATCTTTGAAATAGTATTATGGAGAACATTAAAGTTTCTCCAAGACAGCAATGGAATTAAATAGTTAATTCTGTCATCGCTTTCTCACCCTCATGTTGTTCCAAATTTCTTCCTTCAGTGAAACATAAAAAGAAGTTCACATTATGAAAGTTGAACAAACATCATCTCATGGCGAACCACACTGGTTCTCGCAAGTCATGTGCCCAACTCACGGCATTTGAGGTTTCTGGCACAATATGTGACGTAGATCGGGAATGAGAGCATTGATCAATGCATTGATTTGAGAGTCAATTAAGGCATTAAATATTGAACTGCTTATCATAATAAAATGTGTTGCTTCACAAGAGTCGAGGCATATGGATCAATTTCATGCTACATTTCTGTCCTTTTTGGAGCTTGAAAGGGTTGGATCCCTTTGACTTTTATAATACAGACAAAACCAGCTGAAACATTCTTCAAATTATTATCTTCTGTGTTGAGGAAAGAATGTCACACACGTTTGGAACGACACTAACTGATGACAGAACTTTCATTTTATGCAGGCTGAACTATTAAAGGGGGGGTGAAATGCTATTTCATGCATACTGAGTTTTTTACACTGGTAAAGAGTTGGATTCCCATGCTAAACATGGACAAAGTTTCAAAAACTAAGTTGTACGTTTGAAGGAGTATTTTTGTTCCAAAAATACTCCTTCCGGTTTGTCACAAGTTTCGGAAAGTTTTTTTCGAGTATGGCTCTGTCTTACCTAAGATAGGGCGGAATTTCCTTATATGGGTTCTAAGGGCACTTCTCCGGTAAGATCGCGGCCGCGCGCGCACTCGTAGACCAGAGCAAGAGAGTGAAAGCAGTTCGCCATCAAAGCGCCCTGCCCGGCTTTTGGGAAGTCAATGTCACCAAAGAAGTGTGTTTTTGGTTGCCAGGGCAAGACAACCCTGCACAGATTCCCAAAGAACCCAGCGTTAAGGAACCCGTGGATGGAGTTTGTTTTCCTGAGCATAAACGGAGTTGTGTAAAGACTGTTGTTCCCTGCTTTTCGACGATGATTGTTTTATAAACAAAGCCCAGATCTACGGATTTGCAGATCGTCTAATGCTTAAGGATCGAGCAGTCACAATGATAAAAATTCGCGGTCGTGCGTTGGAACCGGACGGTGAGTAAAACTGTTTGTTGAACAAATGTCTCTGTGTGTTGTCACTAGCTCGGTGCGTTAGCACAGCTAAGC
This sequence comes from Squalius cephalus, assembly GCF_949319135.1. NCBI lineage: Eukaryota > Metazoa > Chordata > Actinopteri > Cypriniformes > Leuciscidae > Squalius > Squalius cephalus. The sequence continues at coordinate 63,579,757 of NC_137122.1, read as the reverse complement.
TTCGCCCACACGGCCCGCCCCCAGCCGCTCGGTTTTTTCCGGAAAGACTCGGTACAGCCTATCTTTATGTTAAAAATTTAATAAAACAAAATACTTTTTGGAGATATGAAGGATGCAATATTACTCTATAGGTACTCAAGATTAACAGGAGATTGAGTGAAAATGAGCGTTTCACCCCCCCTTTAAGGATACGTTTACTCGACAACGATATGCTTAAAACTGAGAAGGTTTTCCTTTGAGTTTTCCACGCACAGACGACACCATTGTCAAAACGATCCCCGTTCACACGGATCCGCGAAAACGGCTAAAAACGCTGTATTCTGCTGCCAGGCCAGTAGATGGCGATGAAACACTATAGACTGAACACGTAATACGCATGCGCATGACGTCATCGTCTTCACAGATTCACGATTTTATTGTTAAAACACAGAGACCGTTTTCAAAAACTTGCACTTTGAAAACCGTTTTCAAAAGTGTGCGTTTTCAGGCGTCCAAAATGGCGTTGTCGTGTAAACGTACGTCCAAGACACATACAAAGTGTTACGTTTTTAGTTGAAAGCGGTGTCGTGTAAACAGCCCTCTAAGTCTACAGGTTTTCCTTCTGCACTGCCAGAGAAAGACTGCAGTGATCTCAGGTTTCTCCTCTAGAGGCTCAAACCTGTGCTCAGATTTATCTGCAATCAAACGTCAGACGTCTCAACACAAACTCTAACATTTCTCATCAAACTCTCCCGAGAACAGGCGATCTGTGTGTCCACAACTGACTCGATGACTATTCACTCAATAACGTTGGGTTAAAAATGACCCAACGAGTAACCCAACTATGGGGTGGTATAGCGCCTTCCCAACTGTGGGTTGTTTAACCCAACAGCCGGGTTATTGCTAGAAATGTTTAAAATGACCCAACATATTTGGAAAATAACCCAACATAATGAATCAACATGCTACATTTTAATGCTAAGTATTCATTACTTCAATGAGCTCATTGTTTCTGCATTCAATTATTACATTATTTAAATTGATACTTTTTTCGCTAACTATGATTTTGTATATGTACATTTCTGAAATCCATAACTTAGACCGTTTCCTCTGATAACAGATCACTCTAAATTGTAATGTGGACTCTTTGAAACGATGTGTATTGTGAAAAGCGCTATACAGTGAGTCTTGAATTGAATATACGACCCTATACAATTGAAATGAATGATGAGCGTAACCCAATGGTTGGGTTAAAAAATAACCCAACGTTTTTTACAGTGTAAGAAGTATCCTGAGCAATAAAAGAGCGAGCATTTCTCATCAAACTCTCCCGAGAACAGGCGATCGGACCCACTGTACTCTTATAGTGTCAACAACTGACTCGATGACTATTTACTTAATAATGTTGGGTTAAAGATGACCCAACGAGTAACCCAAACGCAGGTTATAACGTGTGCACTGACTGCAGAGAGCTATGCTTTAGTCCTGTCACTCAACACTAACAAACACACACACACAACGCTCATGCAGCTTTAATGAGACACACACTTTTGCACACAGCAAATAAAGGTGCACTTCTAAATGTGTGTGTGTGTGAGACAGCATAATATCAGTCTCTGTCCAACACTGCAGATGTCAGTAGTCTAATGTTCAAAGAAATGAACTCTATTCTTGGCTTTATCAACACTATATTGTTCCTTTTGATTTTGAATTGAACATGAGCTGAATGGGAAAGACAGAGAGGAAAAAAATGGTTTAGTAGCCTATAGTTTTCTTTTCTTGTACGTAGTAACTGGTTTTAAAAGCAACAAGTATCACAACAACTGTGAATTCAGCAATACAATACTTCCTCTCTGTGTTATCATGAACATGACCATGTAATATATGATGGTTTTTATAATTTACTCACGCTCATGTTAAGACTTTAAGACCCATCAGACTTTAATTGGACAATCTCTGAAACACAAATTAAGATATTTTTAATAAGCACACGAGAGCATCAGTGCGTGTGCTTTATGTATGCGTGTCGATCATTGTTCAGATCTAAATAACCTTTTTGGATCTTTTAAGTTTTAATGAAGGGACAGAAACGTCCCAGGTGTCATTCAAATATCTTAATTTGTGCTTCGAACGAAGATTAACTAAAGTTTTTGGGGTTTGGAACAACATGGCGGAGAATAAATGATGACAGACTTCTCTTTTTTTTTTTGGGTGAACCGTCACTTTAAATCTTATTGCGTCAGTAAAGAAAATGTTTTCTTTTCTTTTTTCCTTCACAATTGAGCTTATTTTAATAGTAAATATATTTCTGTCATGAAATCTCTCTGGCACGGTAATGGATATAACAATGTTGATAAGCTTGGTGGAATAGATGCTGTTATTACTGATGAACTTTGTATGAATTAATCATATACGTAAAGTGCATAAAGTTCCTCTGACTCAATACAATAATCTAAAACTCAACTTTGCTTTCATTCCCACTCGCCTTGATTACTGTAATTCTCTTGTCACGTGCAACACCAATTTTAATATCTTTGGACTGGCTTACAGTTAAATTCATAATTCGGTTTAAGATTCTTGTGATTGTGTCGGTCGAGCTCCTGTTTATATAAAAGAGTTGTTGCAACATTATAATTCCAGCAGGAATCTTGTTTGCCGGCAAGTCCCTCGCTCTCCCATTGGATTTAAGATCTGGGGACACTTTTGATAAGTAGCTGAAAGAAAACACACTTGCTTAAACGTGCTCATTTCTATCTGATTGTCTGTTTATAATGTCTGTCACTCTTATTTTGATTACCTTTTTATTAGTACTTGGCAATGATTAATCGCGATTAATTGCGATCCAAAATAAAAGTTTGTGTTTACATAATGTAATGTCTGAGTATATATATTTTGTATACAAACACAAACACATGTATAGAAATATTTGCATATATATATATATATATATATTTATTTATTTATAAATAACTTATATTATATATAAATGTTTTATATATTTTATATATAAGAATAACACATTTTTCATAAATATATACATGCGTGAGTGTGTATTTATTTATAAAAAATAATTATGCAACACTGTACACACACATATTATGTAAACACAAACTTTTATTTTGGATCGCGATTAATCGTTACTTTAAGTTTTTATATTCGGATGTAAAGCACTTTGCTCTGGAAAAAAAGCTTTAGAAATAAAAAAGACTTACCTACTCATTGGCAACTGTAAGAATCACACATAAACAAGTGTTGAAACGGGTAAATATAATAACCAGTTATCCTGGCCTTGAATCTGTGTTTACAACGCAAAACAACAGACATTTTCTATTTTTAGAGCATTGATTTATGAATGTGAACACATTTCTCTAAGGTCTACACTGAAAATCCCTTTCACTTTTAGTTTGTTAATCTGCTTATTGTTTTGAAAAGTAGGATATTATGAAAGAAACTTCTGTTTTTGATTGATAACGGACGGCTGAGAGCGAGTCACACACAATTTTACTGTAACAATCACTGTGGTTTCTATGGTATTTTAGTCCTGAATATGATTCACTTAGCCAAAAAATGGTTATGAAATCACTAATAAAGTAACTTACTTAGCCTAACTATGGATATGCTACCATGTTGATAAAACATATTCAGGAGATGTAACGCGCTAATACAACGTTTCTGCTCACATAACTCAATAATTACAAGGTAATAGGACACGTACCTCCTAATCTGTGAAGTATCATGGTTTATGAATATGGTAATTATGCCATATTACCTCCTGGCTCTCTCTGTAAGTCATCTAACAGCTGTCAGTCAGTTTCCGACGCGTATTAATCGCACGCGACGCATCAACAGATGATGACACTCACAGGTCATCAGTGAAGATTCACGGTTGCTATGATACTCGACTGTCTCGAGACGGAGATGCGGCTTAGCAACGACACACAGATGAGGAGGATGATGATGATGATGGGCGTGTAGGGCGCGATCTCTTACCATTACACTTCTTCATTATCCTGCCGAAACTACACGCAGAATCCAGCATCCAACACGTTATATACTCGATGCGATCGATCCCGCTCGTGGCGGCGATCATGTCTGAGTTTCTAATG